>NW_020653344.1:4318327-4426296 GCF_003589595.1 Hyposmocoma kahamanoa
AAAATAAGCCAATTGTTCAATTTTTGAAAAATAAGCCAATTGTTCAAGTACACATTTCAGAATAATTCAATATTTTAAACGAAGTTTATAACTCCATTTTAAGTTTAAGGAAAACGCAAATACACACATCAAAAAAAGTTTGCGATCAATAGCATAAGCTCCTATAATTCTTTAAATTTAACTTTATCAAGAAAAAATCTATGTTGTATGCTTTCTTTAAATAGGAATACCCTGTTTGAAATTAAAATATAAAACTATTTTTTATTATTTATTTTAAAAAATTGAGCCATTAATCATAATGTAATAGTGATAGAAATTTCATAGAAAGAAAAAGACTGTTTAATTAAACTTAAACAACAATTTATTATTAAAAGGTGTGAATTCAATATAAAATAACTCCTCCCCTGGCTCGAATACATGCGAAGATCCTCCTGGGCATGCTGAGGATCAAGTTATCCAGCATTTCCTGGGGTAACCTATCCCATTCTTCAATAGCGGCTTCCCTGAGCTCTGGAACTGTCTGGGGACGTGGCTCACGGTTCCATACTGCTCGTTTAAGAGCATCCCACGCGTGCTCTATTGGGTTTAAGTCGGGCGAGCCGGCAGGCCAGTCTAATCGTGTGATATCGTATTCTTGAAGAGCAGCATTGACTCGTTGAGCTCGATGTGCGGGCGCAATATCATCGACCAGTACAAATTGGTGCCCATGGTTTACTCGGAATGGTCTGACGATATCATCAATAGCAACTGCTTTGTACATGTCTGCTGTCATGAAGCCCCGATACGGGATCAAAGGCGTTCTAGCTCCAATCATAATGCCACCCCAAAAGGACACCGATTTTCCGCCTTGCTGAACTGTTCCAGTGGCAGTTCTTTGTCTTTCACGGTCGCCTGGTCTTCTCCAGACACGGACACGTCGGTTATCTGGATGAGTGCTGATTCGGGATTCGTCAACGAAGAGACAGTTTTGCCAAATGTTTTCGTCCTCACCTTCTTCATTTTGCCGAAGTCTAGCCCACTGCAATCTTCGTTGTTGACGTTGCCGGGAATTGAGCGGAGCTCGCCAAGACCTCCGTGCTCGTAATCCAGCCTGGTGCAAGCAATTGCGAACGGTCTGCGTGCTAACTTCAAGCCCAGAGGCGGCCCTGACTTCTGCTTTTATTTTAGTGGCGTTGATTGTTGGATCACGGGCTGCCAGCAATCTAATATAGCGCTTTTGGGCAGCTGTCAAAACAGTTGGGCGACCGCTGCGGGGTCGGTCAGCTAAATTCCCCATTCCGTGATACCTCTGCAACGTAGCCACGACACAGGATTGGGATATAGCAAGTCTGCGTGCTATTACTCTCGTGGTGTATCCTTCTTCCCTCAAAGTTACTATTCTAGCTCGTAAAACCTCTGATAATCCTCTTGGCATTTTTTCAATCACAACTTTCCGCGAAAAATATCTTGAATCGCTTATAATTGACTAAATCAGATTTCTGAATGAGCGTAAGCTAGGACTGAAAGCCTTTTTATATGAAAAAAACAATTGAACGGGGTCATTGTTTTATGTTCTAATTTATTTTTAAATAAAGAATCTAAAAAGAAGAAAAAATCATAATATAATCTACAGTAACAAAAAAGATTTCAGTTTTTCGAAGTGATCGCAAACTTTTTTTGATGTGTGTATGTGCCGTGATGTGGACATTGCGATGTGGATCATGTGTGACATTGGCACCACGAATCTGTTACCTAAAAATTTAGCATAATAGGTAAAATAATCTATTAGTGGGATTTTTTTTTCATAAGTCCCCATTGCGTAGCGGTTAATTTCATGTAGCATTTTTATATTACAAATCTCTTTTTGTTGAATTTTCCTGAAATCTTCATTAATAATCTACAACAAATGATTTTGCTTTTCTACAGAACAGTCCCAACGACATTCAGCTGCTCGCCGATGCGCCTGCGCATTGCCTCTTCGTCCTACTAGCGCCTACGCCACCGAACGCCACCAGCATGCCAGAGGTACTCTGCGTCGTTCAAATGTGTCTGGAGGGAAACATCTCTGAAAAGTTAGTGCTGAAACTCCTTATTGCTAATTCAATTTCCCTTCAATTTTGTCAATAAATGCTCAAATAGTCTGACGGAAGTAATTGGATTAATGTTCTTGTACTTCTGGGATTTAGTGGTAAATTATATAGATAGTAAATAGTGATGCAAAGGAAGTGTGAACGGAAACAGATGTGATAAATAAATCTTAGCAACAACGGAAGCGGAAATACAAATACTATAAAGATCTTCAATTGTAGTCCATTTCAATAGGGATGATTCCGGTGACGTTTGAAATTTGAAGTTTCTAGAGATGTAGTGATGTAAATTAACTGCCTCTGTGGCCGAACTAACTGTGGTTACCATGCCGGACTGCCACGCAGAGATCCCAGGTTCGATTCCCGGGCCGAGAGAAATATTCGTATGGCCTACATTCATTTCTCTCGTGACTTTGGGTGTAAATTGTGGTTGTCTATGTGTGTGTCGATGGCACCCGCCACACAGGGTTTCCCTAGAAACGGGCTATGTTGAGTGTGTGCGTTGTTATTAATAAAAAAAAATCAATTTGAATATCTTATCGAGGTAATTTGTAAAGAAGAGAGAATCGATTTACAGAAAATAATTTAAGAACTAATGAACAAAGTAATGATGTAAATATCTATGGATAAATATTTTATTTTACACATTAAGTAATTAGGGTAATTTATGTTGTGTCTATTCCTAAAAACTACACAACCAAACAAAAAGTCAACAATAAAGCTTAAAATCAACAGCAACGAAACGGAATTTGAACAATTACTCCAAAAAGATCACGCAAAGCTAAAAACAAAATAAAACCCGCTAACAATGTATGTAAATACCTTGTATTACGGTTAATACCGCACAACGCGAGTTATACAAAAGCCGACTCGATTTATTAATTCTATGGTGTAAATCTCCATGGATAAATAATCCGTTTTACGCATCAAGCAGTTGGGGTAATTTATTTTTATATTTATTATTTCATTTTCTGTCTACACAATATACCACAATTTTTACTTAAAATTACATGTACAACAAATATTGTTTGATTTTGGTACATTATAACAAATTTCCTATGTATTTTTGTATCCTGGTTGACAGATTATTTATAAATCGTATGCGTGCAACGTAAATATTAGAAGTGTTACAGAACTCATCCCTATTGAAATGGACTTTAACTAGTTTTAAACAGGACTTATTATTATCGGATGGCTTCATTCGAGGCCTCACTGAGTGTTTAGTTATGGCGCGTGTTTAATGTGATTTTTCATAAATTATGTCCCTTTTCACTTTCTTTTTATTTTAATTTTTCTTTTTTTATAATATTTATATGATACAAAAATTTTAAATATTTGATGTGTTAGTTTGATGTTAAAAGGTTACTTGCCTTGAGATTCACGTTTAATTCGTTAATAATCTGTAGATCAGTCCGCGATAGCCTAGGCCGTGGGCGTAAAGCTGCAGGAGACCTGATCCCCTGGAACATTTGCGAACAGTTCGGTGACAAGGACTTCCCTAAACTGGCCGGCGCTAGGATCGTAAGGATTGCCACACATCCTTCCTATCAGAGAGTAAGTAAGAAAAAGAAAATTTGCAACAAGCAATATTTTACATACATACGTATACTCACGGCGTTGTATTCAGTAATCTAAGCATTACTACGTTCCGGCTTAGAAAGGAGGGTGCTGGTGAAATTACAGGCGCATGGGACGCGTCAACTTGTGTCTCAAGGTGACGGGCGCAGTGGCAGTGTCCATAAAATCTTTGCGATTTAAAGATCTGCGTGGCACTGCAACTGTTATGAATAGGCGTGTCGCTTACCACCAGATGCACGACTTGTTCGTCCCGTCACTTGGTATTATAAAGAAATCTCATTGGGGTAGGCAGAAAGTATAGATCACCACTTTGCATGATCCTGACTAACCTGTTCACTTATATAATTTTTTTTTTCATACAAACCGTCTTATTCTTTTTACTACGCACTTTATATAGTTCGTTTCTATCCATTTTACTTGAAGGATAAACAAACAGGTCATTGACCCGACTGTAGATTGTTTAGCGATGGCCAAATGGTTGGAAAATTTAAGGGAATTGTTCGATTGCAGTACCACCTCGCTCTTCAGAGCGGCAGCCTTTAAAGCCAGGATTGCCATGATGTTTTCTAACCTCCGATAGGAGAGGAACCCCAAGAAGGAGATGGCCTATAGTATTGTCAACTACAAATGAATTTAATGATTCGACTCGTTTAATTGATTCTTTTGGAACAACAGTTAGAATGGATCGAGACGAACCATAGTTGAAGACAATGGAGATGATGTACCCCCTCGTGCCCTTGCACTTCCCTTGCATCCCTCTGTCCTCCGTTCTCCACCACAATAAGTGCTGTACAGTCCTGCCATGATTTTATTGTAAACTAGCTGTACCGAAACAACATTGAAATCACAGGCAAATTATTTAAGAATATTTTTTGTTACAAATGATGATTAACTTGCATTGTAATTATAATTATTAATGTCACGTACTTTAAAGATTAATGGAATATAATAATGTATAGTCTGTCTTGTTTGAAGATGGAGTAGAATGAACGTTCATTGCGCAAATGGGTTGCCCGCTTACAAACAGCTAGTGATAGCAGTCGATAAATATTCTATCGATTTTCGACTGAATGTTATATATTTATATTATATAAATTTAAATATTATATATTTAGTACTATTTTAAATAGGTAGTTCGAAATGTTGTTGTTGCCTGAAAATATTACCATATATTTAAAACCTGTGATTAGGAAACTCACACACTCTACATAGTCCCGCACTAGGGAAACCCTGTGTCGCGGGTGCCATGGACACCCCCATAGACATCGAGTATATAACCAGAAATAGAGATGAAATGCCATTTAATTTGTTTGTAAACTATTCTGCCAAATCATTACTGTGACAACTGCGCTCCGTAAATATAAAAAAACAGAAATTAATGTGTGTTAAATATGGTCTGTATATCGCACCTTTCATGTAACAAAGTCACATTTGCAAAATTGAAACTATTCATAAGTTTAAAGATTCTACGAACGAAATTAGTCACTTAGTAGCAATATAGAATAGAACATCAACATGAACATATTTTTTTAAATCATGTGTCATCCACCTTAGATGGGCTACGGGAAGCGCGCTCTGCAGCAGCTGGCGGCGTACTATTCGGGAGACATTCCCTGCCTGGACGAGGCTCACTCCGACGACGACGACCACCAACACAGTACAAAAGACACGCTGCAAACGGAGCACATTGCCCCTAGGTACGCTTATTGACATACATATCGACCCCTTCTACGTAAAGTATCGTATGTCGAAATTGCCAAGTTTACAGGGGAGCGTTTTAAAGTTCTGAATTCACTGAAATGAACATAACACGTGACTTTAGCATTTCTCAGTTTTATTCGGCAAAACTCGTCACTCACATAGAATGATCATCTAAGAAATTTAGGATTTTATAATACTCCGTCTAAGTACGAGCTTTGCCGAATAAAACTGAGAAATTATAGTCAAGTGTTGCTATTATACTCATTTCAGAGAATTCAGAACTTTAAAACGCTCCTCTGTAAACTTAACAATTTCGACATACGATACTTTACGTAGGAGGGGTCGATATGTTATATGATAGCATTGACCATAACTCAAGAGGGCTACTAATCTCCATACGAAAGCGTAACTCTTTAGTAGCAGTAGAACAACCGCCAAGCAGTAATGTCAGCATTACTGTGTTCCGGCTTTGAAGGGTACGGGTGCTGGTGAAATTACAGGTACATGGGAAGCTTTGAGTGGCACTGCGACTATTACCGACAGGCATGTAGTTTACCACCAGGCGCACGACATGTTCGTTCCAACACTTGATATTATAAAAAAAGAAAAAATTGTGAAAAAGGTCAAAATTCCCGTGTATTTAGGTGGCGCTGATCAATAGTCTAGCTGGGAAGTAGTTTATGTTATTTAAATGATCTCAGTACTGGGTACTAAATTACTGAACTCAAAAGTTCGTGGAATTACATCTATTTACCAAGTTTGCCACTCTTAGAGGTGGAATATTTTCTTCAAATTTAAATGGGACCACTACTGAGATGCCTTTTTTTTAAAAAAAAAGAATCATCAAAATCGGTTCACAAATACCGGATTTATCGCGAAACATACATACAAAAAAGTTCTTAATACGACGCAAGCACATAGAAAAATTCGTGAGGTCCGCTCATTGACTTACAAATAAATGGACGACGGGTCTAATACAAAACCACGAAAAAAATGTCCCAAATCAACCTATTCGAAATTTAAATTGTAATGTCATCGCAGTATCGCGCTGTCAGTAGAACAAATGAAGACTAAAGCGGAGTGTCGCGCTCTGTATACGATTTTAGCGCCTTACAAGTGCGGACACTTTTTAGCGCGGACCCGACGTCCATATAATTGTAAGTCAATGGGTCCGCTGGTTTATTCCGTGGCTTAGTTGGTATAGCGTCTGGCACGGAATCGGACGTTTAACTCGAATGTTCTGAATCGCTCGGAAAGCGCCCTTCGATTCGAGAACAATATCCAATCGAACGATTCGGTCAAAATATCGAAGAGTTCTGAATCGGGGTCCAGATACGGGAGGCCGATGTGTTTGCTGGCAAGAGGCATGTCCCTCAACTTAAGTTACAAGATAAGTGTTAGAAGGTCGTACATTTTGTAAAGTAGTGTGTATTTACCTTTTTTCTTTCTTTGTTTAGTTTTTAAGTATTATTTTGTATCTTGCATGTTGTATTTAAATTTAACATTATCTTTAAGTTTAAGTCTTGTGGAACGCTTTGGCTTAAGCTGTTCATAAGAATGTTTTTTTTAATACGTAAATAAATAAAAAAATTAAGTTTTTAGAAATTAGTTGGTTACTCAGTTACGAGTATGTTAGGCTTGACGCTTAATATTATACATTAAAGCTATTAACATTGATCACATCTTTGGACCAATCCCCCAAAGGAGGGTTTTAGACCATAGCCGACGACGCTGGGCCATTGTGGGTTGGGTTTGAAGAGTACAGCAGTTTCCTCGTGACGGTTAGTTAAATAAACAAAACGCTTATATACATTTACAGGTCGAAACCACCGACGTTACTTAAAAGATTGACGGAAGTGCGAGCAGAAAATTTAGATTATCTCGGTACCAGCTTCGGTCTTACTGAAGAACTGCTCAAGTTCTGGAAATCACAGAAATATATACCCGTTTACGTCAGGTAAGAGTAACAACTTCTTATTATTCTTTGATATTGGGGTGCCATGGACACACACATAGACAACCACAAATTACACCCAAACTCACGAGAGAAATAAATGGCCATACAAATATTTCCCCCGGCCCTGCCCGGGAATCGAACCTGCGACCTCTGCGTGGCAGTCCAACATGGTAACCGTTCGTCCACGGAGGCAGTTGTACGTTATGGTCGTGTGAATTATCTCACACAAAACCACGAAAATCTAGAAAAATAACTTATTTTGCAACTTTGGAGTGCAAAAATGATAATCACACTTGTAATATTATGGTGTTTCATATCATCTTTAAGTCTTATTGCTTTAATCAATTTTCAATTTTCTTTTCATTGTAATATTTTTTTTGTTACAAGAAACAAAAGTAAACATTATACTGCTGCGTTATGGTCGCTTCTTTTTTGGAGATCTAAGTAAACATCCCGAATTTTCCACGCTACTCGTAGTCGATAATTGTTCGTCGTCGTTCAGTTACTGACCGCTGGATCAAAACGTTGTAACTTGCAATAATTAGTAGAGATGTCACGAATATTCGGCTACTATTCGGTACTCGGCCTATTCGGCCACTTTTTTTAATATTCGGTAATCTGCCGAATGCTGGGACCATTCAGCCGAATACTGAATATCAAATAATGAGAAAAACACATATTCAAAATGCATCTTGTATTTTAATAACAACTTACTGCATTAATACTTTAAATCAATCAGTGGCAGGTTGTGATGAAGAAAACATTTTTTTCAGCATTGGTTGGTAACAAACGATTGTGATTTTCCTCATAGACAATTCCTGTTTCTGAAAATAACCTCTCACTATAAACACTACTGCCAGGAGACGATAGATGAATCTTAGCAAATTTTGACAGGCTGATACTGCTTTGCGTTTGCTGACCACCACTTGTAATCCGTCCGATCTAGTTTTCAAATAAAAATAAATTTTATGTGCAATAGAACTTTTCTCCACGTCTTCATCATTTTGTATATTATCTGTAGCGACTTCCAATTGTCATGTATTGATCCTATCGTTCTATAATTTTTCAACAAAAACAACCCACTCCCGTTATCTCCGCTCACAGCGCAATGAGGCAGGTCGTAACAGGTCGCGCGTGAAATGCACAGATCTTACGTCGAACATTCGGCACTCGCCCGAGAAAGTAGCTGCATATGCGGTATTCGGGATTCGGCCAAATCACTATTCGTGGCATCTCTAACAATTATTGAACTTTCAACGATATGCCAACAGAGTAAAATTTAAATTATATTAACAATCCGGAATTTGCTACTTTTTTAAATTAGAAAGTACGACCAATTATTATGAAGATTTCAAAGTGTTTAAACTTATGAATATGTGAGTTTTAGTGACAACAGTTTTGGTAATAATCGAGGCCGAAGGCAATTCCATTGTTTTTTCTCTCGTGAATATTATAAACTACCCGAGTACTTAAGAAGTCAGACAAACTATAGAATTTACACTACAAAAATTAAAGGAATTACTAATTGACAAATGTTATTATAATTGAAATGAATGATACATTGACAAAATTACGTAGTTATTTCATTTAACAATCAGCGTTATTGCGGACGTACCTAAGTGATTTCCCGAATCCCGAACAGGTCCAGGACCTAAAAAATATTGTCGTAAGGCAATCTCCATTTTCTGTCTATGTCCCTCGACGTTAGGTAAAAAAACTCCACCTATTCCGATCCCTGATTATTATACTTGTAATGGCAGCGACTAAGTACCATATCCGTACGGGGTACTTGCCAAATAGCACTTGTGTTATTATGACATTACATTAGGAATAAATAAATAAATTTAGAAGCAATCGTTCTCTCATTGAGCTACTGTCGCTCTATCTTACCATCACGTTTTTAATTCGGTAGTCAAAAACCCAACGAACTAACCGGCGAGCACTCGTGCATAATGCTCCGAGCTCTAGCCGACAGTGGTTGGCTGAGCGCCTACAGCGGCGACTTCCGACGTCGGTTTTCGCGACTTCTCGGTCGCGCTTTGAGGCGGCTGCCTTCTGCGCTGGCGCTGTCCACGTTGCTCAACGATCACGTCAACGTTCAAAAACCTCGTAAGTACTGATTTTGTGTCGTAGCGTTCAAATTAATCTATATTTTTTTTTTATATCAAATGACGGGACGAACACGTCGTGCGCCTGAAGGTAAGCTACACGCCTGCCCATAACAGTTGCAGTGTCACTCAGAGCTTTAAATAACCAAGATCGGAGGAGCACTACCACTGCGCCCTTCACCTAAGTTGATAAGTCCCATGTGCCTATAATTTCACCAGCACCCTTATCCTTCAAAACCGGAACACAGTAATACTGACATTACTACTTGGCGACAGAAATAGGTAAGGTTGACAGTACTTCCTTGGACGAATTCCTTTACAAGGAGCTGTACTGCCACTAAACATTGCCCAAATTGGTCATACCGGGGACCACCTCATCCAGTGCCCACATTACAAACCGTTGGGCAACTGTTACGGACAGGCGTGTCGCTTACCACCAGGCGCACGACTTGTTCGTCCCATCACTTGATATTATAAAAAAAAACAAAAATTCCTTTGATTTGACTGGACTCGAACCATCGTCTGTTTGCCAAACCGGGGCTACCGCTCTTACCAAGTACAGTACAGTTCTGAGGTACAGACGAAGTCTGCAGATTTTAAGAATTTTTCTATGTGCTTGTTGCATGTTTTTGTATAGGTAGTTGAAAGACGTTTTACCTTACAGCGCTGTCAAAAGACGTGATATCACAACTCCTGTCTCCCCACGACTTATCCCGCGTCGAGTCGTATTGCCGACAGCAAGCCGACTACCGCCTCATAACGGACCTGCTCACGCCAATCGCCGACCTTGTCTTTCACTCCACTATGCCAGCGAAGCTCGATGCTGTTCAACAGGTACGTTCTTCTCCCCAGTGCCCCTAAGATCTTTGCGATTTAAAGCTCTGAGTGGCACTGCAACTTACGAATAGGCGTGTCGCATACCACCAAGCGCACAACTTGTTCGTCCCGTAATTTCGTATTATAAAAAAAATTGACCTTTACTGAGATTGTGGAATAGCAAATTAATTTACTTCCATTTTTATGAATACGGATTTCCGCAAAGTAACGCCAGAAACTTTTAACAATTTAGAAAACTTCATTGGTCGAGTCGAAACCGAAACCATTGTGCCACCGAAATTGTACAGAAATGTCAACCTATTAACGTCTCTGTGATGATTTCGCATATCCTCAGATATGAGGGTATAATGCCACTACTTAACATTGCATGGTATCAATACCGATATTAATCAAAATTAGATGAAACCAATAGAACCTATTTAGAATAAATCCATTACCCAAATTCTCCACCAGCATCCCTTGTGTAGCGTCCACAAAGTAAACCGTTCGGTCACAATGAACTCTTGTCTTCAGGTGATATTATTAGCCATGGGTTTCCAAATGAAGGACGTAGATGACATAGCAGGTGAGCTGGGCTTACCCGGATCACAAATACTTGCCAAATTCTATGAAGCGTGTAAGAAGATCAATTTCGCCATCAATTCTATTCTCGAAGACACTGTAGCTAAGGAAATAGGTACGTACAACACTATTCTAACGTTTTTGACTTTCATCAATGTGAACTTTTGAGTAGGCAAAACGAAACACAATTACTAGAAATGATTACATAATAATCTATTTTATAACTAAAAAAGGGTCTGCAAATTATGTTTTTTAGCTTTGATTGCCTGTATCGAGTATATAACCAGAATTAGAAACGAAATCAGGACCATCCATGCCTGGCAGCTCATCAGCAAGGATTGGAATAGGTAGAGTTTTTTACTTTACCTTCGAGGAACATAGACAGAAAATGGAGACCGGCTTACGACAATGTTTTTAAGGAGCTGGACCAGTTCGGGATTCGGGAAATCACTTCAGTACATTAAAAATTGATGTAATTGGGGACAGGCAGGTACACTATATTTATCTTAACTTTGCGACGCACAGTGGGTCGGATATGCGATATAGCGGACATTGGATTTTTTTTTTCACGACACCTAAAAAATGCCAATCGAGAGATTCTATTGTCCAAATTAAATATTGTCGTATCACATTTGCCATAAATCTAATAGTTTAGTAGGGAAAAAAAATGTGTAGTATTTATACGAGACCATACCTGTAGTGCCCCATCGTTACAAAGTCTTAGTCGATCCAGTCTTGGAATCACTACAGACGTTTGCACTGAAATCATAAATTAGAAAGCTGAAATAGTACAGCGCCAACAGCTGACCAAAATATCTAATTACAACAAACGGAATTTCATCGGTAATTATGTAATTTTTCAATTTTCGTCTATTATAGCAAAGCCCAAGTTAAACTGGTCGATATGAAGTGAAACAATCGACGACACCCTTCAATTGTTTCTAATTCGGACTGGCCAATCGGAGCGCAGTTGTTACCGTAATGATTTGGTAGAATAGTTTTCAAACAAATTAAATGACATTTCGTCTTTATTTCTGGTTATATACTCGATGATTGCCGGTGTAAGAGTAATAACGTACGAGGTTTTCAAATTCAGCGGAACGTTATGTAAAGGATATGTAGCAAAGTACAATATACAAAAGAAGTAAGCCATACAAATATTTCTCCCGGCCCGGAAATCGAACCCGAGATTTTTGCGTGGCAAACCAGCATGGTAACCGTTGAGCCACGGAGACAGTTAAATATAAATAAAATAAAAATACATATTATTTATACATAATTTTCATACAGTGTTATACTATATTATTGTAGCAGGGAGATTAAAAAAAAAGTAAGAAAGTTTATAAATAGAAAATTTCCTCGAGAGCCGTAACCTGGAGCATCGTGCCCAGAAGGCTGGCACCATTTCCCCTATGAATTGCTAAACTTATTCTTTGGCCGAAATAACTGCCAACCTTGTGGTCACCGGAGGCTTCTACGAGGCAATCCGACAGCGCGTTCGCTAGAAGTTTCGCCAGTGGCCCTTAGGAACCCTTTCAACCGCAAAAGGCACAAAGGCATAAATAAAAGTTAAATATAATATACTCCCTGTTAGTGTGACAGTCTGTACAGTCAATGCAATATATCTAGTCTTTGACCTAAAATTCCGATTGAGTGGTAGAGAATGCCTAATGGCATAAGTCCGTCATTTGTACTATTTTGTGTGCAATAAAGTTTAAATAAATACAAATAAAACTGTGCTTAACACTTCAGGTATAGAAGACAAATCATCTGAAGTGAACACAGATGGTCCAGTAAAGCAGAGTCTACAAGACGAACTCTCGAAGGCCGCCAAGGTAATAATTATGTTAAGCATCGTGGGAAGCATAATAATAATAATAATAATAGTACATTGTGTACTTAGGGCGGTAAATAAGGATTTACGAGACTATTAGAAGCCCGAAGTCGAAGACAGGGCTTTCGGAGTCGAGGTTCGTAATTCCCTTACCATCCGTGAAACATATAATATTTTTCATCACATTTGCGAGTAAAAGGTATGATTGCAAGCAGGCGAACTTGGATATAATGCCCCAAATAAAACCCTCGGCCTTTTTTCTTCTCAGCCATAGTACTGTAATAAGCCAGCATGCAAAGATATTTTTTACGTGCAAGTGTGATGAAAATTATTTTTCTGTGGAACATTGTTTTCATTGTTAGCCTATGACGCTGAAAGCAAAAGGAGGGTGGTGTTTTGACGAGTATGTTTGTATATTACCACCTGCAACCAAACTATTTTCTCAGCTTACCGCTATGATCACCGTATAAATAATTTAAATTAAAAATAAATACAACTTGAACGAGCTACAACATTCAGTCGTGCATCTCCCTCGAACTTATACTAATAGAAGTGAAAGATAACTAATTGTCCCGTTCACACCTTGGCTATTGAACTAAAGCCAGACCTGCTTGACAGGAGTAGACACCTCGTGAATGCTCGTCCAAGTAAGTATTGCCCACTTTACCTATTTCAATCGCCAAGCGGTAATGTAACCGCTGTGACTTTTCAACATATGTCTCAAGGTGACAGGTGCAGCGGCAGTGCCCCTCAGACCTTTGCGATTTAAAGCTTTGGGCGGCACTGCAACTGTTATGGTTAGACATTACTTGTTCATCCGATCACTTGGTATTCTTTAAAAAAAAAGGCAGCTGAACTACTAAGACCGCCTCGCGTCTTTGGATCAGAAAAGCACAATAACTACTATCTGAAACCAATCAGATAGCCATTCTTTTACCTCGGTTACTGAAACTGAACAAAACTGAAAAATTCCTTCCCAGTCGGATACTGGATTTGAACCAGCGCTTTCGGTATACTGTGCCTGACGCTCTCCCAACCAAGCTACGAAACGAACCATCTTTGTTTTAGGTTTTTAACGGCTTTTTTGAACGAGTAATTCAGAAAAAAAATTTAATATCATGATGGTAGAACATTGTTATATTTAATAAATTTAATATTGAAAAATGTTTATGAAAATATAATAAAAAAATATATTAAACCGGCAAACACGTGATGCGGGACGCTACGTGTGCCGACACACTTGCCCCATCCCATCTCCAGCACACCAGCAAGAGGGCTGGCGGAAAGAATAAAGAGTAATAAGTGTCAGGACCTCGTCTCCGACCCTTTGGAGTCTGTACAAAATTTTACCCAAAAAATTAAAAGACTGGGAAATCCAAGAGCCGGCAGCTACTTTACCCAACGCATTACCATGATCATACAAAGGCATAACGCTGCCAGCATCGTGGGCACCTTGCCGCGGGGACTCAATTTTATTCATATAGCTTAATCCTAGTTTTAGTTCCTAACCCGCAAACTGACTTCCAGGAACTAGAGCGCAAGCAACGTAAAGAACTATCCAAACTGATGGGCGAAGACTTGGCGCAGTACCGCATCAAAGGAAGCGACCTGGACTGGGGACAAGCCCTCACTGGCTCAAAGCAGAAGACCTTAGTTTCCGTTAAAAGGTATTTTGTATTTAATGCCACTGGCAACTCATTATACATGTTTATTTCTAAAATAACCTTGCTTACAGCATAAACAATTTTTTTCTAAGTGTTCAGTCATTGTATTAATAATTATAACAAACTAGTGGAGTAATTAAATAGTAGTTCATGTGACTGTTACATAATGAAAGGCTTTAAAAGACGAGCGTGATTTTATAAAAACATCACACGTGTATTTCAATGCCTAATTATGTACAGTTATATACACTGCTTTATCTACACACATATTATAAGCTCTCTATGAAGTGTTCAGGAACCGCATGTTACGACTGGCGAAATGGCGGCAAATAAAAACTTTTCTCGCTCATCTAACGCAACCGTAGTTTTTATTTAATTCATAGACAAACTAGAATCGGCCACAACTATCACATCGTTCGATATCAAGTAACGTGTGAAATTTGTCAAAATTGTTTGCTATTGACGTTTCATTTTGAATTAAACTTAATCTCGACTGATATTAGAATTGAGGTCGAATGAAATTGTTTTGTTTTTCAGAGATGTTCGAAATTTGAATGTCGAAATGTAAAATCGAATTCGATGTTATGTTATAAGAAATTTGTTTTAACAAAACAGTTTATCTTTATGCTGGTCGTAATTTGCGGTTTTTAAACACATCATAGAGTGTTAATGATGTGTGTAGATAAAAATAATAATAATTTAAATCATAATTAAATTTATTCATTCAAAAACTAAAAATAATTAAATATCGTGCTGGTGAAACATCCTGGCATCCAACAAAACTTAATTACAACATAAACTTTTTTTTTCCATGACTTACACGAAACATAATAAGTTTACCAATAATAAACTTTTAAGTTTTTGTTATACTTCTATCCTAATACGTTTTAGGTCTGTATTTGTTAGTAAGTTCAAACGTGAAAGCGTCCTCCTCGACGACCGCCAGCCCCTCCCCTGCGTTTTGCATTAGGCTGGTATGTTACCGGACAATGCACTGTGATTCCCCCATAGGCCATAAATCAAAAAAAATCATTGGCTTATCCCGGTTAGATCAACTCACTAAGTTAGTAACTAGTTAACAAGCTTCCAAAAACTATAAATATCAATGTAATTAGGTCACGTTATCATTCACTTTTGTGCATCGGAAGTGAGCGCATCGCGAGACTAATTATCACCACGTGTGAGTCATCGAAACTTAATCACTTTGTTTTTGAGTGTCACTATTCCAAATCAAGTGTTTACGTGTTGTGAAAGCATGGAGATCCAAGAGCATGGTATGTACTTTATTATCAATTTTTTTTAATTTTTTTTATGCATACTTTTTTTTATATAATTTTTTTATTGAAGGCAGTTTTTTGGTGAAAATTTTTGGCATAACTTAATTTCCTTTAGACCTACAACTTTTGGCTGCGCTGAGCTGCACCTGAGGTATATGGTTTTTGAATAAGGAGTATGTCCTTATTAAGAGCTATAAGTTTCATTTGCATCTTGCTGCCTCTTCTTGGCTTAAAGGGGTGTCAAAGTATGCATGTCCATAGTATTGAATTTTTAATTTTTTTTTAAGTTCAGCTTTCATATTGTTTTAGGTACATTTTTCAAATGTTCTGTATCGAGGATGACAATTTTTGATATTTGGCACTCTAAAGTGGGTAATCCAAATGAAAAAATGCAACACGTCCTGAGCACTTTGACCGAAACATCATCCCTTTCTGACGACATCGAAAATATTTATTTAGAGACTTTAAGCCTTAAAATTAAGAATATTTGTAAACGAATTTCCCACTACTGGGCAAAGTCGAATCGTACTAGATCTAAATTCTTAGAAAAATATTCAGATTGGCTGCATGTCGTTGAAAATATTGATGTACAGCGAACTGAGTTACGTGTATCTCAGAGCTTTGACGAAGTTAAACCATCAACTTCTTCATCGCATGGCCGTCCGAGAATTAACTTTGACGACACCAGTAAACGTACAAAAAGGAGAAGATTGGCTAGTTTGTCTAACCAAGACCCTTCTCTTGTACAGTCATTGCTCAATGCGTCCGATAGCTTGTCTTGTCCTGAAATCGATTCTAGCGAAGTTTTATCGCTCATTGTTGAAGCTCAGTTAACTCGACATCAATATATATTAGTAAAGAAATTTATAGACAATAAGTTTTCAAAAACCATTTTCCCATCTTACCAAAGTGTCGTGGAATCTAAAAAACACTGTTATCCTTCAGATATTACTGTTACAGAATCATCCGCCGAAGTCGAACTTCAAAGTTTATTAGATCATACTGCCAATCGGATTCTCAAGTCTCAAAAAGATGTTTTGGATAGTGTACCTAATGAGTCTCTAGATAAGATATCTTTGATAGGGAAATGGGGTTTCGATGGCAGTACAGGGCATTCAGAATATAAACAGTGTTTTTCTGACTCCACTCTTGAAGACAGTAGCCTGTTTGTTACTTCGTATGTGCCACTTCAGCTTGTTTTGACAACAGATAACAAAGAAAATTCAGTAGTTTTGTGGAAAAATCCTCGTCCTTCATCAACTCGATACTGTCGTCCTATACGCCTCCGATATTTGAAGGAATCGACTGCAGTGTCAGTTGAGGAAGAAGCTCATTTTAAAGATAAAATAAGGAACTTGCAGCCTACTGTTTTCAAGGAAGAAGATCGCGAATATCGCATTACTCATTGTTTGCAACTTACTATGGTAGATGGTAAAGTGTGTAATGCACTTAGTGGTGTTTCTTCATCAAAATGTTTTATTTGTAACGCCTTGCCCAGTGAAATGAACAAAATTGACGAATGTTTAAATAAGGAAGTCGATGAGAGTAAATATGAATTTGGTTTATCACCTCTTCACGCGTTAATACGTTTTTTTGAATATTTTGTTCATGTCGCGTACAATTTAGATGTTAGGAAATGGCAAGCTAGGTCCGCTAATGACAAAATGCTTGTTGCTGCAAAAAAATCATATGTTCAGACTCAATTTAGAGAAAGATTAGGGCTTATAGTGGATAAGCCTAAAAGTGGCGGAAGCGGAACATCAAACGATGGTAATACAGCCAGGCGGTTTTTCTCGAATTCAGAAATTTCCGCTGAAATTACTGGGATCAAGAAGGATCTCCTAGATCGTTGCTGGATCATCCTTCAATGTTTAAATTCGGGATATAATATTAATAAGACGAACTTCGAAGAGTTCGCTTTAGAGACGGCTCGGCAGTTAGTTGCCGAGTATCCGTGGTATAACATGCCTGCTTCCGTTCACAAAGTTCTAATTCATGGTGCTAATGTTATAGATTACGGTTTGTTGTCAATCGGAGAGTTGTCTGAAGAAGCAGCTGAAGCGACTAACAAATACATCAAGTCTTTTAGAAAAAATCATACGCGTAAAATGAGTCGCATTGTGACCAACACAGATTTAGTAAATAGGCTGCTTCTTCATTCAGATCCCTTCATAACAGGTCTACGAAAGTTACCTGTTAAAAAAAAAGGTGTACTGTCAAAAGCTGTATTAGACTTGTTATGTATTTAAAGTTAATATTGTTGAGATTTAATGTATTTTGGTATAATTTGTGTTTTGTTTGTATTTTGTAAAATGAACTTTTTTATGTATTTTTATTGTTTTAATTTATTCATTTGTGGTTATTGTTAATACAAATAATCATTATTTACACAGTTTTACCATTAAAAGTCGCAGTATAAAATGTTTTAGATACATCGTCTAAAAACAAAATTACTGCGAGACATTTTTACACCTAAATATTGTCAAATATTTTTTAAAATGTATAATTTTATTAATTTACGTTTACCTAATCATATTTTAACGTAATAAAATAAAAAAATAATAATAATTTCGGAGTTACGTATTTATGACCGCCTTAGTATGGAGCGTGAATCACCGTGCAATGTTATCACCGTAGAACGATCTATTTATCTATATCTATTAACTGCCTCCGTGGCCGAACGGTTACCATGCCGGACTGACACGCAGAGGTCCTGGGTTCGATTCCCGGGCCGGGAGAAATATTTGTATGGCCTACATTTATTTCTCTCGTGAGTTTGGGTGTAATTTGTGTTTGTCTATGTATGTGTCCATGGCACCCGCGACACAGGGTTTCCCTAGTGCGGGGCTATGTTGAGTGTGTGCGTTGTTATTATTATTATTATTATTATTATTTAAATATTTATATTTTTATACAAATGTAAAATCTGAAAAGTTACGGATTAAGTGTTGTTGTTTATGATGTTAGTAATATCGACCCCTCCTACGTAAAGTATCGAAATTGCCAAGTTTACAGGGGAACGTTTTATAATTCTGAATTCACTGAAATGAGCAAAACACGTGACTTTATTATTTCTGTTTTATTCGGCAAAGCTAGTTACTCACATAAAGTATTATAAAATCCTAGATATCGGTTAGATGATCTATTAGATGATCACTCTATGCTTAAACTTGGCAATTTCGACATACGATACTTTACGTAGGAGGGGTCGATATAGTCCTGCAAGGTTACAATTTTAGAAGTAACGCGGTATATCATCTCGTCAGTCTCATCTAGGAAGGGGTTTAGGCGATAGTTCTCCACGTTGTCCAATATTTGTAAACTTTCTTGAGTGTGCAGATTTCTTTACAGTATTTTCCTTTACCGTTATGGATAGGTATTGCTACAAAAGATTCACAAATGCACGTAACTTGGGTAATTAAAATCGTAGGCATATACCTCAAAGGGATCTGAACCGTCGACTTCTCAATTGGGAAATAACTGTTCTCCTACTATTCTTCGTTTTTATTACAGCCAAGGAAAATATCGTCAGCCTAAATGACAAATGGCATGTACAAATGACACTGGTTGCGCTGAATATAGTATTTGAATATGAACACAAAGGTCGAACACGCAGAAAAATTTTCGTCGACCCGGTGGGGCTTGGGCCCACGTCCATGCTGCACCGTAGCATTGCTCTGCCCATCTGAGCCACGGGTCCAGTTACCCAGTAGTCGAAATTCTCCTATATGTTTTTCTTATAGATCTTTGTACTGGTTTTTCGGCACTCGTCGCCATTAATGACATCTAGTGAGAGATTTTTGAATAACCTTCTCACTGTGTTCGATTTTTGTGTTCATAATCATAACAAAACCTCGCGACATTTTGATACTTTCATCTTTTAATCGTATTAGCAATGATTTGATTGGATCAACATTTACTTCCTTATTCCATCCCTTTCCCGCACATACCTTACTTGCACGAAAGAACGAGACAACGTCACCCAACTGGTGACCCCTACCGAAAGAAGAAAACTCTCGCTTACGCCAAGTTGAATTCTCGCCGACGAATGCAATAACCTTGCGTGCAACCGCCTCCGCAAATTATTGTTAAAACTGTAATGAAACCATATTAAACCGAAAACTATGGTGAACGAAGAATGGCTATGGGCGAAGCCAGTTATAGAGATCACTCAACTCACGGGCAGAAATGCCACGCGGCTGGTTGCATTTTAAAGGTATTGTGCTCCCAGCTTACCTACTCTTATTTGTTCCAATCAACCATATTTATTTATTCATATAGTCCACAAATTAAAGGAAGGCATCGGCTGCATTCCCCGCATTTTGGCCGGTTTGGACTACCCGCAACTTAATTCGCGCCATCAGACACGATTACATGTTATTTATTACTTTATAAAAAGTTTCCGTTTAATGTTTGGAAGCTCTGTTTTTTATAATGTAAGTTTTTCAAATACATGAAGTATGTAAAGATCGAAATTTTTAATTAAATGAAATATTTATATTTTTACATACTTCATCATAATTGTGAATACTATGCTTTACTTATAATAATAATAATAATAATAACGCACACACTTGACATAGCCCCGCACTAGGGAAACCCTGTGTCGCGGGTGCCATGTACACACAAATAGACAATTACAAATTACACCCAAACTCACGAGACAAATAAATGTAGGTCATACAAATATTTCTCCCGTCCCGGGAATCGAACCTGGGACCTCTGCATGGCAGTCCGGCATGATAACCGTTCGGCCACGGAGTCAGTTAATAAATATATAAAATGATTGAATGAAATGGTGCCTGATAAAAGACGAAATTTCCTTCCGTCTAATGAAAACGAAGTATAGGGGCTATTATCGCTCACATTCAACGTAAATAATATTATTGAAAAATTCCTAAATGGACATTTTTGGTTAGAAGAAACAGGAAGAGCCGAATTTACGCCGCTGAATATTGTGGCACTAGGTTTATTGTATCCGTGACTTTTTCAGCGGAGAGAAACGTCTCGGCGACGACACCAAGGAGATCGACGATCTGATTGAGGCTAATCCCAACAAGAAGAAGAAAAAGAAACATCAAAGACATAAATCATGAAACTGTTAATTTTCAATAAAAATTTGAAAAATTATTCACGTGTTTCGTTGAAAAATTTATCAACCTCTTTCCGCTTTTGTAAAAATATAAAAGAATTTATCGTCTAACGACGTCTATCATCAGAGCAGTAGCACTCCTTGTGAAAGAGTTCGTCCAGGGAAGTACTCCACCTTACCTATTTCTGCAGTACAGTCACAGGTCCAAAAATGAAGTTGGCGTAGTGTTGATTCGAGGTATCGGTTTGTCAATTTTGTCAGCGTGTATCAAGACAATTTTTTTCTTTTTTTTTTATAATATCAAGTGACGGGATGAACAAGTCGTGCGCCTGATGGTAAGCTACACGCCAGTCCATAACAGGTGCAGTGCCTCAGAGATTTAAATTGCAAAAATCTGAGGGGCATTGCCACTGCGCCCGTCACCCTGAGACATTAGTTGGCAAGTCCCATGTGCCTGCACTTCGCCAGCACGCTTACCCTTCGAAACCGGAACACCGCAATGCTGACAGTGCTTGGCGGCAGAAATAGGTAAGGTGGCAGTACTACCCTGGACGAGCTCTTTCACAACTCATTGTAGATCTCAATCTACTGTGAATGTTCGCAAGGAATTGTAAAATTCCTGTTCACACTGCAAAATATCTCGAACAGAAAACCGACAAGCAGGCTATTTTTGACATGAAAAAGAAAACAACGTGTTCAATAATAATTTCTATAATTATTGTAATATAAAAAAGTGTTGGTAGTTATTCAACCCTTGGAATAGACAATAGATATTTCCTCTTAAACATAACAAATATGAGGAGTTATGGGGGTCACCGTCGCAGGCGCCGACCGCGGCGCTCGTATAAAAATATTCTTTTTTTAACCCGACCCAGCTCGCGGCCGCTACCCAACGGAAGCCTCCATAAGACGTACATACTTCTATACTTTACCATTTTATTACAATATAATGTGATCTAAGAAAAATAATATTTTCGTCTAACGCCAGCGGCGTCTGGTAAACAATTTTATACTATAATTTGTTTGTCCCTTATTTTAAACACGCGCTACTCATTATAAAAGAATAACCCATCGGCGTGAGCCGCTAAATATTATACAGCGAAGGCCCGACGTTTACTTGCGACAATTATATGCAACTGACAAACTAATTCAGTTTTTATTTTTTACTGCGGCTACTTCGAGACTATTTAGTCGCATATTCAATTGTCGCAATCAGCTTTGCATCGATGAATTTGTCCTGAATCTTTTCGGGATTTATTCTTTGAACAAATGATGGTTTATTCCAATTACAAAGAACAAATTCATAGTGCTAGCTCTGCACATTTCTCTAGTCTGATACATCATATACACCCCAGTTAGTTAAACGCTAGTATATCAAGATAAAACATACACTACAAAACATAATTTAGAATATCATTAACTTGTTATCATTAGTTAAAAACGTTAATTAAAAATTTCGTTTAGTTTTATACACTATTCCTCACTGAATTCACAGGATACTTTTGAGAATAAATCACAAAATTCTGTCAATAATAATTGACACTTGGACATAATGACGTCCATTGCGCCTATATATAATTACTAAATAATATAGGAAATGCAATTATTTTTCCGGATTTAAATCGCGTATATTTGTTTTTTCAAACAAACCGACGTTTCGGTTTGTTTGAAGAAAACAAATATACGCGATTTAAATCCGGAAAAATAGTTTCATTTCCTATGTGTAACAATCGCGAAAACCAAAGAACTCGATACTAAATAATACTTGACCACCGATCAGAAAACACTAAGCTTTGGAAAGTTCGCAATATGCAAACAATTTAAATGAACATCATGTTAGGTCAAATAATGACTAATTAGCAGCGAACCTCTTCATCTTCAACCGATTGTAAGGATTAGTGGGAAATGATGTGATCGAAAAACGAGAGTCTAACCTCTTAATAGTTTTTTACAGCTCGGCACTTGTCATCACTCTTACGAATTTATAACTTTGATGCGCTTGTTATCGATTATTTACAGCTTGGCGGCATATAAGCATCATTACTAACAAAAATATTTTTGCCAGCCGTCGGCCATATTTTATCAGTTTAGGCATTGACCTAGTTTAGGTAATTACTTAATACATACGCAAAATAGGCGCTTTGTCGTCGAGTTGTGGACACCAGCCCGTTGCATCAAGTACCAAGTACTTAATACATCACCGTTGCAAATTTTTGTTAATTGTTAGATATATAATAGATCCACCGAAATTGTATTTAATGTTTTACATTTCACTGAATGTTTCAAATTGTGAAATGTCATTTCACTGAATGTTTCAAGTCGTGAAATGCCATTTCACTGAATATTTCACTCGTGAAATGTCATTTCATTGAATATATCCGATGAAAAGGTTTTTGGATAATGTTTTTAACACCTATCCATCTATCTTTGTTCACTGGTATAGATTTAGAATACTATTCTGTCAAAAGTATCCTGTTTAAAAGACTTTAGTTTGGCTAAGCGAGACATAGGCATTAGAACTGTATAAAAAATAACACAACTGTGAGAATAATATCTTGAAAATCTATATTTTAAGTTTAGTCTAGCCAAATGAAGGCATAAATGGCGTGTATAGCATATATATATAAATATATATATATACACACGCTTAAGAGTGTGTATATATATGTGCAGCAAAAATCATTTTTTGTAACTGTATAAATGCACTACAGTATTTGTAGTAAAAAAAAACAATAGGTCTTTATTCAGTTGCGATTGAAGTCAAAATATTAATCTCACATAACGTATCTAGACACGACGTACGCAACACGATACGCACTACAAATAAGTACATACAGTAATTGAGAAGGAATTGCACTTAGGAAAGGATTTGCGACTCTTGGCACTTTATCTTATGCTAATAATTTTTCACAAAACGGTCTCTTTGAACAAAACACATTTCTTTAACAAACTTAAACTGATTTTAAGAATCAAAATAATGATAACTCAAGTCTGGTATAATAGTAACGACGCTGAAACTGTAAAGTCAATGTTAAAAGAAACAACTCAACTAAAATATATGGAAATAACAGTTAAGTCACTAATTATTTCAAGACAGTTTCACCTGATGGTGTTAATTGATTGAATTTTTTACCGCATATATCAAGTTTCAGAGTATTTACAAATATACCCAGGATACAAGTGTTATTGACGTTGAAAATACCTTCATTACAACAAATACTTACAAAATTTCTTTAATCTCGCAATACTGAATGACCAGAATTCCAAAGAAAAATTATTTATATAACTTTTTTATTTGTATAAGAAGCTTCTGCGCACAGGTAATTCTTGTTAAAAAAATCAGTGTCACAAAATTATTTTGATCACATTTGAATATATATATAAGAATGTAGATAGAATAGAAGAAGAATAGAAACCAGTCAATATACATTTAATCATATAAAATTACCATATATCATTGCACCAAAATAAATAATTTTAAGGAAACATTCGACACTCATTAAAAATGCTACAACAAAATACAAAGTGGAAGTATATTAATTAATATAAGTTAATATTCTTTCTACTTTATATACTCCACGTGCGTTAATATTTAAAATATATATATATGTAATAAGAATGTCTAGAATTTGAACTTAGTGTACGTACATTGTGAGAAGCAGTGTACAGCTCGAAAATTGGGACGTAGCCTATTGGCTTTTTCTCGTTTCATCGCCTTTCTTTCACCACCTTTGTATGAAAAGGGTTTTTACTCTCAACCGAACATATTATTACAGTCTATTGCTCTGATTTATCTGTAACTAAGAAGCTTCATTAACTCTATTCATAGTACAGGTGGTGAATGATCGTGTATCAAACGAGAATAAGTCTCTTATAATAGTGGGTGTACCATCCAATAGTATACCAAAAACACAAAAGCAAATTCACTATGCCTTATTGCCACACTTAATTTTATTGCTACGACATTTAACTGCTCTACGTATATTATTAATATAATTGTAAATATAATCAATATAATCAGTTACAACATCCAATAAAACAAAATATCGTTAAACATTATTGCATTAAGTTAAACTATTTAATTTAGGGGTTTTCAGTTGAAACATATTGTATAACTCCATACATGTAAGTGCAGTTTACATACAGTGCTGTAATTGGTGAAATACTGACGCGAAGATAACGATTCGCTGATTTATTGTTGTTGAAAAATAATGTCCGTCTCTCAGTACAAGAGATCACATCGAAACAAATGACATGAAATATCTCACTAAGGCACAATTGAAATTTCCAATTTGAACTTTCTTTAACTCTAACATAAACAAATTCAATCCCCTCCTTATTGCAGCGGGTTATTTAATATAAATCGGGTATTTAGAAATCGCACTAGCTTGTTACCTACTACAGCTAAAGGTATACAAACACCGAGAAAATTATTAGCAATTTAGAAAAATCTGTACTAACTTGGCAAGCGACTGTAACGCCCGTACTATAAAAAACTGCAAAAATATTAAAAATATGCATTTATATTAACTAGTTACTATATTTGAATTATGTTATATATTTTTTTTAGAATTGGTATTGAATTTTAGAATACATGTTCATTGTCTTAATTGTAGGTTGATAGTGGCCTTGCTAATTCTATAAGGGCAGTTTGTATTTTGCTTCACTATTCTATATTTAGATAAATTTCACGTAAAATAAATTTAAAAAAAAATTAATTGTGTATATTTATTTAACAAACATGAAGATTTTCAAATATATTTCTGTCAAAATATTATCACGTAAATATGGAACAGTAAACCAAATAATAAGTGTTACATCTGAGTTATTAAACATTGGGAATCTAGCATCTATTTTATCGGAAAAACATACTAGTTTTGTTTGGATTCTATCTACATACCTATTGTAAATGTTCATTTGGTAAAAAAATACCACAACATGGGTATTTCCTATCCAACTGTCGTAAATATGTATTGCCGCTTCATTGTTTTATACCTAGTCGTATACAAAAGCGTAGCGATAAAGGTACACCACACGATTCCTTGAATTTGGAAGCAATTTCACAATTACTTTAGCAAGTTAACAAAGACATCCTTCGGAAATATACCTTTAAATTCACGCAACACCACACTCTCAATTTATGGCAGAGTCCTTACCATTTTAAAAATAATATTTTATTCTTGCTTACGATACTGAATCAACCATGTATTCTTATGATGTTATTCTAATGCATTTTCTTTTTTTATTTTTATTCACTGGTCCCTATTACAAACATTTTGCATTTCTTTGTAAACTTGCAAAGAATTGGCCTTTTAGTTACAAAATTGGACTCATTGTTTACGAAATAGGAATCATGGGTGGTATCCATGAAACTAGCGAGCTTGCAGCGACTTGCCCTCTATATACAAACACTTATTGTTCATATTTTGCCAAACAAAGGTAAAAAGTTATATGCAGTGTTGATTTGGCCAGTTACTCAACGAAATCAAGCTGCTTTTATAACCTGTGTTACATATTAACAGAGATTTGTCAGTATATGTATACTGACCCTATGTATAATTTGTTACATGATTATTTTATTATTGATAACACAAGTTATATTGAAGTTGACATGTAACAAAATAACTATGGTTTCACTGTGACCGGCCAAACATTAGACATACAAACATATTGAAGGTATATTATACATTAACTCACATACATACACTTCAAAAGGTGTACTATATTTATTTTTAGTAATACATATTGGGCGTGCACACGTGGTTAATAAGTCAGTCAGTAATTTAAATGCTAAAAAGTTTTAAAGTTAGATGACATCTTTTCTTCTTGAATTTTGAGTCATTTGTTTATTCAACTGGGTGATACGTCATTCTCCACCTTTACCCATATTTGACAAAAAATAAACACTAAGTTTACACTCCATATGAGTACAGTAATATTTTTTAAACTCCAACCTTCGGAGATGTATCACGGAGAGTATGTTGTTGTATTGTACAATTTAATTTCGCCTACCCCTTTCCTTCACCTAGGCTTCGGTTCCACCCCTATATTGTGGATATTCGAAGTATTCGCAGCAAGGTTTTAGCTTCCACATTTATATGGCGAACGGCCATATGAGTTGGAGGTCAAATAAGCACTTATATGCTATAAAAAGCATGCCAACTCTACGGCAATTTATTATTTGTGATAATAATTTTCTCGTTCAATTAGCTGTTGTAATAATGGTAGCCGTACTTAAGTAAACAATAAAATTTAAAGTTTACGTTGAGATATAACGACTCTGAAGTCTGAAATGTAAAAAATACTACTATGCTCATATACTTCTTAAAAGTATAGTAGAGGAATTTAAAGACATCGATAAACATCTAGTGCTATATGAAACGAATTACATATAATTGATTCAAAATTGGTGTATGCAAATTTGTATTTAAGTTAATACGACAGGATTCAGAGCTATCATCTTTCTTACTCTACATATGTATAAATAAAATGATATTATTTAATATGTATTTTGGGTTAACTATATATTATTGCTATGTCTTGGATCACAGCTATTGTTTAAGCGAACCTAATGTCTTATTGCATTCAACTGTAGTACACTCTGTTGAGTGATAGGCACAAAAACTACACTTTGCAATCGTTCCTTCTATGTTAACGCAACCCGGAAGTACATATATCATTCTCCATAGCATAGAGTTTTGGGCCAAATTTTTGGATTTCGCTTTGTGCAGCCTATTATTTAATTTGTCTAGGTATGGAGAATGGTACTTAGACCAAGTAAGCAATTACCATCGTAAACTTTGTCATCAACATTTTTGGGACAATCTTCGTACATTTCCATAATTTAAATACTCGTTTCCTATTGTTTATATCTATTGACGTAAATTGCTAGAACATTCAGGAGGTACATGTGGTTGTACCACTACATAATTATATTTATTATAAGGCATTTTAGTTGGCATGTAATGTTTCAAAAAAGGCGTAGCTTTAATTATATTATAAATAGACAGGCCGCAATATATTTTTCAAAACTCGGATAAACTTTTTACAAAAACAGTTTGCTCGTGGTATATAATGTTATTCACTTTGTTTTGTTATTCACTGTGATCAAGATAATTATTTATTATAGTCCAGAGTTTTTATAATATCAATTATTTTATTCAGTGTAACCAAGATGTGGTTCAATTACAGCCAAATATCCTACTAAGTGTAGCCAGGATTCAATGTGGTTCAATAAATGTATTCAAATATCTTATTCAGTGTAACCGAGATATACATGTTCCCTTTTTCATTTGATTTCTTATTGCGGTACAGCTGAAATAGACGTAGCGGCTTGAAATATTTTTCATCAATGTCCATCCTATGGTAATATCCCGGATGGATTTATATTGATATTTAGGTTTCCTTACTTTGCATGTTTTTAAATTATCTCAAGACGGTTACCTATCAGTAGTACGAAATGATATTTTCCAGAAGTAACGTTTACTCGAATTTTTATAACCTCGAAAGTAATTTTAAGAGGAAAATGTTTTTTCTTTTAAACCTAACTTAACCTAACCTTACCGAACCTATTCGTATCTTTGCTATAAACATCCAACACATCCTGAAAGAACAACGGTGTCGTTATAATTCGGTTTTCAGTGTAATGAAAATTCGAACAAACGTTATTTCGGCAAAAAAAATTCGAGTTTGTGATAGGTTACCTGTAAAGACGAAGTTATGTTCTTGTACGCTAAGAAAACTAGTTTGCTTAAAAGATAATGTCTTTTTTGTTGTGCTCCTATTTAAACCTACCACGTAACTCGGGATATTAATAATACATTTAGGTATATATATTATTTTATAACTTACTATCTCAATTAGAAAACAGCTTAAAATGCTAAACACACAAATTATCATTAAGCTTTTTAAAAATTTGTTATTTATAGTCACTAATTGTTATTTATCTATTTATAAGCTAATATATTGCAAATGGCGTAAATCAGGTACCTATAATATATACTCTATACACATCACTGGCTTATTTATGTATATTGACACCAAAACGCAAACTAAAAGCGAATGATAGTACTGAATCCTGCCGCTGAGTACTCTAATAAATTTTCCTATTATCAAAGAAATGGCACATCCTGTTTTAAGATGTGTTCACATAAAGGTTTTGGAAAATTGGACAAATTCCCCTTTTTAAAATGGCCTATCCAACACTTGATTTTTATGGACACTATTGGTGATGGAATAATGTATTTTGTTGGACGCAAATTCCAATACGTCTTAGTACACGTCTATCGATTATTGACCCTGAAAACTGTTTACACTGTTGATATCTATAGGCCTTCCATGAATTTACATTGATGAAGCATTTTATTGCAAAACTTTATCGTGACACTGGCGGTACCTTTGTACACTTGTGGTAAAGTTATTATTTATATATCGATTCCTCCTACGTAAAGTATCGTAAACCCAAATACACGACTTTACAACGGAACGTTTTAATGTACTGAAATCACTAACATGAGCATAATGCCTGCTATTCTTGAGGTATTGCAATGAAATTTGATACATGCTCGTTATTTTTCCACGCTTTATAATTTAAAGCTCAGTGTTACTGCAACTGTTATGGACAGGCGTATAGCTTATCATCAGGCGCACGACTTGTTCGCTCCTTCACTTGATACTATAAAAAAATGCATCTATTTTTGTAGTTTAACAATAGATGGACGCCTCCTACGTAAAGCATCGTATGTGGAAATTGCCAAGTTTACAGGGGAGTGTTTTAAAGTTTTCAATTCACTGAAATGAACAAAACACGTGCTTTTAACATTTCTCAGTTTTATTCGGCAAGACTCGTTAATTTAAAACTTCTTCTCGATTAAAACTGAGAAATGCTAAATTCACGTGTTAAGCTTATTTCAGTCCGTGTGTGTGTGTGTGTGTGTGTGTGTGTGTGTGTGTGTGTGTGTGTATGTGTATGTGGCGATTTCAACATACGATACTTCACGTAGGAGGGGTCGAGATTACGTAGGAGTCGATTCGATATATCTAATTTTGTACACATTTGGTAAAATTACCTATATATGTATTAGCCTTAATAGTTTTCGAGGTTTCGACAGTGGCTGTATACAATTTGTCAACGCTATGATATGCCAGTTTTTTTTTTCACCCCAACAATTCCACTGAATGTATCTACGCATTTCTTATAATTCTTTACAGAATTACAGTCAACGCAACACTTAACTTGCCTAACATACTATATTAACATTATTGGAGTACGAGGTATGTGTACATGGTGTCTCAATTTGCTATAAAGGCTAAATTATTGTATGGCACCGTTAAATCTGAGTGCGAGAGGAACTTATTTAGTAATTGGATCAAAATTGACGTTTGCCAATGGTTTTCAAATCCAACAGTGCCACGAGTTTGAACGCACGAATTGACTGCTCTGAAAATTGGCGATTTGCATCTGAATAAAACAAAAAGAAGGAAAATAAAAGAAACAAAAATAAATCCATACATAAAAATTAATGTATTCTATCATCAATAACATAAGGTATAGTTACACAAAAAAATAAAATTAGAGGAAAACAAGTTTATACATAATCTTAACGCGATTATAAAAAAAAAACAAATTTTACATGCTATCAACACAAGAATGCTACTATGTTTTTTTATTAAAAGAAAACAGTAATTTACAATTTTTCTAAAACAATCGCCTACCGTTTTTCTAACCAGCGCTCACACTTACACATAAAATTGTCAATTTGGCTTCGATTTTAGGGCTCATTTAGATTTATTTGTGATTTAAGATTAATTCAAGTAGACAATCGAAATTTGTAAGAAGTAATGTCAAAAACAATTAGAAATGAACAACAGTCGACAAGAAACTGCTTCAAATTATTGGAAACTTCGTTGCACATGATTAGCCCAAAGATTTTATGTAAAAAAAACTGAATCTTGTCAACTGTAAATTTAAATAAAGCAATACTTAAACAGCGCAGTACTGAACGCACAATTAAGCAACAAAAAACAAACCAAATGTCGCACATAACATTAAAAATTTAAGAACTAATGAACGATAACAAAAAAGGTAAAGTACATATAATGCTAGCTTCCAAATAAAATGTACTAAGAGGATAGTAATATTGCTGCCGCCTGTATTAGACGTGACGACGGCGCGGGTGAAAATATTTTGTGGTGTAATTTTTATGATGATCAATGAACAATACGAAGTGTTTGTTATTTATCCTGAAGTCTTGGTTTGTCAATGGAAAATGTTTTACAAGTGCCCGACTGTATGTAATGTGAAGTCATGTTCGAACGTGTAATTTTGAAATTATACAGGGTTGTTGGCAAAATACTAACAACCTAGCAGTTAAACATATAGTCATATTACTAACATCACAAACAACAACTTTTGTTCCGGGACTTTTACATCAGTTTTCACTTTGATATAAAAATAAGAATATTCAAATAGATTGATCTGATAACCAAAAGGAGCGGGGGTGCGAGGATGTCAAGGAGGACATTTGCACGATTGGACTTCCTAGTTTACTACCAAATACAGGCCTAAAAAGTGTCAGATAGTACAACAAAAGTTTAAAAGTTTATTTTTGGTAAATTTATTATTTTCTTAAGCTGATGGAGCAGAGGGCGTTCGGGCTCGCACTCTCCGAGTTTCTCGGAATTTATTTGCAAAATTTAATTTGAATTACCATGAGCGTTTCGGTGAAAGAAAATATCGTGGTGAAACCTGTACGTCAAACATTTTACAACCCTCGATAGACGTGTGAAGCCCCAACCCGCATTGGTCCAGGGTAGCAAGAGGAGACCGTGCCCAATAGTGGGACGTTTAAACGGGTTGATGATAATGATTATCTTTTGTAAAAAGACATGGAACAAAAGTTGTTAATTATGATGTTAGAAATAATTTCTGCAAGGTTGTTAGTATTTTACTCAATTAAGTCAACTCATTTCGGGCCTTATGTATTTGTTTTTAGATCATGTCTACTGAATGTCATTGATTTTAATTATTTAATATACAAAATACCGTCTATTTCGTATGTACAGAACACGTATAACTATCCTCTTAACGTACATTTGTTTGCAAACCAGACTAACTTGGTCAAACTAAATTGGTTTTACAAGGCACATAATGTATTACAGATCTTTTTTCTTAAACTCACGTGCCCAATAAATGTCAAAAATTGTGTAACGATTAAGTAAACTTCGCTTCATATGCCACAAAACTAAAAAATAATAATACAATAAATAAACAATCAACTAAAATAATTAAAAAAAGTTTGTGCTGAAAAAATAAGTACTGATAGTGCAAAAATTATCCGACAGTTTGGCGAATTTCGATGTGATTATCAATTATAACAGATAAATAATGCGAGCAGCAATAAATAGTCTTAAGTGTTAGAGAATTGCGCTGGTTGGGCCAACCTCTAACATCGTAGGTAACTAGTGTAGGTAATTAGTGGCCGTGCGGCATTCGCGCCGCCCCGAGGCCTCACCTAAACCAATATTTCTAGTAACTGAACGCTGCAAGCTCCTCTAAGAACATTTACACTATCCATTTAAAAAATAAATTGTCTTATTCAACAGGATCCCGCAACACTCATACGCCAGGCCTCATCACACGCTCCCATACACGCACCCAAAATATTCCTATCCAAACTTTATTATGTTATCTCCTTGTCCGCTTAATTTTAAATATAGTTTACATATAAATTAAAATATAGAGTGAAAACTACACATTTCTTACAATGTACTATGTACAAGGCATCTCTTGTCGCTCCTTTTAAAACGTTACAACATTTTAATTTGTCCATAACGTTACATTTTGAGTTCGGTTTGCGTCCACGCGTTTGAATACGCTAAATGCAAACGCACAATATGAGGCGCAGAAACTGACCAATAGAAACACTAGGACGTCTAGCGAAAGGATTCTTATTGGTTGGTGGTAACGTGATATCTTCCGTCAGCCCGCGTTGCCATGGAAACCTTTATTTATAGGTAGGTATATCATGATTCACTCGCGGCTGCCCTCACTGTAAACGTTCATACAAAACCTATCTGGCACTAACATGTATATATTTATTACAAAATGTATAATATATTATGTATATACAATCACAACATAAATTTGATAAACAACCGAGAGAAAGAGAAATATTGGTGTTACAGATTTTTGTTTCGAACTGTCAACTTTACATTGGACTCGTTAATATAATTTACTTGCACTTTACTTTTCTATTAAATCAAACTATCGATTTGTTCTAAGTTATAGATTATTATGTCGATTCACGATTCTCATTCATCACTCTGTCCTATTGCGTTTGCGAGTGTTGGTCACTAAACAATAATATGGAACTCGCATAGTAGGCGAATCTAGTTCTTCTAGCAGAGTATTATTGTCATTCCGAATTATATGGCTTCCGGCACATTATCTAGCAACGGATAGAGAGAAACAACGTTGCTAAATACACGCGAGTGCAGTTAGGGTCATTCGTTTAACTTGCCACAGTACAACGTACACGTTTACGTTACGTTTCTCTGTTATTTGTCTCTGACCTAATACGACAGCTCTCGTTATAATAGAACGGATAGATCGGAATAATCAATTATAAATTGATATAACGTTTAAGTAATTTTTTCTTTTGTTTTTAAAAACATAATTTGATATGTCTACAAAACCATCTCGTTAAAAGACAGATTTTGCTCTACAATTGTTCTGTCTGTCTACTGTAAACATTTAGTAGGAACATCATTTGAATAAAATGTGTGTGGAGATCATATCTTTTGTACAGGATGTTAAATGTTAAGTTAATATAAGACGTCCACATGCAATGGACCTAACAGTTGTTCGTCCCTTCGTCTGTAATGCAATTAACACTCTGTACACCTGGAACATGGTAAATATTTGATTACTTTGCGCAATAACACAACGGTGTCTGTCTTCTTGACCTAATTTGTCGTATCGTAAAATCCCAATTCTTTCACTCTTTATTAGTTTAAAAGGGACAACAATGTAGTTTAGCCAATTCGTATAGGAGCTACAGAATTTACACCATTTAGTTGCTATTTAGGTCAAAGTAATAAAGTATATTTCCCGCGTCATATTGATCTAGAAAACATGTACATCCAAAACTAGTCGACTGTCAGGCACTTATTTATTACTGTTGAAAATATTCTGAATGAAAATATTAAGGGTCTGTTCACATTAATCGACACCACAACGACAATATGCCGAATTCCGTCGATGATGTCGAAATGTAATATTGCATATTTGTACAAACGGTTCAACGTAGCGAAAATTTCTTCTGATGAACAATATATTACAGGCACTCAGGGGTAATACTATATTAATAAAATAATATATTATTATAATAATGTGTCAAGACGACAACACCAATTAATCTGTTCTCAAACTAGAGAATTCCCTGTACCAAAACAGAAAAGTTAATTCCTCAAATTGGTCCTAAAACCGGGAAGAGAACCCAGTGCCAACAGTGCAAACCGTTGGGCCACTGAGGTTATCTTATACAGGTAAGTTATTATTATAAGATTTGTGCAATATTCGAAATAAATTGAGTAACAGTAGATTTAGTATTCTGAAAATGATATATGTAAAGATTTCATTATTGCACTGAAAGTAAATAAAGTTGTAAAGTAAGCTTAATTTTTTTCGGGAATTTATGTTATTCTCATATTTGTACCCAATAATATGATAATTATTGTTAAATCGCTGTGGTGTCGATTAATTTGAAAATGACCCGATAAAAGATAATTTATATTAAGAACTATAAATTATTGCTAAGAAATTATATTAAGTCAACACATTGTTTAAACAATTTTTAAACAAGCCACATTACTCGTCAGAAACGTGTACCACGCACAACCACCACCGTTGCCACACAAAAAACGATCTAAAACGAAACTTATCTGCTTAAAAATACGAATAAATTTAACATCATACACTCGCAAGATAAGAAATAGTTGCGAAATTCTAACAGTTATTGCGAAAACTACATAAGTGATCCCGTACATACCGACATATTAAAATATTCTTGGCCCACTTCCGTTCAACATTAGAGTAACGGGTGGAATAAAAGATATAATGTAGTAAAGTAATGGTACGAGGTTCTTGAACAACTTTCTTTAATTTGCCAATGCATATGAAGAAGCAGTAGAGCTACTGCTAGTTCCTATTTGGGTTTTAAATGGAAATGATAAAAATTACAGGCATATATAACTGTCAAGTAACTTATGTCTCAGGGCGACGGTTACAGTGGCAGCGCACTCAGATCTATGCGATTTAAAGCATTGAGTGGCACTGCGACTATTACAGACACGCATGTCGTTTAACACCAGGCGTACGAAATGTTCGTCCCGTCACTTGATATTATAAAAAAAGTACAGGGGCACGCTTAATGCAATTTAAAGTTCTGAATTAGTTTCAAATGAAAACTAGATTTGTATGAGATATATAAACAAGAAATATTCTAATTTGTTTGAATGGAATAAAATTACACTACATCTTTTATTCAATCCGTCATTATACGATTTGTAATTTTTTTTATAGCCCCTTTTACGAAGCGTATTCGTGTGTTCCCGATAAATACAAAATTTCTGATAGGGAAATTACTACAACACAAAAACCCTTAAGATATGATTAGTCTATCACTTAATTAGGAGTCGCGTTATTTTCAAGATTTGTAAATTTATAGTATATATAGCTGTTGACTAGCCACGAACGACGAAAACCTGATGGTTTCTGTTCAGTGTTGCCATTCAACCTTGCTGATTTTACCAATTTTTGATACAAAGATCGAACACACAAAGAAAGATTCAAAAAGCGTCGAATGATCTAGCTTTCAAGCAATTAATCCTCAATTTCATGTTGCAGTCTCTATCTGCAACCTATTAGTCTGACATTGTTGTGTATATATGGGTTGTTTATATAAGGATATAGTCGTGTATATAATGTATGTATATTTAATAATTATCTTCAATCATAATCATGTATTTTCATGTTATGCGCCCCTGTTAATTTTTCTTGTTCTTATTATACAATCTTTAGCAACAATAAGGGACATTCTCCTCAAAATATTCTTATCAGTCAGCATGCCAATGCGCAGTATGATATAGAAAGAATTTAGGGTAAACCCAACCTTGTATTTTTATAGTTTGTTTTTTAATGTAATGTATTTTTGTGTCCTGTAAATATTTGCTGTATTAAACTTAGAACTGGGAAAAGCGTAAGTGGTATTTCAGTGTGCTATTTTCAAGCAGATGTATGCCTCTCTTTCTCTTATGCAGCCAGTATGCCAACTGCCTGAAAGAGACAGCAATAAAGAACCCTTTTTAATTTTAATTGCATCGATATTATTCTTCGATTAGTGCCTTGATTCTATGAAAGAAGCACGGCATCCTTTAATGAAACACGCGTTAGTTCCGAACCCCCAGTGAGAGGTATTGGTCCATTAAGTATTTCAATAAGTTTTTCGCACAAATCAAAAGGTAAAACAAGGTTTTAATGTCATACACAGGACGTCACTATGAATTTACCCATCTTGCTTCGAGAGTCCACACACAAAATGTCACCATGGCAACGATGCTTATTCCCAATTGCTTTTTTTTTGCGTGTAGCAAACACGTTCTTGGTCGGTTCCAAAACATAACAAAACACGTTTCTTGTTTCGGTGTATGTCAATGGATATTTCAATGATGTTAAAAAATTCAGGCATGTTTACCAAATATTGTAATATGACCACAAAGATGCGGTGATCGTAAACCCTTAAGTATATATAATATAATAAATCAGTAAATACAGTTTCTAAAATAAAAGATATTTTGTTGGTTCTAAAGGCTTGGCATGCTATATGAACCGAAGACCTGGTAAAAGCTGTTGCATGCGGCTTAGAATCGTATTGTTTTTAATATTGATTAGGGTTAACATGACAATTTCCGATTAAGGACCATTAAGGAGAGTATCGTATTTAAACAACAATATCTTAAGTGGGAAACTAAATACAATTCGTTTTCACACATCTGCTTTTCTCTCCGCTTTCGTAGATAATGGGCCTTATATTTCTGTTGGCAACTTCAGGCTGACATTGCACTTGTAGATTTGAAATTGTCAACACATCGCGTTACGTCTAATCATTATAAACTGTAGTTACTTCCATGTGGGGTGGTTAGGCGGCGGGTGGTCACTCGCGCGGCGCGTTTTTAAGCAGCGAGATCGCGTACCGCACGTACTGCACGAGGTGGCGAAACGTCGAAAACTGTGTCAACGGACCACATTTGCGGTCCACTGCTATAAACAGATCTGTGAAGAGAGATTTTGTCGTTACTTAAAAGTCACATTTATCCTCCTAAAACTCAGCAAACTACAGTGGAAAAAGCGCTAAACTCCCAATGTGTATTGCACTAAAATGCTCTAATTATAATTATCTAATGCAGACCTAGTTATCTAGTTTTTCTAGTTACTCTATGGTCTTCAATAGACCTATTTGAATTGATTTGGCTCTAGACAAAAGGGGTGCAAGTAAAAAAACCAACGAGACGCGAAAAATAGTTAAAGCTTATTATGACATTAAGCGTGTTTCGTTTCCATGTGAAATTGGCATTTTTTACTTGTACCCCTTTTGTCTAGAGCCACAGAATTTAGCGCTATATTTTCTATAAGTCACTTTAGCACTGATAGCTTCAATTGAAGAAAATTGGTTGTGCAAAGAAAGAAATTGTAGAAAAAAGAGAGTGCAAATACCTTGGTTGGCCCTGAGGCGGCACAGGCAGTCTGCCTGCTCCCAGAGCTCGTGCGCGACGTACAGGAAGGTGTAGTACTTGGTGAGCTGCAGCAGCGCGTTGTGCGCGTGCGCAGGCACCGAGTGCGCCAGCGAACAGTAGCCGCTGGACGCCGACGCCACCGACCCCACCGAGCCCACCGACCCCGCGGGCGACGGCGTGGGCGACAGCGGCGACACAGACTCGGGCCCCGCCGGCTGCGAACCCGTCGACACTCGTGTAAATGACGCGCCAGTTTGGGCTTTGAAGGTATATATCACAAAACACGCAAACAAAAATGGAATAACTCGACGACCTCGGTAGCCCAACGGTGTGCGCTGTGGGCGCTGGATGACCGAGGTTCCGCATTCGATTCCCGGTAGGATGAATTTGGGAAATTAACTAATTGCTTCTGGTCTAGTTGCTCTGGTACTCATAGTAAAGAGTTCCATAGTTTGAAACCAGATAATTCGTGTGGTTGTCAGACAGAAAACTATCGGAACCGTAAGTGTATTTTCAAAGTTAGTTTCAATGACAAAAATGGTTATTTGAATTTTTCTCATAATTCTGCCAGGTAATGGCAAGCTCTGATGGTTAAATTTCAAAAAACCTTTTTATTTTATAACTCATTGTCATTCATGTGAGTTATTAGGCATAAGGACCGTTGAACTCCGGCTCAAAAGGCCCATTATAGAGTACCGGAAATTGCATTTACCAATTTAACAAGACCATCACCATCAACCCTTTATACATCCCACTGCTGGGCACGGGTCTTGTCTGAAGAGAAGTCTGGGGATATCACAGGTTTTCCAAGTATTGTGAATCGTCTTTAAGTTTCATAACGATGTTTTCCTTTACCGTTAGCGTAGCATACGCAGCTTAGAAATTACAATCACACTTGAGATTTGAATTCATCACATGTGACCTCTCAAACGAGCACCAGTCGCTCTCCCACTGGGTCACTGAAGCATGGTCACAGAGAGTATATACGGGAAACAAACACCGCTTGACCGTTAAACAGTAAGAATTTAAAGATTCAAACTGTTATAAATTACAGAGCGTTATACTCCGTCCAACCATTTAATAAACTTTTCACATAAACGTGCCCATGAAGTTCCATAATTATTGACAAGCAACTATAGACAGAAAATTCAATACTTAATGAACACCGATTTTTCTTTACTATATTTACTATAGTGAAACGACGTGCTTTTTAACTCTGATTCCGATATTTATCAACACCGACAGGTTATGTAACGAAGATTATTCAAATTGATTTCACCGTTGTGTAGATTTTTGGTACCTGTCTAATAAATTATAATGAAAATAGATAAATTTGAATTAATTATAATAAATTCTAATAGTTTACTGTTCCGCTGACGTCGCACCTTACCTCATTTCTTAATACCTAATACAATGTTGAAAACGCCAATATGTTATATCGATTAAAACTTTTTTTACTTTATAAACTATCATTGTTCAAAGAATTAATTGTGAATTAAAATTACAATTAAAGTTTCTTCGTAAATAAAATCGATTGTCGACTCGGTAATGCACTAGAACATCGCTAATTGGTTAGTAGTCGAGCTGTCAAAAGTAAATTTTATAGTTGGACGGACTAGGAGTGTTCGAGAGTTACAAAGTTGTAAGGCTTACTTGCCAACTCAAATGTACTGAAGTATATACTGATTTGGTTATAATAAAAAATAATAAAATAAATAAAAGACTTGGAAGAGACACGTACGACGTTTACCTTTTGTTGATATTCCTGGACAATCTTGTAGTATTCTTTCACTTCACGATTGTACATTTTGAACATCCGCAGGTACAATAGAGCTTGCACTCTTAAGCTGTATAAAAAAAAACAAAGTATTATAATCACACGAGAGAGAGAGAGAGAGAGAGAGAGAGTTAACAGGTATTTATGAAACTGATTAGTGATTTATCAGTTACCACCAGACATAGAAGTTTTTGTAACAGGAAAAAAGTTTCTAGTGATTTGTCGATATAAATTTTATCGATAAATTATGTTTATTACTACTACACTATTAAACAAAGCATAAATGGAGTGAGTAATTTTCAGGCTAGTTAGTTAACCTGATTTCGGTGGCAATTTTTATTACTTAAATATTCTAGAATACTATTATGAAGTATTTATTCCTTAGTATTCGAGTGTAATATCCTGAAATATTATTTCATATTTCACGATAATATACTGGAATATTTAAATAATAGAATTGCCACCGAAATTAGGTAGATTTCTCTACTTAATTTCGGTGTATGGATGTATACTTCGTTTCAATCCATTTTGAGTAAAAGGTAAACAAAGAAGTGACTGACTGACCCGACCATAGACGGTTTAGTGATGGCCAATTGTAATGCCAACAACAAATCGATTATTTAATTGAGTGAATAAATTTGTTTAATTGAATCATACTAGCGGTTTTCCTTAGATAAAATATACAAGCACGTTTAAAGTTTCCGAAATCTTAATTTTAAATCCTCCTTCAAATCCTTATGCTTGAGATAGTCGTTCGATTGCGATTAAAATTTTGGATTTTCTAATCGATCACAAAAATTTTACAGCACTATGCAACCATAGACAAGTCATAGTTGTATAGTTGAAAAATAACCTCACTTTTGGATTACCATTATCAAATACGATATTTTCGATGCGATTCAAATGAATATTCTTAGAAAAATGAGTTTAAAAATGTTTAAAAATAGTCTCTATTTGTATATAACGAACCTGAGTATATCGAGTTTGCTGAATGTAGAATGCGGCGAGGCTCGGAAACGTTGCGGCATCGAATGTATACTTTTAATATACTCGATAGTCTCGCGATAAATCGTGAAGGCTCTTTTGGTGTCCAGTTCTAGTTCCAACACACGTCCGGTGAGAACGAAGCATAGTACCGACTCGAGGTACAACATGACACGAGATAAGGGTTCTTGCTCTCTTTCCGCCGCTGTGCGTAAACGTTTTGCCTCGCTTAAGTAATATCTGAAAAATTAAGTAGTAATTAAGAATGGTATATCGTCGTGGATAGTAAAATTATGTGGTTTAAGACATTTATTCTCACTAAGAATTATAAATAACTCACTTACATGAGAACTCAGAGAGACATATTATTACATTTTTTTTTCTTTAGAAAGCGTACAAGGACGGTAGTTCAACTATAAAATAATAAAGTTTTACCCGCATTCTAATATAATAACAGACAACACGGTCTCAGGTGCTAACTCTAAGCGCAACCATGGATGTACTAACCGACTATGCCCACTGCTTATACTAGATGTGGCTCAGTATGTTAATTAAAATTTTATTTCTTTTTAGACTTTTACCAAAGACAACAAATAATAAAAAATCTATATCATTACAGGTGGCATGTTTACTTTTATTTTATTAGTCCTAGTATGGTGCTAGTAATTTATTTATTTGTTTTTAATTTAATTTTATTTTATTTTATTTATATTTTAATAAATAAATACATTTATTACTCATAACTAGCATTTGATTATGAGTGTCCATTTCGGTATATTAGTCGCCAAATCGAATCCGCGTAAATGTCGTGGCAACCACATTAGCGTGATTTGCGGGAATCTATTATTATCAGTCCGTAGATAACATAAATTAATGCTTACTGTGCAAAAATGAAAGTCGTAGCCATTGAAATAACAAAGTAATAACGTTAAATTCTTCTATTGGTTTGGTGCAGATACGCGCTTTTTACCAATACTACATACGCGGATTTGTACTATCCCCGACGATATTATACTGGTTGAAAATAAAAAAAAAGAGAAAAAAGGTCCGATCGTATTTCAGCTATTGATCGCACTATTATGAGACTTTGCAAAAAAAATCCTTTCACAAATAACGGCGCATGTTCTGTTTAGGGCATAAAACATTTAACCCAAATTAAAATTAAACCTATCGTGGTTCTATCACTAGTAAAACCACTTATGACACAAAAAATATCATGGTTTAAAAAATTATAACGATATAAAAAATGTAACGGCATGAACATAATAATCAGCTGATGCAGGGACATTTTGTTACCCCTGTAAATACTATAACGGCGCGTATTCTAAATATTTAACCCGAACCAACCAAACCAAACCTGTCGCGGTTCTATCAGTAGTAAAAAAGTTAAGGCAAAAAAAATCATATTAAAAAAATCATGATTTAAAAAAAATATACACAAATTTTTTTTTTATTATATACAGGGTGGAACGGAACGACCGACAAAGCCGAAAATATCACGTTGAGAACCCAACATACATGAGTTTTATTTACTTTAAATGTAAAATCAGAACAGTTGAAAAATATTCGTCCAGATTTAAAACTTTCGCGGTGCAACAACCCTAAGCGAATCAATCTTGTTAGTACATCTACTGCCCCACAGGCGGCGTTCGTGTCATTGGCACTCGCAAAAGAAATAAGTGCTCTCACTTGAATAGGTAATTAAAAAACATTGAACTTACTTTAAATTAAAATGATGTTCGATTTGTCCACGTCCCCTTTACTCTTGCAGACATTCCAGACACATTCCTGGGTGTGCCGGTCATACGCCGATGTGGTTTTCCACGCAAACACACTAATACATTTCACTTGCTTAACACAAGCACTACTTAATAACGGCATTATTCCAAAAAGTTGCTGTCACAACCCAAAAACTAACAAGTAAACGTTGTTTTTTTGTTGTAAACACGAGAAAAACATGAGACCACGAGTTACCATACAACCAGGCATTTTGAACTAATTTATGAATGAAAAAGTGTTACCAACTAGACTAAAGCAAATATCACTAAACAGAATGGTCCCAGTAAAGGTAAAAGACTCCTGAATACTAAGATAAAAATAATATTAAATTATTAAATTATAAAATAAAATATTAAATAAAATTAAACCTAATTAAATACGCGTCAAAAAATACCAATTTTTTTTGGCGCTAGAAATAAAAGACGCTTTTGATTTCAAATCATCACATAAAGGGACAAAGTCGCTTAATTGGCAACTCTGCATAGAGATGCGCGCGGCGGCGGCGTACGCGTCGGATATCATTGATTATTAAATATCTAAATGTTAATTTTAAAAAGACAATTATGATAAAGAAAACTTTCGCAATAATCGTATTGTCTGGTATAAGTACCATGAGCAATTTAAAAGTAAAAGTAAAGTAAATGCAGATCGTTTAATGAATTGTAATAAATAATCAAATTTAATCAAAACTAAGAAAGCGAAACGTGGAGGTGGTCTGCAGACCTCCAAGATCCTCGGATTTATTTATTTTTACATTACATTTATTAAAATTTCAACTACACAGCTCAAGTTAACAGAAATTTTAGTTTTAAATGTTGATATCAATAGAATGAACTCTTCGTTTTAAAGTTAGTAAATTCTTGTAGTGTAAATTAAAACTATTTCCAAATGCACTCATAAATAGACTAGTACAAAAAAAACGATCTCCCCATTATGCTAGCAAAAACAGATAACAGTTATCAAGTGTCCATCTCTAAATTTCTACTGACGTGATTGGCTGCCTCAATTTACTATTTTACGTTAGGGCCGGATTAAGGGTTACGAGACTATTGTAATTTGAGTAGGTACTTGACGCGTGTTGTAAAACGTGTTTACTTAATTTAGTTATGTTTATTTAAGTTAGTCTTATCTTATGACGCAGGCAACATGAGTTAAACTCCTGATACTTCACTTTTCTTAAGTTGACAACAACCTAAGAAAAGTGAAGTCTAAATGACCCTGTCAACTATGCGTTGTCATAAACTACCTACAAAGGTTTAGAAACAAAATGTTTCCCGAAGATTCTATGAGAGGTGCATTTTTTCGGTAAATGTAAATATTGGGTCGTCAAACACGCAATCTAGGGGTGTGAATTACTCTCAAAGTAATACAATAAAATACCCGCGTAATTAATCATCATTCACATGATGACTGATCAAAGAAAGTGGTTGATCAAAGAAAGCGACTGATGGGGTGCTGATCAACGACGGAGGTCAACGACCTACTAAATTACAAAGTTTTTGCCCTGAGTACCTCCCAGTAGTTGCCTCCAAACAGCTGTGTTTTATGATGTAGGGTTGACAATACAGACTTTTCAAGCAAATCTTTATCATTGAATAACTCGGAAACTATTACACTTAGAGCAAAAACACTTTCAGTACAATTAAGTACATATTTAAGACTCTTCACAGTTTTCCGCTTTGTCGGTCGTTCTGTTCCACCCGGTATATATGTGCCTAAGTTGTTCCTTAAACGTTCAGTCTATTACAATGATAATATGGATTAAAATTTAGAATTCACAGTATTGTATAGACCTTTTTGAATTTAAATTTACGTAGCTTTGAAAGCGTAAACAATAGTCCGTTAGGTTTCATTCTTGGAATGGCGCGTCAAATTGAAATCCATTATGGTATTTTTATAACTCGGTAATGTTTTATAAAATGTTGATATTTAAGTGCTAGGCTCTTGTTAGTAGAGTAATCGCCAACAATCTCTGTTCAGTGCCCCAAGATTTGGTAAAAAAAATTCTTATAATTTTTTACACTTAATAATAATAATTTACATAATAATTTATTTTTTTTAGATATTTGGTTAAAAAACATTTGGCTCAGAACGATATAGTACCAAAATTGTAAGGGACACCGTGTTTTCTCTACGATGTGTGACGGGTTAATGAACTTAAAAAACAAACAAATATTTACTTGTGATCTCTTTCTTCGTCAGAAAGTGCGTCTGCAGGTAGGCGTTCGAAATACGAATAGTAAATGGGCGTCTGGCCGGCGCACGCCGTCCGCTCGTGGTTCGTGGCTGCCACGTCCTGTGGCATAAAAGAAATATAAGTGTGTAGTGTATCTAGAATTAGCAATGTTTGTGACATGCAATAAATAAATAAATACGGTAGTTTGTACAACAAGTGTATATCCATCCGAGCCGAAGGCGAGAGTGGATACTTTAGTCGAGGGTAAAATAAATTTTATGAACGAGTTATATACACTCTGCTTTTCACTTCGATTGCGAGGAAACTAAACAGCAATATTACAAGTAAACGATAACACAACTATTGCCAAGAAAAAATAAGAATTTTCCGCCAATGTACTACTTTTTTTTCTACACGTGACTCAGGTCGGACTACATATTGCTCAGTTATATTTTACAAGCTTTTATTTTTTATGCATTTCTATTACTTATAACTATTGCCTACTTTTTTAATTTTGTAATATAACACGGATTAAAAACCAAAAGTAAAACTTTATTTTATAAAGTTCTAGTGTGCGTGGCTGTTGGCGCAGGCGTCATTGCGTCGGTCTTAAACGACGATTTTATTTTATGCATTAGAGCATAAAATCCTATTTTATGCAGCCTACACCCAGCATAAATACGAACTTTAAGAGTATGAGAAGTGAAAAATAAATAAATACCTGCGGCGGCGGCGACGCGGGCCTCTTGGCGGGCTGCTTGGGACGCTGCAGCGCGCGCACCAGGTCGGCGCGCAGGCGCGACAGCTGCACGCTCACCAGCAGCCGCGAGCGGCAGCGCCGCTCCACCACTGCAACACGACCACACACCGCTGCACTCTCGTGGCCTAGGCCGTAGTACGAAGAGACAAGTAGGCGACTCACCCCACGTCATTACTTTCAACACAGCCATGGTCGGTAATGAGAAGAAAACAGGCCCGAGGGTTTTACTTTGTGGCAATCGTAGTAGTTACTACGTACTGCCACCTTACCTATTTCTGCTAAGGGTGCTGGTGCAATTACAGGCACATGAGACTTGTCAACTTATGTCTCAGGGAGTCGGGCGTAGTGGCAGCGATTTAAAGTTCTGAGTAGCACTGCAACTGTTATGGATAGGCGTGTCGCTTACCACCAGGTGCACAATTTGTTCGTCCTGTCACTTAGTATTATTAAAAAAAACGTATAAACAAACAAACAAAAAAGTGTAATAAAAAACATTGTTTGTTTCACATTGTTCAAAATTATGCTAATAATAGTTACACACAAACTCATAGCCCCGCTCTATGAATACCCTGTATCGCGGATGTCATAGACACACATATACACAACCACGAATTACACCCCAACTCAAAAGAGAAATAAATGTACGCCATACAAATATTTCTTCCGGCCCGGGAATCGAACTCGAGACCTCTGCGTGGGAGACCATCATGGTAACCATTCCGCCACGGCAGGCAGGCAGTTGAATGTATGTGTACGGCGCAAAGCGGGCATGAATACGCGCGTACAAAAAACCCAAATTCCATAGTCAAAAGCAACTAGTGCCTGGATACCATAGATTTAGAAAAAACGTTTGTCAAATATAAATTCTAATTCTTTGTTCTTCAATAATGGTTTGAAACTTTCATATGGTATTTATGACTTTCTTTATATAAATTTCTTAACAAATTTAACGTGGCTCAATCTCTTCAAAAACGGTGGCCTCTATGTCTCTCTCAGGCAAATACATAAATTTTGAAACAATACAAAACTAGACTCACAATTTGAGGAAGCCTCTTCTAGTCTCTCCGAGCCTCGTCCGGACTTGAGACCCGAGCCGACGTCAGCTTCGGCCCTAACATACCGCTCCCTTTCAGGTACGACGCGTTCCACCGATAATTTGTCTCCACCCAGTCGATCGATTGACATTTTATCGCTTATCTTCTCACTCGACAACCTTTCGAGCGCCGTCTTTTCGCCCGACACACGTTCACTTGAAACGCGTTCGGACGATAACCTCTCACTTCCGAGTCGATCGGAGGATAACCTCTCGCTTCCGAGTCGATCGGAGGATAACCTCTCACTTCCGATTCTTTCAGAGGATAACTGATCGCTGGAACGACGGTCTAGACGATCAGCGGCAAGCCTGTGGCCGGGCGAAAGACGGTCTGTACGTCGATCCGATAGTCTATCAGGATGCCGGTCTGACGATCGGTCGGACAGCCGATCTGACAGCAATCGATCGCTTGCCAGCCGATGACCGGGTGATAATCTGTCGCTGGTGTGTCGTTCTGACAATCTGCAAGGACAAAATACAATGAGCCCCAAGAACAGTGGGTGCTACTTTCAAATACGAAACCTCTGTCTCATACATTGATTTTTTTTTTTTAAATAACGCACACACTCAACATAGCCCCGCACTAGGGAAACCCTGTGTCGCGGGTGCCATGGACACACACATAGACAACCACAAATTACACCCAAACTCACGAGAGAAATAATTGTAGGCTATACAACTATTTCTCCCGGCCCGGGAATCGAACCTGGGACCTGTGCGTGGCAGTCCGGCATGGTAACCGTTCGGCCACGGAGGCAGTTATTTAGGCAGTATATTGATTTGAACTTTCACGATTTTTACACATTGTTTGATTTGAAAAAATTGTAACTTAATCGCGTATAAATATATGTACAGTCAAGAGCACGTCAAGCTTGACACTTTGTACTTTGGACCGTTCTTAACGTAAGCGGTATAGAGTTGGATTCTTAAGTGTCAAGCTTGGCGTGCTCTTGACCCTGTATCTCGCCGTTTGGGAAGGGATTGAGTCTATTCGAGACCCCTTAATCTCGATCATGGTCGACATTTTGGACGTGTTGCAATGTCTACATATATTTATACGCGATGAAGTTCCGATTTATTTTTAAATTAACTCTCTCATTGATTTGTTTTATTTTTCTGTGAAATAAATCGAACAAAAAATCCTCTTTCGTGTCCTCTAGTCGGGTTGAAGGATTTTTCTTTGTGTACGATATTGTATTTAATAATTATAACAAACTATTAAAATAAACAAATCAATAATACATGTTCATAAAAAGCGACATCAAAATCAGCTTGGAAATTCACCGGCTGAGTGAGATGACTTGACAATGGGGACGGAATTCCGTGGATGCTGGTTCGTGTACTGTCGGGTCGAAGGATTTTTTCTTTGTTTTCGATCTTTGTATTCAATAATCATAACAAACTCTTATCTCATCTTTGATAAATATACTAAGAAGAATTCATTTATTTGGAGTGCAAATTTTACCAAATTTTTAACCCATTCCGAGATATTCAATACAAGTTTACATCCTTAAAGTTAAAATTTATTACCTCGTTCATTTTTTAGTAGTGAAGTTAAGTTAGAAAACGTTGTTTATGATAAATGTATTTTTATGGATTTCTTGTTAGTTTTGTAACTATTAATGTTATTTCAATATTTTCAAATAGGTTAGTGGTTGGAGTATGATCTACTTATCGACTGCTTAAAGTACCACGAAGTCACATTTGCGTTTTTATCTCAACTCTATAGCCCTTTTACGTGACTATGTTATCAATGCTTATTAACTTTTTCCATTGGCATCAGCAGGGAACTGTTTGCTTATTTTCATATTTTAATTTATATTGTGTTGTTAATATAAGCTATTTGTACCGTTTGAGATAAAATAAATATTCTGTGGCAGACAACTAACGCGTTATATCCATTTGTAATTAATTATTTTAAAATAGATACAAACTAACCTGTCAGTGGATAAACGATCGGTGGTCGACAACCTGTCGGCCATGCGATCGCTTGGAGGTATCCGGTCGTTAGACGTCCGCTCGGTCGGTATCCGCTCGGTCCGGTCATCAGAACGCCGGTGGTCACTATGTTCTATAGAGTGCGGCCTGATGCGTGGCCTCATAGAGGACCTCTCTTCCTTCCGCCTATGGTCAGTTTCGGGTGGAGGCGAAACCCGTGCCAAAGCCTCTTCGTTCCGCCGTTCGACAGACCGGTCCCGATGGCGTCTGTCATCATCGTCGGCCCCTGACTCTATTATCGTCACTTGTCCCTTTCCTTTACCCCCTTTACCCTTGCCTCCTTTTCCACCTTTCCCGCCACCTTCGTCGCCTTTTTTTGGCGTAAAAACCTGAAACAATTATAGTGTAATAAATAATACGCCAAGCAAGAGTCTAAGTTTGTAATGTTATAAATTTGTAACCAAGTTAAGTTCAGTGCCTCTGTCATGAAATTACAGCGGCAGCTCTCGCTATATATATATTTGTACACAAAATGTTGTTTCTTCTTGTGACCGCTAGAGGCGCTGTATAATTTGCTATATAAAATTTTGAAGCAATTGATTACTGTGACAACTGTCACAGTAATCTCGTGGTACAGGCACAGTTTAGACGACAAGGGAAGTACTCTCGCAACGAATATATTATGCGTTAGTCCTCGACTGAAAATTATTTTAACAACCAGGTTCTGTATATGTGTATAATATTCACACAGAGAAGCAGTAGCTACTACTTTAATGGGTTCCCTAAGAAAAAGTTCGTCCAGGGTAGTACTGCCACCTTACCGATTCTTCCGCCAAGCAGTAATATCAGCATTACTGCGTTCCGGTTTTAAAGGGTAAGGGGAGCTGGTGAAATAACAGGCACATGGGACTTGTCAACTTATGTCTCAGGGTGACGGGCGAAATGGCAGTGCTCCTTGGATCTTTGCGATTTAAAGCTCTGAGTGGCACTACAACTGTTATGGACGGGCGTGTAGCTTACCATCAGGTGCACTTGATATTATAAAAAAAATTATGACTATAACTATGGGCCCACATTCTACACCGTTTACGCAAATTTCGAAAGAAAATTGTTTAAAAAATCTTTTATTGTAGGTGAACTTGAGTACCTTTCGGAAAATGTGCGTCTTGGTATCTTGAAGTGCGGTTTGATGCGTGGGAGCGGGTTCCGGTTCTGGGTCGCTGTCGTGTGGCGACGCGACGGGCTCCACGGCTTCCGCTGCGACCCCCGCCGGCGACTCAGGCTTCTTGCGCGGCCGGCCTGGTCTCCGCTTCTTGCTAGCGGGCTCCGAGGCATTCTTCTTCGGCCGCCCGCGCTTCTGCCCCGTTGACGCCAGCCGAGGTGAAGCCTGAAACGGGCGTTTAACATTAGCGCTCGAGTCTTCTTTTAGCGTATTTTAAATTCCAACTATTACACTTGACAGATAATCAATAGCGAAGATCTTACCGCATATTGCCGTAGAATCGTGATCGTATCGGACAGTGTGATACATGTATGTCTATGTACTCACCGTGTGGCTAAGTGTTCTACAATGTTAATGTGTGAGATACACAACAGATATGCCAGCGAGAGCGCGCATTTTGATACTGGCCATATGACGGAGTGTCATATGGCCAGTATCAAAAGGCTGTTTTTATTACAAATACCAGTTAGCTCAATTGGTAAGAGCGGTGGCCCCGGTACGGCAACAGACGCTGGTTGAAGCCCAGTCGGATCGAAAGAATTTTTTTTTATTGTTCGGTCTTTTATATCAATAATATTATATAAAAATTATGAAATGCATTCCCGATGTAACATGCCTTAGAAATATTGTTGCAATAACCTGGCAGTTAAAATTTGCAGAGTTTTAATGGTGCGATGTGCAGTCACCAACGAAGACCAAAGAGGGAGAGCTAGGAGAGAAGGGTCATTTGAGTTAAAAACTTACCATATCACAGAGATATACTCGTAGTACTCGGGAGATTGGTCGAGCTATTGTCCCATGAGCCTAGTGCTGCACGACAACGGTAAAACTGTCGATATTAAAGTGACTTCGAAAACTAACACAATACCGTTATTGTTACTAGTTTTCGATATCGATTGCCAAAGTATCGACAGTTGTGCAACACTACTGGAGCCTGTAAATACTCACCGTGGTGCGGTGGCGGCGTGGTGCATCCTCTTCGCCGGAGGAATTGTCCGAGTCTGACAACTCGGAGAGTGGCGGCGCTAGTGTCGCGTGAGACAGTGCGCTAGTGCTCACCGTGTTGTGCGAGCGCGGCGCGTCCTCGTCGCTGGAGACGGCGGACGAGCGGTTGGCCGTGGAGCGCCGCCGCCGCACGCCCGGCGACGGCGATGACGCGTCCGTGTCCGCCGTGTCCGACAACTCGGAGATCGGGCTCTGAAAACGGCAATTCGCATTATATACCTATACTATCGTATAAAAAAAGTGCTGTAAGTCCCAGTACAATGTTTTGTAATTTCATTATACCAAGAATCTTTCTACAGTTAACGATATTTGTAATTTGTAAAAAAACCATATTTGTATTTAAAATTTTTATTGAATTTTTTCATTTTTCAATTCAATTGTTTTTTGTGAAATTACTCCACAGACCGAACACTCAGAAAAATTTCCTTCGATCCGGCCAGATTCGAACTGACGTCTTCTAGCATACCGTGCCAGACGCTATACTAACTAAGCCACGGAACGAACCAGCGGACCTCACGAATTTATCTATGTGCTTGTTGTCGTGTCTTTGTATTTGGCTTTTCCGGCCAGATAGAAAGAATTTTTTATGAGTGTTCAATCTTTCTATTAATAATTATAACAACCATATTTGTGTTAATTTTTTGCCTATTTTTCAACGTTTTTAGTGTTATTTTTACCCTCTAATTTTTTTTACTTGTTTAGTTACTTGTACGGAGACACGGTATGCTTGAGGTACAGGTTAAACTCTAGTGCGGCTGCAGAGGCATACTTAAATTGCAATGTACAATTTTTTTGCTTTAATTTATAATTAACAATTTTGCGTACAGTCCTGTACAAAATTGTTTAAAGTAAAAATAAACATTATTGTTATATTATCATTACTCATCAAGGCAAAACAAATTCGTTTTTCAACAGAAATAGCTTGTTTTGCAAAATACGTACAATTATAATGGCCGGATAGAATTCTTTCATATCTGTTGTTCAAAATAATTTACATGTCCGTTTTCTATGTTATTAATGTCAAAAATTACAAAAAATTAAAAATTCCTTTTGCAGCTTTTTCTACAATAACTGTTTTTGATATAACAGTATTATTGGATTGTCACGGTGAAGTAGTTGATTAATTTATTTAATATTATAATAGTTTTAGTTTTTGATTTTTTAGGTTTAAGCTGATGATCTTGTAACCAAAGATCAATAAATATATATATATACCTATAGGAAAGAGAAAATGGCGGGTTTTTGTATTTACCGTTTTTACACGAATTAATTTTTTTGATTAAGTATCTATACGTTGTGAGGTGATTAATTATTTATTACTTTTTTAAGCTGATGGCTCCATAGCCATTGCTTAATAAAAATAACAATAAAACTATATACTTATTAGCATTAGCTATAAACGTGTGCTTAGCTTAGCATTACTTGAATATGATCCATATAACTTGTTTCCCACCAGCTTGCCTAAAATTTTCCACGTTTTGGTTCACTAAATTCACCAAATTTTATGCTCATTTTTATATGTAGAATAACTTAAGCATTGAAATGAAGCGTACTAGGATCTTGTGTGCTAATAAATGTTGTTGCATTTAAGTGTCACTAAGGCGCCACTTTTTGTTAAGGTAGGTGTTTTTTGCTTTACTAACGGCAATTTTCACCACTGGTGTCCATACACGTTACCATACTTGCCTTATTTATACTATGGTATTACTCTAAACATAAGCCAATTAATTAAGAGACAGGCTTTTCTAAATTAAAAATGTTGAATCTTTAATATCTTGTAGGCAACGACAAGATTGAAGCAGCGCAGTTTTACTTATCCATAAATGCACATTGTACTTCTATATATTTTTTTTTTAATGTCGGTGATCAAGAAATCTTACAAGGGTTTATTGATCAACAATAAAACCGCAACGAACCGTAACAAACCTCTTCAGTCAAACTCTCAAGTTTACAGCACCGGAAGTTTGCCAATTCGTGAACTTGGCAAACTGTTCAAATAACCCTATCACCGAATGGAAGATACTTAATTTTATTCATGATACTTTGTCTTAAGGCGAGTCACCGGAGAAGAAGCGGTAAAAACTGTTTTGCTAGATCAAATGGTTTAGGTATTTAGTATTAAATAATGGTCTTACAAAAAATATACGATTCACCTAAGGGTATTGTCTAAAGGACGTGCTAATTTGTTATACGATAGGATGTACAAAGTCTAAAATAAATTATTTAAAAATGAAATATTTAATTTTACACATAATTTTTATATGAAGATATTTACATTTAAGTACTACAGAGAACTTGCTAAATTTTGGTTTTCAACTGAGGCTCTATAGCTATTAAATTTCCATTTATCACATCAATTTGCAAATTGCCCAGCGGTTTGACGACGGTTAGCCGCCGTCGGGCGCTTGTCGACGTCGGATATGTATCAAATTTTCTGCGCCTGTTCGTATTTTATTCATACTAATTAAGAGAACGCGAGGGCCGACCCCCACACCTCACCTCCTAAAATGTAGGCTCGCGTAAAAATACCTCGCCTTAAATAATCTTGGTAAAGTTTGAAATGTATCCATTTTTTTACTAAGTGCGTATTTGACCTTCAGCCACGTTGAAAATGATTAACTCCATACAAAAATAATTCGAAATCTAGTAATTTAGCTTACCGGTTTTCCTTTGACATCAGCCAAGGCATGTCTGATTTCCTTAGAAGAATCATAGGGTTGGTCGGGGGGCTGCGCGGGTGGCGGGGCGAAGTTGGACAACGACCAGGAGGATCGATGCGCTGGAGGCGCGGGCGTAGGCGCAGGTGCCGGTGCAGGGGCCACGGGGGGCGCGGTAGGGGGGCCTGACGACTCCGTTGATGACGTCTCCTCGCCCTCCGTATCCGAAGGGGACGATTCACTGCTCGAGCTTGGACTGGTTCCAGAACCAATGGGTGTTAAGATTCTGGAAAAAACAATAACGATCATACAACACAAACAGAAAAAAAACTTTTTAAAGGATACTGCCAGAAGACTGTCGATTTTTATGATATCTAGTGACGGCATGAGAAGTGGTAAGTTTAAAACACAAAGATCTAAGGGGCACTGCTACTGCGCCCGTCACCCTGAGAAGGAAGTTGACAAGTCCCATATGCTTGTAATTTCGCCAGAATCTAGTTATATTAGTTCTTTGTAAAGTTATAAATTTCTTCTATTATTTGTCATTTTTCAGTGGTTTCATATAATAATTAAGGTTTTAGTTTTCGTTGATTTTAGTGAATAAGTGTACAAAGTTTTTATCTATCTTTATTTTTCGAGATGCAAAAATATTTTAGTACCAGGACGCGACGGAGTGAATTAGTACAGTAGTAAGGAAATTAACGTATTGCAACTGATAGCATTTTATCAATTATAAAAACTGGGAAACAATCGAATTTCTTGTCAATGCAACGATGTACTCACTATCAACAAAGATGAAGCTTTCCCAGTCCGAAACAGTTTTCTTTGTAAGCGAAGGTTGTAGCTAGTTCTGTCCCTTATCTTGTGAAAGCATTTTTTTTTAGTTATTCCTATATCGACCCTCAAAAGTCAAAACGTCTAACGTGCAATTGGAACATATAATAATTTATTTTACATAAAAATAGAACATACATGGCATAGATTACAATTAAACAAGTTTTGTACAACAGTGTCTAAATAGGTGGCGATACATTCCACCCCTGAACTAGGTGGTAACCTGTGTCTCAGGGGTTTAACAGTAGAGCGATTTAAATTAACTTTTTAAGAAAACAAAAATCATAACTGTAATGTTATTTGTTATATAGAAAACTAGAAATTTTCATCTTTTCCATATTATATATATAAAGCTACAAATCCTGACTCACTTAGAAAAATAGAACGCATACTTCCCGATATGATGGAAATAATATCTTATTTATTTATACAACTTATAGCGTTGTTGTATCTCGACAGTCTCTCTGTTAGATTCTTTTTTATTGGAAGCTGTGCCAAAAAGAGAAGTATTTAGGGAAAAAATGCCAGACAATCACTTTAAATTTCTGGTTTCAAACCAGGGAATTTCCTGTACTATGAGTACCAGAGCAACGATATTTAAAGTCAGGACCAACTTAAAAATGTTTTTTTCATAAATAGGCTCAAATAAGGGATCGAATGAAACCTCCTCATCAAGCGCCCATAGTAATCACTGTGCCACCGAAGAGGATAAGCACACCCCATCATCTGAAAGCGACCACGCGCCGCAGGCCGAGCCCGACCCGTACAGGGCTCGTAACAATTAAAATTAGAGTTATAATTTCTTTTTATAAAAAAAAATAATTTAAATCGCTCTCCTGTAATATTTTCCAAATGCATCTTAGACGTTTTACCGTTCCAGTGTCGATACGTAATTGCTATTAAAGAGTCACGATGACCATTGACATGCAATACATGATTAGGGCCTTGTTTTTGTTTTTTATTATTATACAAGAACATCAAATTTTATTTGTATACTTTCATTTGAATATTTTGTTAACAAGTACACTCTGTAGAAATTTTATATTTTTCGTATTTCTCGCTAAGGGATTTTTGTATTCTTTTGAGAAATAAATATCTTAAACTATATGTATATAAACCATTATATTAAAATATGACCTAGTCCTTAAACGCTATTGGTTGACAACAATATGCTGACCGCCGTTGCCAGCACGCAAAATATTCCATTAAAAGTAAATACCACCTCAGTAAAGTCATTTTAAAAATGTATATCGTATACATACGTGTTCTTTTTAGGTCAGTTGTTATAAAAATAATCATTGGTAAAGTACGTATTGAATACAGCTGTTTTGTTGTAAAATTTCGAGGTACGTTTGTATTTTTTTTCTATCGTGAAAATTTTTAAGAATCGTGTTCCCACACCTTATAATAATCAGTGCATATCCTCAATTTTGCTATATTTTTTTATTATTTTTTATTTTATTATTATATATTTTATTATATTGATACAACACTTTTACTGTTATGCGGAACCAGCCAAAGCCAATTGAGGTTGTAACATCGAGTTTGTTGATACCTAATATTTATTATAGTTAGTATTGAAGTGACGTAGGAAGTGTAACATGTTGTTCCTAAAAACTTGCGGTTTTAATTATAAAATGCTCATTAGAGCATTATGTTCTAGCGCTCGCTCAAAGACATTTTAAACGCCACCGGCAACGCATTACGAGTGAACTGTAGAGGAAAAAAAATAAGCTCCAACTCGCCAAAAACGACTTCTATCGAGATGGAAAAAACGGCTTACAAATTTTAACCATTGACACGTTGTACTTTTTGAAATAAGCGTACTTATCAAAGGACTTTTCAGTTAAACTTGTTTTAGTTTGAAAGTACAAAATCGTTTAGGGAAACATTTAAACCCACAGATTTTACGTTAGAAAAAGCTCTGAGTGGCACTGCAACTGTTATGATACTGAGGACATGCGTGTCGCTTAACATCAGGCGTAGAACTTCTTCGTCCCGTCACTTAATTATAATAAAAAAGTTAAACCTAGAATACCCCTAGATGGCCTTGTTTTGAAATATAATAGAAAACTTACGGCTCTAGTCTGGTGGTTGTGGCGGCGACCTCGTCGTCACTCTCTGACAGTCCAAGATCTTTGTTCACCACATCACTGCGACAGAAAGAACCCAATAAGAAATAAATTATTAAGGCCCCTCATACACAGACGATTCCTCTTTTCGATCGATACACTATCGATTCGTCATTTCGATCAGTCTGAAACAACGGATCAGGAAGGCAAATCGTCTCGTAAATGAGGGCCTTTAACCTTATAGGCTGTGATCTCATATTTAGAATCGAAACTGGGAATCGAACCCGGGACCGCTGCGTGGCAGTCCAGCGTGGTAACCGTTCGGCTACGGAGGCAGTAACTAGTGGTTCCAAAGAAATTAGGAGATTTGGGGCCCTGGCCGCAAATTAGGGAGTTTTCTGTACCTATCCAGAGAAACGGAATTCACTAACTACCCAGATCACCCAGAACAATTTAGAAATTTTATTTCTATAATTGGTCCTCCCGTGAATTGAACCTGAGACATTCTCTCCCAACGCAAAGTCCAATTTGTTGGGCCACTAAGGTGAACATAATAATACTTAACATTATATAGGAAGGACTCTCTAAAGGAACTTTGACAAGAAATTATGGTACGTTAACATAAGTATAATATAACAGATAATTATATAAGGTATTGTGATACTTACGGTGACACGGAACTTCTTGAGTTCGATATCCGATTGTCCAAACCTGGAAAAGAGGAGAAAATTATGTTAATTTTATATAAAACACTTTTAGGTATTAAATTAAAAATTAAAAATTTTGTGATATAAACCTAAATTCATTAACAAAACACACTTCCGGACACATAATTCGAGCCACCACGCACTTTCAGTATTAAGTGCCCCTAAGCTTAAACAATATTTGATTGAACAAAAACTATTATGCAATTTTGAAACTAGTATACTAAACGTCTTTTAAATAAGTCCTTGTTGGGAATTTGGATTTGCAAAACCGAAAGAAAAATCTTTTTCTTCGATGATAACACTATTTTTGTATTCTAGCCCTTTAGGACAAAAATGCTAGGTGACTCGAATTATGTGTCCGGCATTATATCTCAGTATTCATTATTTATTTATTAGCAAACGTGTAAGTACATTATGTTAGAGCGTAGGTAAAAAACAGAAAACAAGCAAAGTTACAGATAAATATTTAGTTATTGATCAAATGCAACTAAATACGTTCAAATTTTAATTATTCCATTATTACAATATAAATTGCGCTCAACTTTAAAATGTATCTAAATTATAAATGTAAATTGCTACGCACTAACAAGATATGACAAACATGTACCTACTACAGTCCTAAGTTTATTAATCTGTACCATCCACGTGAAAATGAAAAAATAAACAAATATAAAAGAATAAATTAAAAAGTAAGCAATAAAAATATTAAACTAACCAGTCTTAATAAAATAATGACCTTTTACATTATACTAATTAATATAAATCGTGGAAACTACAGAGAGGTCACGTTCTTTGTTATTGTGGTTATGTTTATATAGATTTCCTTATGTTTTTTTCTTCATAGGTATAATAATTCATTAAGAAGTTTACAAAAAGTCGAATCCGAAAACGGATTTCATGTCACTAACAGATAGATATAATTGTCAATTACATTGTATAACAATAAATTGGTCCAAGGAACTGATATCAGAACTGTAGGTAGGAAAGCCAGTATTTTCCTGGCAAGCCGTTCAACTCGAAATTTAGCCTGACATTCAGAGTGGAATGTCAAAGCCTATATTTGGAAACCCATTTGCTATATTTCAATTTCCGAAATCCATTAATGGTTTTTGAAAATATATTGGTTATGACATTTCGCTTTTAAGTTATAGGATTAAGGGGACAGGTCACCACCCCAAAAAGGGAGCAAAAGCATAACGCTTTTTCTTAACAGTGTTCCTAGATGGTCACATTTATTACATTTTTCATAACTTTTGATCCTCTAGCGTGATATGTAACTTTTGTTTTTGAGACATTTTAAATTCCACTATATTTTACACGTTTAACGTTCAGACATTTTAAATTCCACTATATTTGTTACTTTAAATCCTAAGTAGTTTATGAATGCACTTAAAGTAGACAATAAAGTAACTCAGAGATAATGCAAACAAAACTCAACTGAACTCAATCAATTACGGTTGATTTTTCTTGAGCGCACTTACTTTTTATTTATAGGATATATTTAGGTATATCTTCTACATAGGAAATGAAACTATTTTTCCGGATTTAAATCGCGTATATTTGTTTTTTCAAACAAACCGACGTTTCGGGCCCGGTAAGGTTGGAAAAAACAAATATCCGCGATTTAAATCCGGAAAAATAGTTTCATTTCCTATGTGTAACAATCGCGAAAACCTAAGAACTCGATATATATCTTCTACAGTTATAATTTTTAATCAAAGCTGCCTGCTTATCGGTATTCTACAGGATATATCACGGAGAGTGCGATAGAATTGCAGAATTTAATTCCGCCTTCACCTTTTCATCATTAGGGGGCTAGACGTAGGCTGGGGTTCCAACCCTACGTTAAAAATATTCCAATGATTCGCATAAAGCGTGACACTTCCAGATTCATATGGCGAACGTTTACGGAGTGGAATTTTTTGTCTCCAGACATATTCCCTGAACGCTATAACTAAGGACTTTTTAAGGCAAGAGTGAAAAGGCAATATTTAAAGGTGCATGCTCCATCGTCGACTTCATCGTCACTTTCCATGAATTGGAGGTCAAATACGCACTTATTCTATCATAAAACAACGACCTCGTAATATATAACATTTGCAGCAAAAAGTTAATCATTATTATCATTGCATCATCAATGACGACCGGTGCGCGGTCGCCATTGAAGAACCCTTCTGCCCCAACGGCCATCGGTTTTCCTAGCTATGTGTGCCACTTCAGCTGAGCAATTCTTTGAGCTATGTCGGTTACGATAGTTCTCCTCCGGATTTCCTCATTTATGATTCCATCACGTAGAGAAATACCGAGCATCTCTCTCCATTGCCCGCTGAGTGACTTTGAACCTTCTTATGAGGGCAACACACACTGGTCAAAGACTTTCGTCTTGAGACACATACAATCATAATCATAATGGAAGGATTTTGTACGTTTGGTATTCTGCTACAAGTTAAGAATAGTGCCTCATCAGTGACTAGCCATCGAGCTACTAACCAACTGCCATTGCAATTTTTCGGTATTCTGCTCTTCGACGGCACGTCGATAACGTAGTCTACTTATTATGCCAAATAAAAAAATACATTTAATTGTAAGACTAATTTGCAGCTTATTAAAATATGAATAGTAATCTCCAGGTTAGGCAACATTGATCGAATGAATGAATGCTATCACAGCCATTCGACTAAAACTCAACAGCAGAATAAAATATATTGTCATAATTGCAATATAACCTCAGTGGAGTCTCAATGCAATTAAAATGACCAGTGATTTAAAAATAAATTGCAGAACTGGGGTCCAGATAACACTGGCAACACTGTTCTTTACAGAAAATTCGTAAACAAGTAATGGGGAATATTTAACGCAACTCAAAAGCTAGTAAGCATACGTGATACAATCGTGAGAAAGAAACACAGCGTTCGTATATGGTAATGTTTTCTACGTAGAGACCTGCACTTAGTTTGAATCTGTTATTACAATGCACTCACCAACTTAATAACACCGAATCGGATTGCGTAAAGTGGTTGATTGATACGTAAATGTGCAATATGCATGAGAAAAATGATGTTAACTGCCTTTTATGTTTATACTTTTAATTTATCCTAATTGTATATTAATAACGCCTTATGAAACAACACTCAATGCTAATTTTCACACAACTCGTACTGAAAGATTGTAAAGAGAGAGAAGAAATACTGGGTGAAGTAATATTTTCTTAAACTAATGCAGGTAGCAAAAATTATTGCAGTTTATATATCGCAGCAGTCATTCTTACGTCGGCTTAATTCGAAAACCTCCATTAATGTGAACTTTTGAGTAGGCACAAAAAACTGAATTACTGGAAATAATTGTACAACAACCTATGATTACAACTTTACTTTATAACTAAAAGTAGGTGTACAAATTATATTTTAAGCTTTAATTGCTCGATATTACGCTTGTAGAGTAAAACGGGATTTCGTCCAAAAACGGAGTTACGAGGTTTTCAAATTTAGCCGAGGTTATGTATCTTTTATGATAACAAGTGAAGGAACGAACACGTTGTGCGCCTGGCGGTAAGCGACACGCCTGTCCATAATAGTTGCAGTACCGCTCAGAACTTTAAATTGCAAAAACGTGAAGGGTACTGTCAGTGCGCACGTCACTCTGGACATAGGTTGACAAGTCTCATGTGCGTGTAATTTCACTATTTTTTATTGGATTTAAGATGATCACCATTGAATTAAAATAATAGGGGTTAAAGTATGAAATTGCCGATTTGTACTGAAAATCTAAATTGTTTATTTTTTAAATTTTTAACAAATTTATTTAATCAAAATAGTTGCCATTATTATCTATACATTGCTGCCATCTAATGGGAAGGTTATTAATGCCTTTGCGATAGAACTCCGACGATCTAGACTGCACAAACTGTGTGAAAGCATTTTGTACTGCCTCCTGGGAAGAAAACTTCTTGTCACGTAGATAATTGTCCAAATCACGAAATGGTAGTCCGTTGGAGCAAGGTCTGGTGAATACGGAGGATGACGAATGGTTTCTAACTGCAGTTCCTGAAGGGTCAAAATGGTTTCTCGTGCTGTGTGAGGTCTCGCGTTGTCGTGGAGCAATAATGGTGAAGATCGATTCATGAGTCGGGGCTGTTTTACTGCTAGTTTTGTCAACATGGTTCGGAGTTCGGCACAATAGACATCTGCCGTTATTGCTTGACCAGATCGGAGAAAACTATAGTGAATAACACCATGCTGAGACCACCAAACAGTTACCATTACCTTTTTATTGGTAAGTTTTGCTTTAGGACACTGTTGTGGCATTTGACCTGGGGTCAGCCATTGCATTTTTCTTTTCCGGTTATCATAAAGAATCCACTTTTCATCACATGTTACAATTCGATCCAATATTCCTTCATTTCTGTACCGGTTCAACAAGGCAACACAAGTTTCAACACGCGTTTCTTTCTGCAGATCAGTCAAATCATGAGGCACCCATTTTTCGTATTTTTTTATTTTATTGATTTGACGCAAGTGAGTCAATATTGTGGGTAAGGTAACGTTAAACCATGCCGCTAATTCCTGGGTAGTTTGACTAGGATCGGCTTCCACTATCTCTCTTAATTCATCGTTATTCACCTGTGTGGGCGGTCTTCCTCGTGACTCGTTCTTTAAGTCGAAATTTCCATCACGAAAGCGTTTAAACCAAAATCGCACGGTGCGTTCATTAGTAGACCCCTCTCCAAACGCAGCATTGATATTGCGGGCTGTTTCTGCCGCGTTAGTTCCGCGTCGGAACTCGTATTCAAAAATCACTCGAATTTTCGCAGTATCCATCTTTCTTGTCTAAATTGAATAACAAAAACAATTGAAAGTCGATATTCAAATGTTACAAATTTAAAAAAAAAATCACAGAAACCATTTGAAAAAAGTTTCATTCGAAAACCTCAAACCATAAAGATTCTATGAAAATTCAAAGAACCTATTGCAATAAAACGGCAATTTCATACTTTAACCCCTAATATTTCCGGTCACAGATCTAAATTGAAAACTTGAGCTTCGTCACGACATGAAGAATTGTATTATTTTATTCTAGTTTCAAACTTCATGCATATCGGTTGAGGAAGAGAGAGTAATTTCGTTCGTAGGTTGTGCAATTAGAGCGGATGCCAAGAAAACTTCGTTGGCTTTCTCGGCATACCTACTTATAACATCAAACAACTTTTCCAAAAAGGTATTTCAATTTGTTTAAAGAATTTGATCGGTTCAAGGAACCAATTTTATTTCCACAAATTTTAAGCGCTTAAATTTTAGCAAAGATTGCTACGATCAAAACGATCGACAACTAAAGCATGGTAGGATCTTTTTGCTACACCCTGTATACAATTCACAACGTTATAATACGTACTTAATTAACATTTAAGTATATGCACCAATACTACAACTTGATCTAGTACAGCGTCCAAATTTACATACGAACATCGCTATACTGTATAAGTAAGGCAACATGGATTGTCCAACAAAATTTGAATTTCCAAGTTGTTCTGGTGACCGTGGGAACTTCACAGCCAAGGTTAATTAACTCGAAATACGGTTTGTAGTATGGTAGTAGGAGATTCGATATGCGCAGTACCCGTTCATTAGTAGACGATTGGTCGGAGCTCGTGTTATTTCATTTTAAACTCAATGAATGGTAACTACATTACATATTAGACAATATTACATACGTCGCTCTGATCGCAGAGTAAGAAACTAAAGTACTTGTGTTCTGGAAATTTTAAACAACGGCAGTACCACAAACACATTGAGTGAAGACATTAGCGGGCTTTACACAGACACCCTATTGCGCGTGATACAGCAATCGTGCGCGATTGAACGCGCGTGTAAAGACGTTGGAAGGAAAACGGAACGACCGCGCAATTGCGCTCGTCAGTCGCGTGGGCAATTGCGCACTACAACACGCGCTAGTTTCACGTGGTCCATCCTGCGCTATTAGCTTTTATGCTCGTTCCGTTGTAACAATAATCTCAGTACAAAGTACTAAAAAAACCGACCTCAAAAGTTCGTGGAATTACATTTATTTGCCAAGTTTTATTGAAATCGCTTACCGGAAAGTACTTTCGAACAAAAAAGAATCAAAATCGCTTCACAAATACCGGAGATATCGCGTAACAAACATACAAAAAAAACATGCAGACAAATTGAGAACCTCATCCTTTTTTTAAAGTCAAAGTCGGTTAAAAATGAACACGTGCGATCGCGCGCGAAAAGAACGTTATTTAAAAAAAATTGAAACAGGTAAATGCGTACGATTGCGCGTGCAGGCTTTCCCGCGCGCAATCCAGTACGCTCCTGATTATGCGCGATAGAGTGACCATGTATAGGGGGCTATTATAGAAAAGTTGATTTTTTCTACACTGACTCAGCCTCAATGAAAACGCGTGCAAGCCACTCGGCCTCAGAGGTCTTCAAAACTAACTAGGTATTAGCATTTAACCCATGCGATAATAATAATAAAATGTCAGATAATCATACCACATCCCCACCCGGCACAGCCAGGCCAATTTAGAAACTTAATATCGAACCCGGGACCTTATCATACAGCGCCCACAGTCCAAAACGTTAAACCATCGAAATTATGAAAATTTAATTCTATGTTAAGAATAGTAACACTTATTAAAAATAGTGATAAACATGACATTAATACGAGACATAAAAATAAACTAGCTGTTCTTGACAGTCATCTTCACAAAGTAATAAATTCAATTTAAGGGGTTATGTACAAAATTATAGTGGGTTTAAACTATAGTGCCGGTTTTACTAATAAATTTTACAAATATGTTATAACACTAAGTGACAGGATGTACAAGTTGTGCGCCTGGTGGTTAAGTCTACGCCTGTCCATAGCAGCTGCAGTGGCTCTTCCACTGCGCTCGTCTCGCCCGGAGCCAAAAGTTGACAAGTCACATGTAATTTCATCAGCACTCTTATCCTTCAAAGTCGGGACGTAATAATGCTTACATTACTGTTTGCCGGCAGAAATAGGTAAGGTGGCAGTAACTACTTCACAAGGAGATCTATATGTTCTCGTTACGTTTTACAACAGTTCAGATGTTACTGTAATGTGATTATATATAATTGTTTTGAAATTAAGTTAAAAATACGAAATTATTAACAACGGCTTGTCAAAATACACATTAAACAATAGTATCATTCCATCAGCATTTTTACGAAAGAAAATCTTTTAGATCGATACCAATGGTACGTGGCACACAACCGCGAGAAAGTGCCGCATGTTTACTTAGGTGTAGAAGAATAACGTAAACATTTCGTAAAATTTAGTTGCGAGTTCGGTTCCCGGCCGATGCCCTGCCTCTCGCTCATAAATATGAATAAAGAAGTGCTCGGCAGATGAGAAAAAAGTCATCCATTAACCAACGATGTGCGCGTAGGCATATTTGCATAAGACAAACAAATCATTTTCGGACGATACCCAAGTCGTTGTGTAAATAAATTTCTTAAGAGCTTTTGCTTTCTTGTATTTTAAAAGTAATAAAAACAATAGAAAAAGAAAATGGTGCCAACAATTTTGATTGGAATTAAAGATATTCGAAAATTCATATTTAACAACTTCAATAGCGGAGAAAGCAATTAATTACCTCATTCAATCCAACAATGAACGCTAGTCAATATTTGAAATAAATGTTTCGAAATGGTAAGCCCAAGGGCTCGTTAATCGTTTATGTCTAGACGGAGAGACAATGAACCCAGATTCGTTTTGTCTGTGGTCTTGTTGAAAAAGGGCCACAGTTGTGTCTCTACGACCCCGGGTCACTGACCTGGGGCATAATCGGTCAACACTGGGTGTACTTGTTCTTATTCAGGTAACTCTTTTGACTATGATGCCTATTGCAGTTAGTATAGGGCATAATGGAAGCGCTATACGAAAGTTTGTTTTTCGGAATAATAAATCATCCATAGAATAGTACAAGTTTACTTATCGAGTTCTTATGTGTTTGCGATTGCTTAGTACACATAGAAAATGAAACTTTATTCTGTTTTCAAATATAAATCACGTATATTTTTTTCTCACTTTTTGTTAATAAAAAAAAACCCACATAGGAAATTCAATTTTTTAATTTAGTTTTTTTATAAACAAATATACGCGATTTAAATTCGGGAAAATAGTTTCATTTGCTATGTGTAACAATCGCAAAAACCTAAGAACTCGATAAAAAAACCGACCTGAAAAGTTCGTGGAATTACATCTATTTGTCAAGTTTTATTGAAATCGGTTACCGGAAAGTGCGCGAAACCCGATTCATCCCCTGCTTTGCCACCCTTACAGGTGGAATATTTTCTTCGGTCTTGGTGGGACCACAATTGAGGTATCCTCTTTTCAACAAGAAAAACAATCATCAAAATCGGTTCAAAAATCCGAAGTTATCGCGTACCATACATACAAAAAAAACATGCAGTCGAATTGATAACCTCCTTTTTTAAAGTCGGTTAATAAATAAATATAAAAAACGAGAACACCATATACGTTGCTCTGATCCCAAAAGTAAGTTGGTAAAGCACTTATGTTATGGAAATCGGAAACAACAACGGTACCACACAAAGACCCAGACAAGAAACAATACAGAAAAATAAGGTCCGTGAGGTCCGTTGGTTCGTTCCGTGGCTTAATTGGTATAGCGTTTGGCACGGTATGCAAGAAGACGTCGGTTCGAATCCGACCGGATCGAAGGAATTTTCTGAGTGTTCGATCTTTGTATTAATAATAATAACAAACTAGTGGAGTAATTTCACAAAAAATAATTGAATATCAATTCAATAAAAATTTAATTAATACAGAAAAATAAGTTTTTCTACATTGACCCGGCCGGGGATCGAACCCGGGAGCTCAGTAAGGCTAGCACAAGGCTCGACTTGCGCGAGAGCAACATAAAGCGCGAGATCTCTATGCGAAAAAAGTTCTGAGAAAACTGCAACTGTTATGGACAGGAGTGTCGCTCGCCAACAGACGCACGACTTAATGGGACCACTTGGTATCAGAACGAAAAAATAAATTAATGATTTTATGGAGTACAGTCGATGCCTTACGATACCCGCCTCTTAATTATCTATTTATTTTGAGTAGATCACTGTGAAAAAAAGTGTTTTAACAAACTTAACCTTTACCTTGTAAGCCGTAAAATTCATTTAGTATGTCTTCCTTATTGCGTCATTATTTTAGTATTTTAGTAGCAGTAGAGGTCCTTGCGAAACAGTTTGTCCAGGGAAATACTTGCCACCACCTTACCTATTTCTATTGTGTTCCGGTTTGGAAGGGTAAGGGTGCTGGTGAAATTACAGGCACATGGGACTTGTCAACTAATGTCTCAGGGTAATGGGCGCAGTAACAGTGCTCCTAATATTTTTGCAATTTAAAGCTCTGAGTGGCACTGCAACTTTTATTGCCAGGCGTGTAGCTTACCACCAGGCGCACGACTTGTTCGCCCCATCACTTAGCATTATAAAAAAAGACCATAAGTGAATGACATTTTAAGCCAATTGTACGATAGCGAAAGATGTCTCTCAGAAATTATGTCACAGGGGGTCAGGCGCAGTGGCAGCGTCGCTCAGGTCTTTACGATTTAAAGCTCAGAGTGACACTGCAACTTTTATTGACAGGCGTGTCGCTTACCACCAGGCACAAGACGTGTTCGTCGCGTCACTTGATATTGTAATTAAAAAATAATAATAAGAAACCAAAAGGTCGGCTAGAGGGTCAGGTACCTTAGGACAACGGCTGTACGCTGTTTTGTAACGGAATTTCTTTTAAATTTTAAAATTGTTTTATACATAACTCACTGAGTTTATAACGAGCTACACGCCAGGATGTAAAGTGGTAAATATGGCATTTACGGTAGAAGAGGGACTACGTAACTACGATGAACGAACTAATGAATGAAAACGTAATTACCGCCCGTCAAAGCTTCCGACACATTGTAGCTGCCACGGCACATATTGGGACATCGTACTAACAAGTTGATGAACCCTTTGTATCGAATTAAGAGCAAATAGGCCAAATCAACTAACTATTATTTATTGACGTCCACGTACACTAGCGGCCAATAGTTTACGTTTATTTGCTATTATAATACGTGACTCATAGAGGAAATAAACTACGTACGGTTTGCGTTTTCTTCACTGTACCATCCGTTTTATAGGTATTATAATTATTATGAAATATTTAATTAATTTATAATAATTCAATGTTCTTGATAGCGTTTCTTTTTTTACCAACTTCAAAAAAGGAGGAGGTTCTCATTCAACTGTATTTTTTGTGTGTGTGTTATACGATTACTCGATTACGAATTTATTTATGAACCGATTCTGATGATTCTTTTCTTTGTTGGACAGATGGTACCTCAGTATTGGTATCATTTGGAGGATATTCTATTCCGAGTAGAAAATATTAAAACCAATTTGAATAAAACTTAGCAAATAGATGTAATTTCATGAACTTTTGAGGTCGTTTTTTTATAAAAAAGTGGTAATTATTTTTATTAGTACCTTTAACTTGTTACGCACGTAAATCCGTTATTGTAATTATTGAGTCTCGTATCTACGTCTGCAGGAAGACATTTCTTTTACAAATCAGCAGTAAGTAAATTTCTTTGTTTTCTCCTTTTAACTTAATGTAATTTGTGATTTTCTGTGCAATATATGATTAAATAAAATAAATATACGTCCTACAGACGAGCAATGTTACGTCGTCTAGTTGCGTTTGAAAGTGAATCATTCTCATTTATGTATGACTATTAAAAAGAGGTACAATAGCCAGTATATTTACTTGAACTTCGGGACGAAAGAGAATTTTAAAGAAATTAACATTCATACACTAGCTTCAAGGCAGAATAGTAATAAAACACCAAAAATAAAGGGCAAACAATCAAAACAAAATAATACAACTTATTTTATTAATTTTTTTGTGAAGTAACTCCACTAGTTTTGTTATGATTACGAATAAAAAGATCGAAAATAGAAAAATTTCGTCGACCCGGTGGGACTTAAACCCACGACCATGCTGCACCGTAGCTCAGTTGGTAAGAGCAATGCTACGTTGCAGTATGGACGTGGATTCAAGTCCCACCGGGTTGACGAAATGTTTATGTGTGTTCGATCTTTATAATCATAATCATAATAAAACTTTCCTTTGAATACACTAAACTAACTGCTAGTTAGACATCAAAAATATAAAACAGATAAATGCAGTATTTCTAAGGGAGATATTATACGCTCTATGTGTATGCGTCCTTGAACTCAAACTCAAGCAATCTTTATTTCAAATTCTCACATTGAATACACTCTACTACTATTAATTCGTAATGCACATTCCCCTGAGAAAAATGAGACACGCTAGGGATTGCTCTTTGTAAATTAACATTTGTATAAATTTATATAATAAATGGTTTAAACGGTTCAAATATATAATTCTTTATTGCACAAAGACACATAAAACACACGTTACAAAGGACATATACAAAGGTGTGCTTATCTCTAGAAGAGATCTCTTCCAGCCAACCCTAGCCGTGGTATAACAGTGCAGTCTTCGGGACTAATTATTGTAGAATAAAACTAAAATTTTAATGTGAATAAATTCATAAATGATGGTAATATACATATGACATACATACAGATCTACATGAACTTTATATACATAAATAAATACATAAGCAGAATATACATTATAATAACAAATTACTAGTTTATATATAAGTTGCCGATAAACTATCTAATGCGTTCGACAGGTTAACCATTTACAAACCCAAGATATCTTATTATACATAGAAGCGTATACATTTTCGTTTAAATGAATTTGTGACTTTATGATGACGCACAGTACTCAATACTGTATTGCATTCTCAAAAGTTTACAATGTAGCAGGTGGTCACGCTTAAATAAGAGCTTTGGGACCCCGTTGGGCACAGCGAGGGCAACATTTCAATTACCTATTGAATCAAGTTAACAACCATTTTAACAACAAATAAAATCTCTAACAACCATACAAGAAACAAACAACAATAACAATAACGCGCACACTCAACACAGCCCCGCGCTTCTGGGTGCCATGGACACACACATAGACAACCACAAACTACGCTCAAACTCACGAGAGAAATAAATTTAGGCCATACAAACATGTCTCCCGACACGGGAATCGAACCCGGGGACTTCTGCTTGGCAGATCAGCCTCCTTCTGCTTGGCAGTTCGTACACGCAGGCAGTTAAAACGACAGTTTATTTTATTATTTCTGCTACTATTTTTCATACAATTATAAAATAAAAATAAATAAAATTTTATTTATTTCAGAAATCATCCATAGCAATATTAGTAGTAAATTAGTAACAATTTGTCTTAAAATTAGGTTAGTAGGTAAATAATTATTTATGTATCAAAATCAAAAAGGAGAGCACAATATAATCATTCCGAAACATGTTAGTTCCGGAAATATACATGTCCGCCTAAACCCCTTTGAGTAGTTCCATCCAATATTCGTGGATGGGACCTTCACCCCTACCCGCAATCATCTTCAGGACGTTGTTAGTGCTGCAGCGCAATCTGCGTCTCGGGGAGATCGCCTTTTTAAGCAAGTGTAAGGAATGTTACTTTGTTTTAAATTCTCTAACTCCTGACAGATATTTCTTTTGGGGGTTCATAAAACTATAACTTTAGAACACAATACCGTCTGTTCGGACCAATAACTCCTTTTCAAAACACTCAAGCATTGTTTCCTCACAAAATGTTTATCAACAAAAAAGCGCGACTTAAAGTTAAGACTTGACGCAAGGGGTTGAAATAAGTCTTTTATTAGAAAATTCTTTGTTCCTTGTAAACAATCACTTCACAACTTTTATAATTGTTTTTGTGTTATGTATTTTTATAAACACGCTGGTACAGTCATCATTAATAATAAAATAAATTATTTCAGCAAAACTGCAAAAAACGAGAATGTTTTTGTTATTGTCATTGCTTTGGCGACGCTACGTATTGGGCAAGCGAGGGCTGAAGTTAGACGAAGTGGGAGAGGAGTAGACTTCCAGTTAATGATACTTTGTAATAATATAAACTTATTACATTGTAAACTTAAATAACTTTCTTTTATGGAACTTTAGTTTTTGCGACAACGATCTCATACCCTCGGCGTAATAAGGACACATCTGCAAAATCACATAATTTCAGGAGAAAAGTTTAGAGATTCTACGAATGAAATTAGTCAATAGCTTTTATGCTTAAATAGGAGAGTTAGAAAATTTCACATGTACATATTTAAATGTTTAACCGACTTCGAAAAGGGAGAGGTTCTCAATTCGATTGTATTTTTTTGTGTGTGCGCGTTACGCAATTACTCCGGCATTTGGATTTCTTTTTTGTTGAGAGGGTACCGCAGTATTGGTGCCATTTAAATTTAAAGAAAATATTCCACATCTAAGGGTGGTAAACTACGAGATGAATCCTGTTTCGCGCACTTCTCGGTAACCGTCTCCAGAGTATTTCTCGTTAATCTGGGTTTGTTAAAGAGTTAATTTTATTTAAAAAAAGGTAGATAGATATACGCAGATTTAACTATTCAAAAATGACAAGAACAAGTGACATATATTACAGGACAAGGACGATACTATATTTGATATTTAGTAAATTTGAAACAAATCAAGAATAGTGAACGCATAACCTTATAAATCACCATAAGTAACGTTAAGGCGCCTGCGTCGTCCTAATGCTAATTAATATTTATGATACCCAAAGACAATACAGCAATAAATTAAGATGCGATCGGCGCGTGCGCGTAAAATGTTAAAAAGCGCACGTCGCTTGGTAAGTTCGATGCAAATGCAAAATCTTAAAACGTTATAACATTCTTAAGACTCCTAACAACCGTTTCTTGATAAAAATACGCCACATATGCTTGCTTTCCACTAATGATTAAATCGAAATAAGAACGATCGCTATTTGCTGTGAATGTTTTAGCCTCTGCTCTGGTCAAAAGGTTTATGTTTTAGTCACAAAGATGTTGTGTGAAGCGGTTTCGGATTAATTAACAATATATAAGCCGTTTAGTATATAGAAGTCCGTAAGCACAGCAATGGGATATTTAATGGGTGAGAATGGATATTTTACAGTTAAAGACATAAAAAATCATAAATCCGAGAATGACCGATTTCTGTATCAGTAATCGGTCATACTCGGCCTACTATTCATTACCTAATTTCCGTGACAATTTTAATTCTTTAAGTATTCGATTTTTTTATCGTGCAATATTATTTAATATTCCAGTACTGTATCGTGAAATATTATTTATAATTACACGATAATATACTTGAATATTTAAATAATAAAAATTGCCACGGAAATTAGGTAGTGAACAGTCCGAGAATGACTGAAATACATCATACAATCTCTCATATTGTATTGTAGAGATTACAAATATTCTATAGTCAATAACAGCAAGTTTATTCTTCAGGGTACCTACCACGAGTTTACTGTGACAGACATCAAGTGACAATATCAAATATTTGTATACCAAATGGATAATTTTCAAGTTAGTTTTCTCTACCTAATTTCGGTGGCAATTTTTATTATTTAAATATCAAGAATATTTTCATGAAACATTATTTAATATTCGAGTGTAGTAACCCCAAATATTATTTAATATTTCACGATAAAAACTCAAATACTTAAATAATACAAATTGCCACCAAAACTAGGTAGTGAAAACTAACCTGAAAATGAGTCAAATGATACTTTTTCTTGCGGCCGCTAGGGGCGTTCTACGATGTGCCATACAAAACTGTTACCTGGTCGCTCGCGACAACTGGTAGAGACAGTACTCGATGAACTCATAGTAGAGGCACAGATCCGAATTGAATGACGTTTGTCTCACCTATCCTTATTGACTCACTTTTGACGGTGATTCAGAATCATCTAATTTTAAATTAGCATGTAACGTCACTGTGACGTCATCGTAATTATTATCATTACTGTATTAAGTCAACCTAATATTGTAAATGCGCAAGTAACTCTGTTACGTTTTCACGCCTAAACCGCTGGACAAAATTTGATTAATTTTGGTGTTTTTGTCACAAAAATAAATTTAAAAAGGGATGAAAGTTTGTATGAAGAACCAATAAAACTTTAACTGCCTCCGTAGACGAACGGTTACCGCCACGCAGAAGTCTCGGGTTCGATACCCGTGCTGGGAGAAATATTTGTATGGTCAACATGTTTTTAAGTATCTCGTGAATTTGGGTATAATTTGTGGTTGTCTATGTGTGTGTCCATAGCACCCGCGATACAGGGTTTCCCTAGTACGGGGATACGAGTGTGCGCTTGTATGGAAAAAAATCTATAAAAATTAGTATAGTACTACTCGAAGTACTTAGATAATCTACGCAGAAGAAGTCGCGGGCAGCTGGTTACAAATAAAATATGTTTTCTGTACGCAAGGACTCTTATTATCAGATGAATACGTACCATAAACGAGCTCGTTCCCAATCAATATATCACCACATTCTATTAGCTCTTGCAGGAGTGTTAATCGGTTTTGATAGCCGAAATTCGATGTCAATAATCCCAACATTGTCACATTTTTACCTGTCTCACTTACAATTTTCTTTATATTCACTGCACTAGTTCAAACAGATGTCACTTTCATTGTCCATAAAACTATTCACGCTTATAAGTACCAAACACTTGTAAACTATAAGAATAAAGATTAATATAATTTAAAACATCAATTACTTTTGTTTTAAAACGGTTTGTACAACGCACATGTTCCGTTTTTGGCGCGAATAAGGACAGATGCGCCCGCGTCACGAGACACGAGTGCGTCTTCCGAAAGCTATTACAGACAGACAGGTGGTGACAAGAAGTCCCTACTTCCCCTCTATTCGGTGCACCCGACCAGTTGCGCAACTAATCGATCGAATTGTTTAGAATAGGGGGACGGCTGGAATTCGAATCTTCGACATGTTTGTAATTGCGTTAACATCTCATTACATTCTTGGTTCTAAATAAATTTTAGATTTTTGGTTATTACACGTAATGGGTACATCATTATCAACGATAACCATACGAAATACAGTCTCGTATTACTATTAATTGATTGAACAGTGAATGAATCGATTTTTTTAATTATCTATTTTGCATTCTAAAATCTTAATAGTACCAGTGGAAAATGGGCAGGTATTTCAAAAAGGTGAGCTGGTATATACACGGTACTGCCTAATACACTGTTTGTTTACTGTTTTCTCCGTACCTAAAATTAAAAATAGTACTAATTAGTCCATAATTTCAAAGTTTTTTACAGCTTCGTTCACCCCAAAAGTCATAAAAACCGGGTAATGAAAAATTGAACATATACAGGCGGTTCACGCGCATGAATATATTCGAAGACAATTGAATTTATAGTCTGTGGGAATGGCCCATTGAATTCGTCGTAAATGCTTGCAATGTACAGTGAACCACAGGTGTATACAAACTTGTGTTAAATGCAGTATTTGGTAAGGTGGATTTGAATCTTGCTAGAGTGTAGTAGGGCTCGATTTAGCTTATAAAAGCTGTAGTAGTGTATTTCCTGCAAGCGTTTGCACTTGTGTACGTGAGCGGGGGAACGCCGCAGCCATTATTATTACTCGAGGGTAGAATCGGGGTTTGATTCGCACATCACCAATGCTTGTTTGTAGTTCATCGATTTCGTAGAGACGCTTGCACCAGACGCGGGGAATAAAACAAACGTTTAGAGACACACAACATTGGTATCGATTTGCCGTCTTTAAAGTTTTAGTGTACACTTGGGGAATAAAGATTGGAGGCTAAGTATTCCGGCGGTGTTTTGTTTTTATTTCAACGCGGTTCTCTACGCACGTGGTGCGGGGTACGTCGCGACGCATCGACACACGCGGGTGTACTGACCGCGCGCCTTTCGGATGAGACACGAGCTTCAAATGCACTATTGCACCGCTAGAATTATGTGGACATGGACATTAATTAATTGATTAATGACATTATTAATACAAATGGTTGTTAATGGTATTTAACACTATGTTATGTGACATAAGCGGTTTAGCCCAGGTTAACCCAGTGGAATAACGGTTTTGAATCTCCGTGGCGGCATTAGTAGCAATAGAGCTCTTGTGAAAGAGTTCGTCCAGGGAAATACTGCCACCTTACCTACTTCTGCCGCCAAACAGTGAGCATTACTGCGTTCCTGCTTAGAAGGGTAAGAGTGCTGTAAATTACAGGCACGTGAGACTTATCAACCAGACCCTTCAGATCTAGTATTGCAACTGTTATGGACAGGCGTGTCGCTTACCACCCCAGGCGGACGACTGTTCGCCTCGTCGTCTTAGTAAACTAAAAAAAAAAATATAGACGATAGTTGGAAAATGGCATAATGCTATTTAGCACAATGTAATGTGACGTAAGCGGTGGTAGTCCAGTGGGACAACGGTTTCAATTGAGAAGTATAGTCAACAGCGCATCAATATACTGTTTTATTCGAATATCGCCTCCTGAACAATGGAACAAGATTCGTCAATGCGTTGATTGATGTACTGTCGTCCGTACCTAAGACTTTTATTTCTAAGTTACATATGTACCTACGTCTGGGAATGTTTAGTAGCGACATCATGCTGTAAACAAAAAGTGATGAAAAAAGATCTTCGTAGATGGTTCATAATCTTTGAAGTCTCCGATCCCCATTAGACCAGCTTAGTGAACTATGGCCTAGATTAAATTTTATTGAATGCCAGGTTGTTTCATCACCATAATATTCAGTTATTCGAAGTTATTTGCTATGTACATAGTTGGTAATAATTTTAGCGAGTAGTCAATTTCTTCTTTTTTTAATTATGGGATTTAATGTTAGAATTTTGAATTGGATATGAATTTGTACACTATCGCATTGGTTACCATTATATAATGGTAGATGTAAAGTTTTAAATAAATAAATATTTTAATTATTTAAATTATATTTTGTGATATTACTCCACTAGTATGTTGTGATTATTAGACAAAGAGAAACGAACACTTAGAAAAAGTTCATTTCGATTCAAACCAACGTAGGCTATGCCAACTAAGCCACGGAACGAACCAACGTACCTCAGGAATTCTGCCGTGTGTTTGTTGCAGATCTTTGTTTTGCGTTTTAACGACTTTTTTCCCGTAACGCCATCTATGAGAAATCTATGAAAGTTTTTTTCCTTGTTTATTCAGTTAATTCGTGAAATCCGTTGGTTCGTTCCGTGGCTTAGTTGGCATAGCGTCTGGCACGATTTGCTGGGAGACGTTGGTTCGAATCCAACCGGATCGGAGTGGTTTTTTTCAACGTGTTCGATCTTTGTTTAACACTTATGGCCTAGATCTTAAAATGGGTTCATGCAAACATGAGAAGAAAATACCGAACTAGCCATATAAGTTCTCTTAAAGAAATGTTATGTTCTTTCTATGTTTTCTTTTAATTACAGCGCCGTAACAGGGTTATGTTGGTACTATTTAAATTTTAAGATGGTTGCTGTCCTCCTTGTCATAACTAAAATAATCGACATTTTGAGCAAAATAGGCTTATTAACATATCTGGTGCGAAACAAGATCTACAACCCCTTTACAAGTGGTTCTTTTGTTTCAGTTTTTATTATGATTATTAATATAAAGATCGGAACACATGGAAAAATTTTCTTCAACCGGATGGGAGTTGGACTTGCAAATCGTACCTTCGGCTTCGCTGTAATAATGTTAGTGCTGCAAAATTACAATTTCTCAGGAGAAAGATTTAAACACTCTATGAACGAAATTACTCGATAACTTTCATGCTTAAATAAGAGAGAAGAAGAAGAGAAGTACAAAGAGCAAATAATATTGCATACATGAACAAACAAAAAAAGATGATATTTACGAATAACTTTCAAATGCTACAACACTAGAAGTACACAGGAACTAATACGGCAGATGCAACGTGAGCAACACAAATATATCACAAGGGAATAAACGTTAAACGCATTGGTGAGCTGTTCACCGCAAATGGACACGCTATTTTAGTCCCATTAAACATTCTCGCCATCCTGCTTATGCAACTTATATTCCATTAACTAATAGTATGGGGCATGTAGCTTTAGACCTTGTAAGTGTCCTACAAGGCAGTTGCCAATGGCAAAGGGTTATCTGGAGGCGGTGAACTTGACAACTTTTTGCAATAATGGCGCTAAAAATAAGGACAAGTAAGAACTGAAGTATACAAGGAATTTGTATACAAAATGATTTATTAAAATTTCTCAAAACTCATTAAGAATTAAAAAACCAAATGCTTTTTATTGGATACTAGAACAAAATATAGAGAATAAAAGACAGTAAAGAGGGTAAAAAGACAGTCGTGTCTGTAGGCTATCATGTGACAAGGTAAGCCTGAAAATAATAACACATACACTCAACATTATCCCCTCACTAGGGTTACCCTGTGCCAAGGACAACCGCAAATTACACCCAAACTCACAAGAGAAATAAATGTAGGCCATACAAATATTTCTCCCGGCCCGGGAATCGAACCTAGGACCTCTGCGTGGCAGTCCATCATGGTAACCGTTCGGCCACGGAGGCAGTGAATATAATAAAAGTCATAAACCTAATACTGATAAATGACAACAATACAATTTAAACAAATATAAAAAACAGAATTAATGTGTGTTAAATATGGTCTGTATATCGCGCTTGATGTAACAAAGTCACATTTGCAAAATTGCAACTATTCATAAGTTTAAAGATTCTACGAACGAAATTAGTCCATAACGATTTTGTGCTTAAATAGGAGATATGTAATTTCACATATACATGTAGTTCGTATCAGTTTTATAGGTTTCACATGACAAAAGAATGTTTGACGTATAATGGCTTTAAACATGGCCAAGGTTACGAATTGTAAGAATGTTTTACGTAGCTACCAGTGGCGAAGGATGGATTCTTTAATTAATCGGGTAATCGGGTATTAGTATCACTCCATTGTATTTTTTTAATAATATCAAGTGACGGAACGAACAAGTCGTGCGCCTGATGGTAAGCTACACGCCTGTTCGTAACAGTTGCAGTACCACTCAGAGCTTTAAGGGTCGTATTCCAGAACTCTACTCAATGCTCAAGTCAGGATTTGAGTATGATTCAAAGCACTCGAAATCATACTCAAGTCCCCATTAGGGTCGTATTTCCAGTGCTTGCGTTTCCAGTATAATCCTGACTTGAGCATTGAGTAGAGTTCTAGAATACGACCCTAAGTCACAAAGTTTTGAGGACCACTGTCACTGCTCGAGTCACCCTGAGACATAACTTGACAAGTCTCATGTGCTTGTAATTTCACCATATATACGTATGTGCGTATACGAATAGACGTTCACTGTGAAACAAAGGACATTTCATGTATAGGGTGTCAAAAGATTTTTCTGGCAATTTTCACAAATAATTAATATTCTTAACTCATTTTGCACTTTTGACAACCGGTGGCCCAACTGTGGAGGACACTGGATGAGGAGGTCAGCCGTGACCATTTTAGATCTGAGAAAAACTGTATATTGTTTATTATACTTATTAGTAGTTATATTATTCTTTAAAGTAAATAAATAGCAAAAAATGAGTTGCATAAAAAAATTAATACTTTTAATTCCAATAGATTTCTTAGCCACTTAAGATCCAGAATGGGAAAAGCGGTAAATGTCTTCCTACTCGTTCTTCTTAGGGAAGTCAGCACAGTGAACGAGCAGTAGCTTAAAAAACTACATTTTCAAGTGTAAATTTATTTTATCTGTGGAATAAACGATTATTTGACTTTAACTTTGACGTTTGTACATCGGAACATTAAAATGTAAATATAATCAAGTACAAGCGTCAGGTTTGAGAAAGCATACCCTCAGTTTTGTAAACAAAACGTATTTTTCTAAATACCCCACGGTCAAGTAGAAAATATAGCGCTAAAATTGAATGCGACATTTTCATTGTAATGTAGGTACGCAATATTGTTTGGATCTAAATGGCTTCACACATAAATAGAAGTAGTCGTTTTTAGAAAGAAGCCATATTCAAAAATGCTCATTAGAAGAAATCATCATAATAATCGAGTGAAAACTAAAGTATTTTTATAAGTAGACGTCGTTGGAAAGCATTATAGTGTAAGCTATCGATACGATAAGAAGCAGTCGTTTCAATAAAAGTAGTCATAATAAGTGAATGAAAATAAAAGTTATTATTTTAATATTAAAAGTTTAATATTATCTTAATACGAAGTTGTCACTAAAAGTGAGTGAAAAATTAGATTTATTATTATCATTATTATTATAAGGAGTCGTTTAAATCAGAAGTCATTTCGGACGCTTCGCCGCTACTGGTAGCCATAGCACCTTTGCTGAAGGCGTAATATTTAAAAAAACCTTTGTTTGGTGATAAGGTTCTGTGTCTAAGTGTGTATAAGTTCTTCACTCACTAATTTCGTTTCTTCACTTACCATAAATTTATTCTTAAATCGTAATCCGAGATAAACATGCAATCTATTATACATGAGACTCTAGGTAATAGATTCCATTACATTTTAGGATAATTTTTAGGTTGGTTTTCTCTGTCTAGTACTAGTGGTGATTTTTATTATTTAAGTATTCGAGTATATTATCGTGAAATGTGAAATAATGCTTTATGATAATATTCTAGAATATTTAAATAATAAAATTTGCCACCGAGATTAGATAGACAAAGCTAATTTAAAAATTACAGAGTACACTAAAAACAAATCTAGCATTGTTAAAGTTCAAATAAAAGAAGATTTAAGCCAAGTTGAACAGATCACAGTGTAATTTCTTGTATGTGGCGAACATTCAACATACCTGGCTCCATAAATCTTTTATAAACGAACACTGCAGCTCCCTGCTCCACTTGTGTCGCAAATGGTTGCAGGCAAGATGCGCTATTTTCGTCACAATGGTCAATCTTGGTATTCAAATCCGCCAACTATCATTCCATGAACGAACAAAACTTCTGAATGAATCGTGGCGCGTTAAAAGAGGCATTATTGTTATATTGTCGATACCCACAGACGATACAATGCAATGCTACGCCAACTTTAATTTTTTGGTCTTTTTCGGTTATTTTTATAATTTTTTTTTTTTAAATCGAACTAAAAACGAATTTTGTGAAAAAAAATTTAAAAAAAAATACAAACTCATCACATTACTTTATCATTATAAATAAATATGGTTGTCCTTTATTTATTAATAGGTAAACATATTTTTTTATTTCACTAACTTTGAAGTTAGTATAATAAAACTAACTTACGACTTTAGAAGCTTTTTAATAAGAATTCGTCGTAGAATTACAATTTTATATCAATATCTAATATATGAGTTAGTACAAAAATAAAACTGATGTTAAATTGGTAATGGCATTACATGATTTTATACTACATTTGTCTATAGTGTAATCGCAATAACTATTTTATTTCCATAAAGTCAATACTTTTAGAAGTGGTATTTTCCTATTGGAGTAGATATACACCACGTGTGTGGTGGTAATTTTAAGTGGTCATAAAATCTTCAAATTCCTATCAAAGGAATTTGAAATAAAAAACTGACTTTTAATTATATGTATATGTCCAAAATATTAAAAAACAAGATTTTAAAAAGAAAGAAACAACTGTTTGCAAGAACAGATCCCAATCATACCATGAAACCACTAAAGCGTGGAAAATATTTTCAGTATTTCGAAATGGAGTTCGTTAAATATTCAGTGGTTTAATTAATTTACGATTGAGGCGAAAATTGTGGAGACTCGAAGGTGAAGGCCGAGACGGGCCTTTCGCAGGCGTTCGACACCACCCGTCGCCTTTCAATGGCAATTTGAGCTCGGCCTCATCTGTCCGCCTCACTCCTTGATTCGAATTAATTACAAGAATATTATGTATACAAAAAATCTTTTAATTACTATTAGATTATTATATATCGTTTAGTAAGACGGAAATTCTTTGTAAGTCCGCAAGTTCTCCAATCCAAGCCTTTGCCGCCATTGTCCCGAACCACTGAAGCCTTGGAAGAAATAACTAAGCCTAAGAAAAAACTTAACAACGTCAACTTAAATAACTCTACAATTTATGATGTAATAAAATATAGTTTCGTCATTACATTACAGTTTTAAGAAACTCGGGAAGGTGTTATTTCAATTGTATTACGCAATAGCGGAGTATACTAAGATGACGTCATTAAGAAATGACCAAGGCTTCAGCGGTTCGGGACAATGGCGGCAGGGGCTTGGATTGGAGAACTTGGGAGAACCCGAGGACAAAAGACGGCCGGGTGCTATAGTAACGTGGCCAAATTCAAATTGCTTTACAATCCTTAATTGGTAGAACTTTGTTTCAAAAATTTAAGATCATAAAGCAGTATTTAAAGAACAAATACCTTAGCAAAGAATTTTGAACAACCGATTAGCAAAAGCTTCATGTTAGAGTTAATCATGAAACGGAAAACTGTCGAAATATCCAGAATCAAATTCCAGATATGTTTATTAATTGAATAAATCGATTAGTGTACATTTCAGTAGTATATATGTTAAACTGAATAGTTTTAAAGGTTTCCCAGTCTGGGGTCAAATAAAGTTGTGAATAAGACAGAGATTGTTGTGAACTCTATAGAAAATCTTATTAAAACCATGCAAGACTGAGCTTTGACCGCTAATAAATAAATCAATATCTCGTTTGTTTTTTGTATAAGCAAGCGTTGTTTGTTTCAGAGCAATTAAAGAAAAAACAGAGTTTTCACGAGATTTATTGCAATAGACAGATTTAATTAAAATGTTAAAGTCATCAGGCATGCAGTGTAGGCGCCCAAAAGGCCCGTTACAACACACCATAAAGTTATATCTCTTATTTTTATTACAAACACACCATGTTAATCGCATATACACGTAAGGAATTTATTTATAGAATAACCCAATTGAATAAAAACATTGGCTGCATACTTTAAATTAAGATTCCACACGAACAGCAGAATATCGAGCGACGTAATAATTGTTGATCGGTTGTTCATAAATCTGATAATAAGAAAGAACGATTTCACACTTGGCATTTTAATAAGTAGTCAACGTTTAGCACTGAATATTTCAGCGAATTAACAACAAAGCGATCCACATTATCATCAGCGCTCATCTACAATAAAGGGGCTGCCATCATGAATACGCCGAAATCGCTACCCTAAAATTAACATCACCCTGCCAAATTAAACGAGCCGTTTCCACACGTTCCCGGGCTCTTATTCAGGAGCCTATCAAATTCAGCCACGTTAACACTGACCCTCGGAGCAAACCCTGCTCAATGTGATTACAAAAACTGTCTATGATGGACGCTAAGCATTAATATTCCACTCAAATTGGTCGGGTAGCATTATTTCCCCTCTATACTTTAATGGGCGCAACACGAACAAGTAAAGATGTTAATTGTTTATGTGAAACTACTATAACCTGTGTTGGAAAGTTGATATTATTGTGTTACGCTTGCGGATATCACCTTGCGCCAAATGAGGGGCGTTTAGAAGGGGATGGGGCAAGGTCAATAGAATTTCGAGACTCGTGTACTTTAGTATTGAAATATAATTGATAACAGTATTGTATTGCTAAGGGTTTGGGCGTGAGAAAATGGTTTTGCAACGAGGAAAATCCATTCGAATCGACCAAGTAAAATGACAATAAAACTTGTCAAATATGGTACGCGCACCAAACAAGGGTCGGACCCGGATCCGTGGTGGTATTTCCTGAAAAACTTAAACAAAGTTAGAATTGGAACGGGTAGATCCCGAGCTGAAATCAGGTAATAAATCACTGGAATATCAGTAAACAAGATCCCTCATGATCCCGTTGGGCCGTCCACATATTATCTATAAAATTTTGCATCGTGAAGCGCCCAAATCGAGAGTTAGAAATGTGAATAATCTGTACGTGCGAAAATGGTTTTGTAAACATTCAAATGGAAATAAAATAAACCCGTGAAGGATGGCCTTCATGTTTAGAAAGAGCTTATCGCGACGAGGGCTTCTCTTGAAACCACAGGCGATTAAAGTCCACAGAAAAACCACGATTGAAAACCGCCTAAAAGCGGCGACAAACTGCACAAAGAAAAAAAAATGTCCGTGGTGCAGGAAGCGGAAAGTGTGACGCCTCACCCTCAGCTTTCAGGCGCCATTATTTCATCCGATATTAACTTTGGGATATTCCGCAACACCGCGACTAAGGGTACCAATCTCTAATGCAGCTTGTCGACTATTCAGTAAAGTTCAATTTCCATCGTTTTTACATACCGTTTGTATCTTTTCATATTAGTGTCAACGAATATCTTACTGAAAAGTCAGCTCTAAGCCAAGATGGCACAGTTAGAATTGAGTAGTACGGGTATGACACTTTAAAACGTTTTGACTGACATGGTATGGAAGAACGAATCCACTTTAAAACTGGAGATTAAAACGAACAAATCGAGAATTCGATTGCATTTTTATTTTGACTTATTCCTATGCAACTAACTATTCACCAGCAGTGACCTAAAAGTAAAAAGTTCGATCATTATTTGATTCTTAAGATAATAAAATATGCTTTGGCTGAATTTTAGTAGAAGTAGAGCTGTAATGTGAAAGAGTTCGTTTAGGGAAGTCCTGCCACCTTACCAATTCCGCCAAGCAATAATGTGAGCATTAGTGCGTTGACTTATCAATTAATGCGTCAGGGTGACGGGCGCAATGGCAGTGACCCTTAGATCTTTGCAATTTAAAGCTCTGACTGACATTGGAACTGCTATGTCCAGTAGACTTGGTATCATAAAAACAATCTTTCTGAAATGTTTTTTGGCAACATTATCTTACAATTTTAGTATGTATTTAAGATTATCTATTTCGATTCAAAAACAAATCTGGGTTTATTAAGCCTCAAAGTTAGTACGTAAATTACTGTTAATGGCTAGATTAATTGTGTAACTAATTGGAAGTTAATATATTTTCTTCGGATCTATTTCGCGTAAATTTGTGTTTTAATGTTATTACGTACTAAAGATTATCTACTACGATTAGAAAAGAAACCTGAGCTTAATAAGTTTCAAAGTTTGTATATAAATTACCGTTAATGGCTACAATAATAACTAATTGGAAATGAAACTATTATTTTCGTAACTTTACGCGTGTATTTGCGGCCGAAACGTTGCTTTGTTTTAAATATAATTATAACTTTTTTACAAAAAAAAAACACCGACCTCAAAATTTCGCGGAATCACATCTAATTGCCAAGTTTTATTGACATGGGTTATCGGAAAATGCGCGACCCTGGATTCATCCCCTAGTTTGCCACTGTTAGAGGTGGAATATTTTCTTCAAATTTAAACGGAACCAATAATGACGTACACTCTTTCCAACAAAAAAAATCAATCTCAAAAAAAAAATCAAAAATCATCAAAATCGGTTCACAAGACACCGCGTAACATACATACAAAAAAAATACTTTCTAATTAAGAACCTCCTCCTTTTTTGACGTCGATTTAAAATGCAAATGCGTTAGCTATGACAAGAACGGCAGGATTGCTTCCCAAATGAGAGGTAGAAAGTTTGAATCCCCGTGGCGACATGTACCTATGCCTTTAATTTGTAAATTACGTACATTTATTAAATTTACTGCCTCTGTAACCGAACGGTTACCATGCTGGACTGCCACGCAGAGGTCCCGGGTTCGATTCCCGGGCCAGGACATACATTTGCATTTCTCCGTGAGTACGGGTGTAATTTGTGGTTATCTAGGTGTGTGTCCATGGTACGCTCGGTACAGGGTTTCCTTTCTGCGGGGTTAAAATAAATTGTCAATGTTTAGTAGAAATACCTCTCGATAACGATGAAGGACAACAATCCTTCGAATTCTAATTTTTTCAGTACTAATACGGTTCATTTTGCTTGGGACACTGGATTTATTTCAGAATTTATTTTGTTACGGACGAAATTGAATTAATTTGAAAAATATATATGGTATACCATTTATGTTCTAATTAGTTCAGTTGATATAAAAAATCATTGGTATACGTAAAGTACCTATTGAATATACAGCGGTTTTCTTGTAAAATTTCGAGGTAGCTTTGTGTTCTTGTTTCTATCGTGAAAATTTTTAGGAATCGTGTTTTCGTACCATATACTATTACTAATGAGTATATATCCTCAATTTTACTATATATTTTTTCCATAGTGATTGATTCAACACTGTCACTGTTTTCCCGAATCAACCAAGGCCATTTGAGATTGTACCGACTCTTAAAAGGATCTACTGTATATCGGTTCTAGTACCAAATAAAAATAGAAATACTACAAAAGTACAAAGTACAAAAATAGGACGCTACAAAATGAGTACTGCTCCGGTGGACATTGCGTAACGGAATGATCGGCCGGCCCCCGAGGAAGTGGCGGCGGAGGGTTCCGTGAACTGCATTCTAATGCGTTCCCTCTGTTCCTCTACCATTGGAACTGTACTCAACTGGCATTAAGAAGTTAGACATCTGCTTCTACATGTCGCGCCATTAATAATAAAGGGACGAGAATTCCAATAGTAACATTTTTGGGAAAGAAAGTAATTAAATCTAAGAGCGGTTACACGCGCGCGATTTTAAGCAGCGATGCAAGCGCGCGACTGCATCGATACAAACGCGCGACTGCATCGATACAAAAGCGCGACTGCATCGACAAAAACGCGCGTTTGCATAGCTGCTGAAAGTCGTCGTGTAACCACCCAGTCTTGAGTGAATTTCACTTTCCGAATTTCAATGGCACTTTTTGAGTGATTTTTGTAAAACCCCTTTTTCTGTTGGTTTTAACGTACAAACAAGTTCAAGCAATGTCAATAATTATTAAATTACAGAAATATTAAGTGAAATACAACAAAAAAAAAAACGATATTTTAGGTCACACGGATGAGATTGCAGTAACACGAATGATTTTCTCATAAACATAAATGAGACAGACGGCACAGTAATGAGAAATTATTATTATTACAACACATATTTTATCGTTCACAAAAGAACATTTAACAACATTTAACATGTAACAAATATTTTAATATAACTTCTTGTATCAAAATCCTTCTCATCCGTGTAAGACCATCTATCTATCTATATGTAATAAATAAATAAATCTAAATAAGTATTTTTGTTAATGTCATATAAACTTTGTTGTACATCAATATATCATCATCACCACCATCAACATCACCATCATCATCATCCTGATCACCATTATCGTCAGCATCCACAGCATCATCACAATCATCATCACGTTATTATATTTAAAGTAAATGTTTGTCTGAAAAAACAATTTGACTTAAAAGTAGACAAAAATAAAAGCGACAAGAATGAATGATATTTGGATACATTTTTAGATATCAAGGTCGTAAAATATACTGGACCGTTATAAAACTGCATAGATTTTAAAGTTCCCTTTGTCTAATTAATGTACAATAAAGTATGTAAGACTATTACTTAATACTTATTTAGATAGATTGCTTTACATGAATGAGAACGTTTTAGTCAATAGCACTGAAATTGGTATTTAAGTCGATTTTTTGCTAAAACGGACATGCACAGGTTACTTCACTGTGTACGCTCCAGTCCGACAGGAGCCCCTTCTCACGTGTGCGAAGGGTGAAGTTGATGCGGTATGAACTTTTGTTATTAGGAGGTTTTTAGTTGAATTGATACTAATGATAAGAAAAATTGAAACACCCCCAAGAAAACATATTTGTTTATAATAAATTGGAAAGTTACGGTATCTAGTCGACGCGTCGCGTCGCGAGCACTAGCTAGTTAATAATAAATAGGACAGTCAAGAATTTTACCACATTTGGCACCAGCCAAATGGCATATCAACACACACACATGCATATGCACACGCACGCACGTACACGCACACGAACACAAATACTTTTTTTCTTGATATACTACTCTTTATTTTGTAACATGATTGTATTTTTTTAATGATGTTACATTCTTTACACCTAGAGGGAGTGAGCCTGGTGATCTGAAGCACAGGTCCCCAACCTAGTACAGACTCCAGTTCTCATAAAGAAACTTTTTATTTCGTGTGTGATGTAACCACTTAGAGGCCTTTTTGAGAAAAATAAAGCATTTCGTATTTGTATTGTATATTTTGCTGGCGGCTCGCGGTCACGAGCATACTAAACCACTTAAGATTTTTATTCAACGTTATGCCTCTGACGATAAGAACAATCCAAAGTGAAGGACCGTACGTTATTTACTATAAATTTCGTTACTTATTACGAAGCGTGCAATGTATCGCATTTTGAGTAAGTGTTAGAAGGTACTCTCTAAAATCAAACCCTGACAAGTAAGATTTTGCTTAGTTGGTATAGCGTCTGGCACGGTATGCTAGAAGACGTCGGTTCGAATCCGGCCGGATCGAAGGAATTTTTCCTGAGTGTTCTATCTTTGTATTAATAATTATAACAAACCAGTGGAGTAATTTCACATAAAAAATAATTGAATATCAATTCAATAAAAATTTAAATACAATGTAAAGCGACACCTCTAGCCAGGGCTGGTAGCTGTGAAGGTAACTAACTGAGTGACGAAATACTTAAGATTTCTCGTAGATGGCGCTACAGATAAAAATTCGTTGAAAAATGCAAAGACACGCAACAAACACTATTTATATCAAGTTTTCATGAAATTAAATTAAATGTTAAAATTAAATATTCAGATCCATTTTTTATGATATGTTCACATCGAACCTATAACAGTTGCAGTGCCACTCAGAGCTTTATATCACAAAGATCAGAACGGTGCACATGTCACATTGAGACATACGTTCACAAGTCCCATGTGCTTGTAGTTTCACCAGCACCCTTACCCTTCAAAACCAGAACGCGATAATGCTCATAATACGGCTCGGCGGCAGAAAGAGGTATAATGGCAATGCTTCCCTGAACGAACTCTACTACTACCAAATTCTTTTTACATCTTGAACGTCGTTCCGATAATGGTATTTTTATCAATTTAATTTAATTTTCTTACTTAAACTTTGTAGTATGGTTGGTTGTTCTTATTTGGTACAATTTCAAAAAACTAAATAATAATAATAATAACGCACACACTCAACATAGCCCCGCACTAGTGAAACCCTGAGTCGCGGGTGCCATGGACACACGCAGAAACAATCACAAATTACACCCCAACTCACGAGAGAAATGAATGTAGGCCGTACAAACATTTCTCCCGGCCCGGGAATCGAACCTGGGATCTCTGCGTGGCAGTCCGGCGTGACAACCGTTCGGCCACAGAGGGAGTTAAATTATAATAAAACCGAATTGGAAACACAAATTCATATTAAAGTCGTTTTGTGTTGCTAAATAGTCAACCCATGCGATAGTACAAAAAATATTACAAAAAACAAATATCTCCACTAATTCAGTATATAACAGATCTATTTGAACAGCGAGCAATCAAGTGACAGTCAGAAAAACAAAAAAATGCGCTTTTGATAACATTGAATTTCTAAAAACAACAGAACGAGTCCAATCAATAGTCCAGATTTCTTTTTCCGTTTGAACACGGAAATCATTCAGTGTGAACTGTGCACACTCACACGGCCCACATAGCCCATACAGTTGTCCTCCGCATTTGCGCTGCAATGTACTTAGTGACCACTTTGCGATATTGACTAATTTATATTGAGTATCGGTTCATCATAGGATTAGACTAAAGTATTTTATACCCACAAGAATATCTTCATTTAATCTAATTCATTACATGTTTAGTTTTCAAGACTACATTAAAGTATACTAGTTGAAAGTTGAAAATAATAATACCTATAATTATTACTTACTACAGTAATTAAGAACACGTATCTTTCGTAATTCCACAAATTTTTAACGTTTTTTTGTTTTATAAAAACAATTATGATTATGTCTATTCAGACCAAACTGAAACTGTAATTTGGTGACATTACAGACACATGGGACTTGTCAACTTATGTTTCAGGGTGTCGGGCGCAGTGGTAGAGTCACTCAGATCTTTGTGATTTAAAGCTCTGAGTGGCACTGGAACTGTTAAAGACAGGCGAGTCGCTTACTACCCGGCACACGACTTGTTCGTCCCGTCACTTTTTTTTTTTAATAAAACAAATTTAGTTCCCTTTGACTCAATTAATCCCAACCTTAATCCCTGACGCGGTATCTTCCGAAACGCAATAAAAATTCCGAGTTTATATTGAAAAAATGCGAATCGTCGAACCGTAGACATGTACAGTGATCTTATGATGATAATATGATAAGGCCTTTATACATGTGTATCTAAATAATTCTGAAGTATTCACATAAACAGAAAGAAACTCACGAATTTCACAAAAGCATTGTAAGTCATTTGTACTGTTCAATATCTCCATTAGACGCCGATTGCTTTGTAAAGGACATTAGGCATGAACTTTTAATGTACACTTAATGGACAGTGTAATAAAAGCGAATTTACCAAAACAAATTCGGGGAAAAACTCGGTTTCGGGATTGAAAACAACGGGCAACCGCTAATGTTGACATTAACAACAAAATAAAGTGAATACGTTCTTGGAAGTCACGAAGAGGCAAGCGGAAGACAGATATTAAACGCATTAATGAATCTGATTAACTGAAAGCATTTAACCTCGTCCTCTACGACATTTTAAATAAGAAACATCCATTGACGGGCGCTGTTAAGTGAACCAATTATAGAAAGTACCTAATAGGCGAGCATCAATACTACACTACAGCGTACTATCTGTAGTGAGTCTGCTTTCGAAATAACCGTATCTACGACGTCGAGCTCGTATAACGTAGTAGCGTCACGGCAGTAGGGAGAGTGAGGGGGAGTAGTTCCCCCTGCCACCCTCCTCCAAGACACTACGTCCTCGTGGTAAGAGTCCGGGTCGATAGATGGCGTACCACGATTAAATCAACGTATTGAGATGTGATTTTCTCTCACCGCACATTGAAACACGCTATTTCCATATCACGCATAATAAAAGGAATTTGGGAGTTACGAGGTAATCTGTGCCACTTGTTGCAGTCTACAAGTCAGAACACTTGCTTACTTATCACGAATGCTACGGGAACAAAGTAAAGGGACTTGTGTATACAGTTTTGTGATCAACTTTTAATTGAGAATTTAGGGCGTTTGAAAAAAATTCTGACTCGTGTTGATAAGTGAGGTCAAATAAGTGACGTCAGTAGATGTAGAAAAAAATATTTTTCATATTGAGTCACGGCTTCCGAACTCTCATGATAATAAACTTTAGCAAATTCTTAGGGTGCCGCCATTATTACACATACGCTTCTATTTGTTTGAAATAACAAATACAAACAATTTAAATGCAATCCAATCAAAACTTGGTCCACAAAATGTGCGCGGGACAAGCGGAAATTTGTATCGGCAAACATATTATTTTGGTTATCTAAAATGTTTTATATGGGTAATTTGGTTTTTGACATCAATATCATAGTATAACGAGAGCAAGTTGAAGAACTACCGGCTGTTCCGCGCGTAAATGCTGTAGGCACGACCCACGTCGCTCGGAAAGCGTAGGGTTGTTTTGTTACATTTGGTATTATTTTAGTTGCACCTACAGGTTTTTTTATAATATCAAGTGACGGGACGAGCAAGTTGTGCGCCTGATGGTAAGCTACACGCCTGTAAATAACAGTTGCAGTGTCACTCAGAGCTTTAAATCGTAAAGATCTTATGGGCACTGCCACTGTGCCCGTCACCCTGAGACCTAAGTTGACAAGTCACATGTGCCTGTAGTCCCACGTGCCGGTAAACACCCTTATCCTTCAAAACTGGAACACAGTAATGCTGACATTACTGCTAGGTGGCAGTACTTCCCTGAACGAACCCTTTCTCAAGAAGCTATACTACTTACAGGTTATAAACATAACTTGTGTTCATCACAAGTATTCTTGTGCTATATTGAAATAACCTTTGTTATATGCAGTGGGTAATTACGTATTGATATTTTTGTACCAGGATCGCGGACGGTGCACACATACAAGCCGCGTTGCTACGTTTGTATGGAGTTACCATACTTGTGGTATTATACTATATGTCAATATGATAAGTACTACCATGAACTAAAATATCACAAAAATACAAATCAAACCACAATCTAAATTGAAATAGTATAATAGTAAATATTTGATAACATACAATCATTTGTGTGCAGACAGGCGTTACAAAAATAGGTTGTTGAATGATAAAATCGTACAATTTTATAGTGGATCCGATTGCCAATAAAAAGCTCGATGGAATAACATCACTGCGATAGATTTCGTTTTTAGATAGCAGATAGTGGATCCTTCAATTTCCGTGATCCGCAACCGTCTCGGCGGTGCAAAAGGAAATCTCGGAATCCCCCACTTTTCTTTAACTTCTCAATTCTCCGCGAATCGAGGTTCCGCCTTGTGAACTATTTTCAACTGCCCTGATATTTTATTTATTGGAAAACAGCTGCCATACCTAACGCCAATTGTCTTGGTAAAAGATTTTTAAAGTTGGTACGTCTTCAAAATTGTGTCTTTTAACCTCCTAAGGCCCCGTGTACACCAAAATGTACATAATATGTTAAGTGATTCAGACCCAGCCAATATAATTTCGTTGATCATGTAAATGCCCCGTGTACAATATAATGAAAATATCGCATTCAAATTTAGCTCTATCGTTAGGTGGGGTGGGGTATTATGACAAACATACTTTATTTGGAGTCGAAATGTTTGAGCTCTAGGAAGCACAGATAGTCTTAGGCGATTAACACACTGAAACCGCGCCCCGCGACGGAGCGCGGAGCTGCGTTTTTGAACGTTGTACTGAAGTACCTCACTTTGTATGGAAAACACGCGCCGTCGAACACACTGACAACGCTTCTCCGGCCCGCGCGGTTTTACCGCGCCCCCGCGCGGAGGGGCGCGGCGAACCGCAGGGTATGGCATTCTGCGCTCCGCACTACCGCGCATATTTTTAATCAATTTGTGCCTATTCCAGTAATTGTCGTTCGGATGATCCCTAACAAATAATCAAAGGACTCAGTTGACATTCGTGTGCAGTTGAAAAATTAATCTTCATATTTTCTTAAATCTTTGTAATAAAGTTGAATGTTATCTTCGGTGTCTTTTTATTTGTGTAAACAAATCGACAGTATAACTGCAACGTCCTGAATGAGTTCTGTATTATTAACCATTCTTGTCAAAGAAGGATCTCAGCTAGATGTGCAATCACTAGGGCGATCAACTACGAAGCGAGTACTTTGAGTGGCGCGGGGCCGCTAGACCGCTGCCCCCGCGCAGATTAAACTGCGCGTTGACGCAGATCTGTGTCTCCGCTTACGCGCGCGTGATTCCGCGTCCCGCGCACCGTCTCTGGGCGCGGTGCAGTGTGTTAATCGCCTTATAAGAATTTTGAAGTACACTAAGCTTGGCTTAGTTTATCAGCTTTACATGTTTTAAAAATCATTATGGTAAATTCAATACTTACGGTGAATATGGCGAAAACGTGCAAATTGAGCTAACGTTTCTCTTCCCCCAAAAGACGAACAGTCACTGTATTTCTTAAAAAGGTAATTAATGTATACCTCGTGTTTACAAGATTCCACAACTGTCAAATTTCTTTTTTTCGCCTTTCAGCATTACCTTTTGGCAGTTCTTCCCTGGACGAACTCATTCACAAGGAACTCTACTGCTACTAAAACCTGACCCTGCTAATAAAACCCACCTGTCTCTACACATTCTACATGATCATAAGGTATTTAGAAAAATATATTTTTTTATACAAAACTAAGGGCACAATTGCTTGGACAATATATAACACTTGAATATATTGAGCGCAAAGCGCTTTCACCATTGTAGGTTGCTAGGTTTTAGGAGATTAAAACTATCATTTTATCGAAAAGAATATTGTGCTCATCACAAACGGTAATCTATTGAATTGAAGGTATTATTTTCTTCGGGGGATATATTTAGACCACAATCCCTAATATAAACATTACTACGACTACTTCGGACTACCATTTCTAGGATTTGGAACAAATACGAACCGGGCACAGTGCGTGTACTGTGCCCGGTCCGTTAAAACGCTTACGTCGAAACGCTTTAAAAAAACCTGAGAACATGAGCTCATAGTTTTATGTATAAATATGCAATTATTGTCATGCCTCGACGTACTCACGCACCTAGGTACAACAATCGTTGCGTACGGGGCCATAATTAGTTATGGTTGGTGTTACTATCAATTTATAACAAAACCATGTTCAAAGAACACAATTACGACTGTCATCAACCAAAATGGCAAGCATACGGTGTCACAAAAACGAATCGGAGCAACCGAAAACACTAATTAAAACTTAGTACGAAGATAAAGGACAACTTTGTTATTAAATAAACACAGCTTCCATCCGTGAATGCTGGGGGAGGAATTAACAAATCTCGCCTGGGATAGGGGAATTCTCGTGTTTTAGAGGCAAAACGAAAACTTGGGCGAATCCTGAGGAGAATTTCAAACTTATTGAGATTCGCAACGATTAATAAATCACTGGCTTGATTCGAGGCTCTTTGCCCAAATTCGATGCGATTAATGTCAATTTCAGACTTATTTTTCAGCAGTTACGAGCGGCGTCACCGAAAGTTTAGATTCGAGTTATTCTGTCGTCAAATTCAGCCAGTTCAATCTCATATTCCAATCAACTATTTTACTTATTTAATGTAGAATAACTTTAATAAATTCTCGATTACGAGCTTACAAAGGTGCCTAAAGACTTGCCTGATTGTTTCGACGATCGACACGTGTGACAAATTAGGCGTAGGTGACTACAAATTTGATCGATTTTAACCTTTATATTTATAGTAATATTTAATTTTATTTTTACACTAAGAAACCTTGTATCACGGGTACCATGGACACACACAAAGGTAGACAACCACAAATTACACCTAAACTCACGAGAGAAATAAATGTAGGCAATACAAATATTTCGAATCGAACGAAATCGAACCCGGGACTTCTGCGTGGCAGTCCAGCATGGTAACCGTTCGGCCACGGAGGCAGTTGTCAGGAAGCAATTGAATGTCACGATGTTTGACCACCATGATATTCAATTATTATTTTGAAATTATTCCACTAGTTTGTTATAATTTATTATTACAAAGCTCGAACACTTAGAAAAAATTCCTTTGATCCGGCTGGAATTCGAACCAACGTTTTCCAGCAAACCGTGGTAGACGCCATCTACGGAAAGAACTAGCGGACATTATGGATGATTTTCTGTGCTTGTTGCAGATTTTTGTTTTAGGTTTTTACCGACTTCTTTATGGATCGTCTATAAGTAGTAACGAGCGTCAAAAATCGAGCAACTCTGTAGGCACCTTATGGTCCTGGTCATAAGAATCACAAACTGTCAATCATGCATAATAGCAAAATGAAAACATTGACAAATGACCAAACGAAGAACTCAAAAGACTGATACTTTAAAGCAGAAACAAATATTAACTCTTTAATTCGTTTTAGCACTTTATTTACTAAAAAACCGGTTTTTCATTTCGCACCTAAACCGCGTCGAAGTAGTGTGCATTGCGCAGGCAATCAAAGCTAATAGCCCGTCATATTGGTTGTCTGGGCGGTCTAGACTAAATCTCCGGTCTAGGAGCCGCACAATTGGTAAACAAACAACCGCATATGAATCTCACAACTCCATGTAGAGCTGCGCTAAATGTAACTGTTTTCAGTATTAATTAATATTGGTAACATAAAATACTTTACATACTATTACGGCTTGCAGTCACGAGACTGCAAGAATGAAAGAGTACGAACTCTTTGATACATTTTAATACCTATAAATTCATTATTTCATTCATACACAGTCGAGACACGAATGTTATGTAGGTGGTAGCTAACAGTGTCACGGCTACTGATGCGCTACTGTGCGACTCGTACTGCAAGTGGACGTGATATCAAATCTTAATTGCCTCCGCCGGCCAGACAGCTCAAGTTCGATTCCCGGGCCGGGAATAATATTTGTACGGCCTACATTTATTTCCCTCGTGAGTTGGGGTGTAATTTGTGCTTGTCTATGTGTGTGTCCATGGCACCCGCGACACAGGGTTTCCCTAGTGCAGGGCTATGTTGAGTGTTTGCATTATTATTATTATGACTTTAGCAAGAGGAAATTTATTATTAATATAAAAACTGTTGTTGACATAGTAATTTCATAGAATCATCTATATTTTCCTAACAATCGACAAACCATTTAGGTCGCCAAGTGACCCGCAACTACAGCTAACTTGTTACACAACAACTCAGGTTTATAACAATGAATCACTTTAAAGTTGAAATTGCAATTTTCACTTTTAGTTATTTCGAGAACTAAGATTCGAGTCTATAAAACAGTCATTAGACCAATCTTAACATATGGTTGTAAGGCCTGGACGCTGACGTTAAAGAAGGAGAATAAGCTCTTAGTGGCGGAGTGGAAAATCTTTAAAGATTCTAGGACCAACTAGGGAAGAAGATGGGACCTGGTAGGCAAATCTAGAGATCGAGGATCTGGTGAACGAGGCTATGCCAAATCAGCCCGACTTCACTGGCTTGGCCACGTCGAGAGCACTTTTATCTAGTAATAACTAATTTATATAGTAATAAGAATGTCCTCGTAAAAATTTTTTTTTTTCCAGTTCACCTGTTGATTTGATTTGACCTGTGATCCATTTAGACCATACTAATAGAAGAAACGGAATAACAAAAATCGTAAATAACCATGGTCGTTAAAAACTGCTCATCCGTGTACATTCATTTTCAAAGAAAATGTTACTTTGATATTTTGACGCTTCATGATTCCAACAAATGATAAAACGTTAAAAGCTAATAACTCCGGAGATTGCCCGCCAAATTCTAAGAACACCTTAATGAGATCTGTGCGTAACAAAGATGACGAGTTAATACGAAACATTTCACTTTAATGCAAAATTTATACGGGTCGTAAGGTAATTGTTTAGTTAAGATAACAACAACATGTACACCTTACGCACTTTTGTTATTGAGGTATGCTGACCCACATCATGATCTTTCGCGTCTTCCCACGTACACGCTGGTCAGTTAAAAAGCATTCTTAAAAAAGAAACTAATTTTAATACATATAACGCTCATTTAACATAATTTTCACTAGGACTAAATACACTTCCTGTAACCTAATTTTATATGATTCTCGTTAATAATAATATTCACATTTTATAGATAATTTTTACGAGGTAATTACCTGTACCAGTAATGTTGGGCCCCTCCTTTAGTAGGTGAGGTTAGGATAGTATATGAAAACGCAGCACGAGGTACGCGAGCGTGTCGCGGCAGCTGCCGGCGAATGCAGTCCGGTTTAGTTTGCGTTTCCGAACATGATTTAGGTACTTATGTAAACACACTATAACAACTACATAGTCTTAAATTTTTTTCTTTGAACTATGCCGCGCTATAGAGCAATGAAATGAAGTACTACCAATCAATCATATTAACGTAGAATCTCCTCATCTAACGCCTACAATTGGTTTACCACTGTCGTCAAAAGATAATATTAACAACATACCTATACATAAAGTGTCTAAATCTGAGTCTCGAATGGACCAAAACCCTTCAGTTTCCGATCGCAGCGTACTATAGCGAGAAATTCTCGTCAACCACTTTTGTTTACTAAGAGACCTTGATTTTTCACAAATTTTTAATTTGAAAATGAAACTGTTATTTTCGGTCAGTCTTGATCACGGGATCTGTAGAGATCACGAGATCAGATACATATACGCGATGTAAATCCGAAAAACTAGCTCAAATTCCAATGTGTCGCGAAAATCTAAGAACTCGATAAATTTTTATTGTGACTTCTCGCAGTTTTAAGTAAGTGGCCCCCGTTGGCGAAATTGGCATCTCGTGTTACGTAACAAAACACTGAAGGTACGTACATGGCCTAACGTGTAAAGGGGATCGATACATTTCGTCCAAAAACAAAGAAACCCTCACACCTTTTGTGTTGCTTCGCGTTGCACGTAGCATTTGTTGACGATTTATAGGTCATTAAATCATTAAGGCTCCTAACACAACAATTCGCTCATAAAAGGCTGGAGCTCACCGATGGCCGGATTGTGATTTATTTATCAGCACTGAACCCTGGACATAACTCATCGGGGGCGGGGTGTGAGGTGCGAGGTGGGGAGGGCACATTTTATGATTCGGTTATCGTGAAATGGAAAACTCTGATACCATTCCGATATATTAGAATTCTTGTTTAATAGGGAAATTGATTTTATGTTCCAGTTGCGTTGTGATGAACAATAAAGTAATTGAAGAATGGAGTCTTTGATTAATATGCAATTTAAGGTTAAGGGCAAAACGGTAATGAAGTTACAAGCTCCAAATGTTCTTGAAGAACGTAATAAGTCACCAAAAACGGCACTGGAAAGACTAACTAAAAAAAAAACATTTAAATCTATTGGATTTAAGCTTGTTCGGCGAATTCTTAATTCCTTTTTTTATGATACCTAGTGACGGGACGAACAACTCATGCGCCTGGTGGTAAGCGACACGCCTGTCCTTAGCATTTGCAGTACCTTTTAGTGCTTTACATCGAAAAGATCTAAGGGGCAATGCCACTGCGCCCATCACCTTGAGACATAAGTTGACAAGTCCCATGTGCCTGAATATCCCTTACCATTCAAAACCGAAATGCAGTAATGCTCACATTACTGCTTGGCGGCAGAAATAAGTAAAATTAATCGTAACATGATTTACAATTCATTACTTAAAATTGTTGTTGCAATCATTGAGCACGTTGTTACAACCATCAGGCTTGGTAGATTCAGATGGAAACAAGTTACGTTATAATTTTTAACATCTTGTTTATATTAATCACCCTCACACCCAGAACTGCGACGCATTTGGTTTAGAATAAATGTATGCACAGCTAAGTCAGTGATATAAAATTATCTAAATTTTCCTTTGCATCTTATAAATCTTTCAATCGATGCGTGTCACCCATTTGGTAGCTAAGAATAGCCCGAGAGCTCCGCAACTATTTCGTGAAAAGAGTACATCCGAGATTATTCCACAAATAACAGACCCAAAACCCTGCAGAATTAATAGGAAAGGTAAATGTGCTCCCTTGCGTAAGTTATAATAATATTCTTTTTTCTTAAAATGTAGTAAGGAACAACGTTTATAACTACGTAGTTTGACTCAGGGTTGTTGCTGATGCAGTGTTATTATACACATCAGCGGATGCTGGTTTAATGTGCTTATTAATAAAAAAAACGCGAAAAATGTACATCCTTACTGATATATCTACAAAAAAAGTTTTCTATTTTCTTTGGTATTGTAATAAAATATTATTTCAATGATCACGGTAGTATACATATCAATTTTTTTTGGAAAAAAGTAACATGCTCTCTTCAATTAACCGCGGCAAAATTGTTGAATTACAATATAATACAAATAAACTTGTATTAAATAAAACGTAATTCGCTTGTGGTTTATTTCTTCAGTCAGAGTATAAAAGTAAAAGACCCGATACAAAAGATTCTCCGTTCTTATTTATATGAATTTCTTCCCGCCAAAGCCGCCAAACATCATCCAGGAATAGCTGTTTTGGGGATATTGGCTATGACCAACAATAATAAATACCAAAAGATGGCAGAATACAAGCAAAACCTATGGTTACGACAGTCCATGGCATTAAGAAATATTAATTGGTACATAAGTAAAATGTCATCTGTGATTCTAATTTCTATACAATAACAACTATAATATCTGAATTTATTGTGAAGAACCATATATGGTTCGAGTATGATATAATATACAATGTAGTATGCAAAAACGACCTGATTCTGATTGCAACCTAACACTACTTAATATTAAAAATATATTTTAACTATTCTCTTTTATCAGAAAAATATAGAAACTTTTTAAATTCATTTATCTTCGAATTGTGAATTTGCTGCTTCTGCCTGTCTTTCTTACGAAGGTCTATGTCCATCGTCCTCGGTTCATTGTGTGGCACCGTACCCTAATATAGCCGCATTCAGTCAATCTTTTCTCCACAATCTTCTTCCAATCAAGAACGTTAACTCGACGACAAAAAAATTATCGATTAACAAAGAACGACTTGAATTTTTATTTTTTAAATAAGAACAATGGAATTGTGCCAGGCAACTCCACTAAATCGAATCACTGTCTAGATCCCAATTTGCAGGCTCGACAAAAACTAACATATTTGTTAACTAGATAGGCAACCGGCACGATTCGTTGGGCTGTATTTGACAAACGGGTGTAGCTTTTCGACCGCTTACATTGTCGATGGTATTTTTGTTTTACTTTTATTTGTTTATTTCCATCGCGTATATAAACAGAAATAGAAACGAAATGTCATTTAATTTGTTTAAAAACTATTCTGCCATATCATTACGGTGACAATTGCGCTCCGATTGGCCAGCCCGAATTTGAAACAATAGACGGGTGTCGTCAATTGTTTCACTTCAAAAGGACCATTTTAACTTGAGCTTTGCTATAATGGACGGAAATTGAAAAATTACATATTTAATTACCCATGAAATTTGATTACGTTTGTTTTGTAATTAGATGTTTTGCTGTTTTCCCACACCACCGAATGGAACAGCCCCCCATAGTTAGAGATATTATCTTTATTACAATAAAAACAGAATGTTTTCGAAATATACGGAGACGTACACACAGGTCAAGTGTTGGCGCTGTACTATTTCAGCTTTGTGATTTCAGTGCAATGGAGAGTTGATATTTAAAAGTGATATAAGGCCCATTTGCCTGATGAGTTGCCAGGGATGGATGGCCCATTTTTCGTCTCTATTTCTGGTTATATACTTGATGGTAACTAATAACAACTAAATTAAAAAAATCTAGAGCCATAGTACTGTACTGCATTATCCAGAACGCATTAATGTTCACATTACGGTGGTTGAAATAGATATGGTGACAGTAGTACCTCCTTGAGCGAAATCTTTCACATAAAAATCAATCAGGTACTCAAGCAAATAGGAAAACTATAAAACCTAATCGAAAAGACGAAGTTGTAACCGCCACGTAATAACTACGAGTTGTTAAGAACAAAGGACTATGTTTCCATTTTAAATCCATTGTTGAATACAAATTCTAAATGTACGTAGGGAACACCATGTGAATGTGAGTGACATTTACAAACGTGCAATTAATTTAACGGCTTTCCCGTCTACATAGACTTGTCACTCGCACAGCTCGCTGATAATCTGACTACACGGGTGTATATATCACGTTATGTGGCCCACACGTGAGTGGCTGTCCATGACGTGATAGGATGCATACGTTATAGGTACACTGACCATCATCAATCCGTGTCTACAAAATCAAACTTGGTAATTAAATTTTTTTTTAAGCCGCAAACAGCGGTAATGACGAATTTAAGATAGAAGAAAAGAGGAGAGAAAGACGAGAATATCATTCAGTAAGTAAATATAAGGAGGTCAAAGTGAGCATCAGAGTGTGCACTTGGTAAGCTAGAGGACGTTTTTAAGTCGAAACTCCCACAGTGCCTGAAGACCTAGGTCTATAATCAATGTGTCCCAATGATCCTCACCTACGGTGCGGACGCTCACTAAGCGATGGAGCGTTCTATGCTGGGCATTTCTCTCGTGTACCGAACGTCGAAATTCGACGTAAAACGAAGGTCGATGACGTGGGTAATCGCATCATGAAGGTGGAGGTGGGCGGGACATTTGGCTAGACGAGAAAACGGACGATGGAACGAAGCAGTCACGGAATGGTGACCAAGAGGAGCAAAAAGTCCAATGGGCAGACCACCAGCCCGATGGTCTGACGATATCGTCACATTTGCGGAATCGCGCTGGATGCGAATGGCGCAAAAGCGAAAATATTGGCGCTATAAAGAAGAGGCCTATGCCCAGCAATGGGTTGATGTTGGTTGACCATGATGATGAAAATGAGCAGCCTTACAGAAGTCAAGAAGATAGCTGTGCTGGGCTGCACTGACAAAAGCATTAGAGAAATGTATACCGCAAAATGGTTTTGACTTTTGTTCTTCTTCTAAATTTCATGCGGATTCGCTATACCTATATTATATAGTTTACAGAGTACCAAAACTGTGGAAATAGTTTTTTTTCGATGCATTACAAAGTCCATTGTTACTTCTGTACAGGGTGGAGTACAATCGAAATTGCTTTTTGTTTTGACGATGTATTGTTAACAGATGGCATTGGCAGATGGGCTGTACTGCTAGGTACACGTTTAAAGTCCTGGTTGTTATGTATTTGTGTAATATTCTGAATGCTACAGCTAGGCCGCTTCTACGTTGTGGGAGGTTTTTATTTGTCATGTGTTTGACCTGTGACATGAAATAAAAAAATGAATTTTTGAGTGACAGAACGGAGTGGGAATTACCACCCTTTCGCATCGTTCAGTTAGCCTCTACAGTACAGTTAGCATCAAACACAGCAAACAGATTTTCTTATGACGGTAGAAATTTGAAATGTTGTAAGGTATATTTTCCCGTACGACAAAATGTCCCTAACGACATTTTAAAATTCGATACATCAACAAAATTATTACCTTTCTATCGACGGTGGAAATTTGAAATGTCGTAAGGGATATTTTGTCATAAGGGACATTTTGTCGTAAGGGAAAATGCCCCATACGACATTTCAAATTTCCATAGTCGGTATGTGAATTAAAGAAATACATCAGTTTTCGTCATAGCTCTAACAACCGAATTGAAAGAATTTACCGCCGTTATAATAAATAACCTTTCGTATAAAGGTTTTGTTTCACTGTAATGATTAGACTGGAATCTTATTATAGAAGCGCATAATTATATACATTGCCTCATAAATTAATTTGTGACTTTGTGTAAACGACTGTCAAAAACTAGCAGTTTATTTTTATTCCTCCTTCTAGCAATATACTGAAGAAAAAGTTTTTCAAAATTAAATAAATACAAAATAGGGCAAAGCATGACATAATGTGAGACGTGGTAATGATAGATAGATGGAGTGCAATAACCGAAAAGTGGATAATAAAACTTGAGACATCCTGGAGCAACACTGGTAGACGACATAGTCTAAGTGGCGGGCCGTAGACAATAATAGTAATAATCTTAATAATGGCAGATAAGCACCAGGGCTCCATCACTCGCTCAAGGTTACACGATAAGCGCCTACCGCTGAGTGCGCCGATATCGGCGCAAGCGCTCATACAAGTCTTTCATTTGTGAATATTCGGCTCCGCACGACTACACACGGCGGACAACGTTATTTTCACCTTCTTTTCTCCTCGTAGTGTCATTCGTCAGATTTAGTAGGCTATTATTGCGAAGGTATTTTCAATTTTGTATGAGAGTGATGTATTTGTTGTATAGTAACTATTGAGTAATTTGTGCAACCACAGCAATTCTCAGAATGCCAGAAGCAACGGAATTCACTCCGGGGCGCTACCCAGAACACCCAGACCAATTAAGAAAAGTTCATTTGCCTACCGGGAATTGAAACTCACAATCCAAAGCCTTAGTGCAAAATTTTAGATCATCATAGTTGGATAAGACTGTCGCATGATCGTAGTGGATGTTAAATACTAAGGGAGGCATGGACGTGGCTTAGACCCATCAGAAGTGATGATGTAATAAACTTACTGAAATATTAATGTAAGACCGTTTCATAAAAATGGAAGTAAACTAATTTGCTACTCTGAGAATCTAATAAAGGTTAAATGGTGCATTACCATCGTTATAATTTAATAGTGGAGGTAGTGGGGTATAAAATATAACCTACCGTTTTGAGCCAGCTCATTCCTTGGCAGAGCGTCGAGCCATCAACGCCCGTGAGGACTCCTCGTAGAAAAGCGAAACGTGTGTTGGGTATATTTTTGGTGGTAGTATTTGTGACTGTAATTGCGCTTATGTTATTTATTTTTATAAAAGTGGTGGGTAAGAAAATTAACCCTTTGAGAAAAAAAAATATAAATAGTCAAATTGTTGAATCAAACACTAAAATTTCTAGTAAATTGATGATATACACTGCCTCTGTGGTCAAACGGTTATCATGCCGGACTGCTGTGTTCATGGCACCCGTGACACTGGGTGTCCCTTGTGCGGGGCTAAGAGTGTGTTGCGTTGCGTTATGCACTGTTTACTAAACGATGTGAAAACACGAGTCCTAAAAATTTTCACTATAGAAAAAATAAAACACAAACTTACATTGAAATTTTATATATAGATTTTTTTTATATCAACTGAACTAAATAAAACACGTCTCTTCGTCGTATCTTCTACGATATACATTTTTCAAATGGCTTTAACGAATTCTGAAATAAAGCCAGTATCTTCTCTTCTCTGCTTCTCGACCCAACCAAAATGAACCGTATTAGTAAGGGAAAATGTTTAATTCAAGCTGAGGCAGTATCGACTCTTGACGCGATGTCGTGTCGATACGTCTGGTGACTCCCTTAACCTTGGCCGGGTTCGTGTAGTAGCAAATTAATTTACCTCCATTTTTATTAACACGGATTTCCGCTAACGCCTGAATCTATTTATTATTCAAATAGAGTTATTGTTGATGAAACCAATTAGACACCAATATCTACAAATAACCAGATTTCTGAGCGTTAATTGTGTTATAATACGATAATAATAACTAATTAACTGAAAAAACTCGATTTTAACAATGGCAACATTTTTTCTTATCGTTACCATAATTACGTTCTGAGCTTGGTACAAATAAATTTAAATAATTACATAGTAAAAACTAAAGTAACAAGTTTAAAACAAAACCATTAATTTAAATATCAAATTACATAACGCTCAAAGGAATCCTCTCCTGTCAGATCGAAGGAAATTTTACTAAGTGTTCGATCTTTGTATTAATGGTTATAACAAATTAACTAGTGGAGTAATTTCACAAAATAAAATAAAATATGAATATCATGGTACAAACACATCATAATTTTCATTAAAAATCAATATTAGACATAAAAAAAGGATTTATTTCGGACATTCATTCTTAAGTTACTAAAATAATGCATGAGAACAGGGTTAGAATATTACAATTATTCTGTTTTTATATTACATATGCATTTGTTTCATGCAGATCTTTAGGACTCTCATCATGTGATAGCAGCACTTTTCACGTTTACGATATTAAGTTTTTGGATTAATATAAATTAACCTTTTCCGTGAAGGAAATAGGTTATTATCCAACCAACGCACTATAAATGCCACTACTGCGTCTCCTCGAAGGAGAATGTTTATTTTAGGACGGGGAGTTCACACGTTTTCCCAGCTCCGTGGTAGATTTGTGATGTTTTCTCTTATTAAGGGATATTTCTACTATACACTCGCAAGCGTACGTAATTTAGAAATTAAAGTTGTTGGTACATACCGCCACTCAATTAAAAAGCAACCGTTCTCCCACTGAGTTACCGCCGCTCTTAATCAACAATCAAACAGAATACACAAATGAAAGAGGCAACGAAAACTGTTTAAAATTTTTATCGTTTCATTGTATGAAATAAAAAACATCGGGATGCGCAAACGGCGTGTTGTATTTTTTGCTGGTTTTTTAATTTATAACGCCGCGTCACCGGCAGGTGGCGCTCTGCGATCTGTGCCCGCGATACGTATTAACTGCCTCTAGTGTCTCAATAAAATATCATGACCGAACACACAGTCCGATTGAAATGTATTTCGTAAACTGTTTTTGAATAAAACAGTGCCTGTTTGCGAAAGATTCGCGAGCTGCACACGTGCATTAAGTAGTGCGATCTGTTCGCATGCCTCTCGCGCTCATTCGCAGTCAAATTACACTGAAAGAGCAGCGGCCGGAGGAGCACTTTTGGTACAAAGTATTTCTTAGCATTTTGAATCTTATTTCCTAAAATAAAAAGAGGTACCGCGAGCAGTCGCGAGGTCGCGCGAGACTTGTAGCGACTAGTTCAAGGAGGCACCGTGCTAGCTCCTCCGGCCGCTGCGCACCTCGGCTCTTTCAGTGTGACTTGACCCTTAATAAACAGCGCGCGTGCATCGCACATGCAGCGCATTCGCCAGCAAATATACACACCAGCAGATTTAAAGGGAACACTAGTAAAATCTCTAAAATATTGCAGTATTTTTACAAAAGTGGTATTTTTACTTTTTCATTTTAGGTGTAAAAATTGTCGCAATTTATGTTAATTTCCTACCAATACAGGTTATTCGATGGACTTGAGGTTGGTTTTGCGTTCTTGTAAATGTTATAAGCTTATGTTATATGTATAGTTGAAAAGCTTTTTTTTTATTTAGATCGATTTAATCAATGTTTTATTGCAAATTTTTAAATTTTCATTTTATATTATATATTTATATCGTATTTTGTCAAAAAATTACAAACGCATTTTGTTTTATTTCGATTTTTTTTTTCAATAAAGTGTCTGAGCTGTGTAAACAGACAGCATGTGACGCGTTGTATCTGTTTAAACATTACAAAATAATGAAACAAAATACGCGCAATATCGTGTGACATCAGTGGTAGGGATGGTTCTCAATTGAGACGGTTAGAATCTTTGCGAGGCCAAGTACGCAGGATTTCAATTTCTAATTTACGTACATTTTGCATATTGAAGAAAGTTCACAGCACTTAGAGAACGTCGCGGACAACGGATTAAACTATCTCTTTAGAGGAGACCCATTCCCAACCGTGGGACAATCTAAATACATTTGTGCGTATTCTATATTTTCAAATTATATATTACCAACAACAATTCGTCAAAGAACTGACGGCTGTAGACAGATATTTGCGGCTAAAACCGATTCTCAAACCAAATAAAGTCGACCACTCTATTAAATAGCCTCTTAATAATTCACTACGGCTTTTGTTTAGCTACAATCAACTTTAACACCGTGCGAAATGAATTTTAAAAACGTTATTTTGCGTCACAAACGCTAAGTATTACATAACAATGTTGCGCTCCATTGCGAACATGAATATTGTAATGAACGGTTTTCAAAAGATTCATGCTATAAATTAATCCACTCAGTTTACAAATATTACTATAATTTACGTACACAAATGTGTTAAGGCGCGAACAAATCTGTTCTATCGAGTTCTCAAATAATATCATTTTACAATATGATGCGCAAAAATACGTTTACAAAAATATCAAGGCGTGAACAAATCTGTTCTATGGGGAGCTCAATGACACTATTGTTAATGTCATTTTACAATTTTGATACGTAAACTTACGTATACAAAAATACTAATGTTTAGAGTTTTTGTGTTTTATTTTTAACTGACTTCAAAAAAGGTGGAGGTTATCAACTCGACTGTATGTTTTTTGTATGCATGTTACGCGATAACTCATAAAATTTGTAAACTGATTTTGATGATTCTTTTTTATTGGAAAGAGGGTACCTCAGAAGTGGTCCCATTTAAATTTATACGAAAATATTCCACCTCTAAGTGGCAAAGTAGGGGATAAATGACTTTTGAGGTCGGTTTTTTTAGTACCGATATTACGATATCAATAGCCAAGCTAACTTCTTTTTGAGTTATTCGACAGCAGTCTAACGGTATGGAGTTATTCAAATTCAAATATTTAATTATAGATGTTCACTACACCCAGGTTATATGTTTAAGGAATTTAGCCTGGGCCCAGCTATGATACTTGCTATAGCGATGCACGATTAAGAATGATTTTGATATTCGACTCATTAGTAATTACTAATCCTGTCATTCGAATGATAAATTAGTAACCTACTAATTTTCGTACTCGAATGACCTACTACGTACTAAATAATCATTCATTAGTAATCCAAAGATTTCATAAAGCATTTCTGCTTAGCGTGGATGGTTCCGAGATGTTCCGACATAATAATCATTCACCCGAGTAGAATGATTGTACTTGGAATAGACGTAGGCAAATGATTTGCCCATTCGAATGATTAGTATTAGTAACATTCAAAGGCGCGCAACGCTAACTTGCTACCGCCGCCATGCACTCTGCGCGTCAAGAGGCCAGTCTCTTTCGCATGATGGCACCAAATTCATCTATTCGTACATCGGCGAACATTCCAGAGGCGCAGCTGAATTTATTACCGGGGAAGATATTTCGCAATTTACATTTGGTCACATAAAGTCTACGAGTGTATTTTATATGAGGACTTTACGATATTCTGTCGACAAACTAACAGAGGATACTTTATATCATTCGTTGCCGTTTCAATCAGTTGCAAAATTGTCATATTAAAGTCCATGAGTACAGTTAAAAACAAGATGTGTGATAAGATCATATAGAGATAAACCCTCGAGTGGCAATGACGAGGCAGAAATTGTCACGTGTGATGGTTACCAACCTACCGGAGGTCTCAATTAATAAATTCCATATCTGTTAGCATCGAGGAACGGTTCTTTTACACACACTCCTAATCAATTTAACGCAAATAAAAAGGTAAATAAACTATTTTAATGTAGCTTCAATGTTTTTTTTCTACGGTTAACATAAATATAAATATGCGTCAATAAAATAATACACATCTAAATAAAAGTTTTCAGTTTTTTCCATTTCTGTTCTTCATAATACACGTATAGAATTCTTGGGGTTTGGATTTTAAAACATATAAAATGCACTTTTACTTACCGGGTTTAGGGGGAGGAGTTATGAGATCGTTGCTTGGAGTGTTTTCTTGCACCTATGACAAAAAAAAAACACATCAAAAAACAGATTTATGAAAGTGACGATTTCGAAAAATAACATTTTGGTAAGAAACCTCTTCTGCTTTTGTTGCTGCACGGCGAGGGGAGGGGTCATTTCATGACATACGTCGAATCAAATTTCTTGACGGGCGCAGTGGCAGTGCTCCTCAGGTCTTTGCGGTTTAAAGCTCTGAGCGGCACTGCAACTGTTATCGACAGGCGTGTGGCTTAACACTAGGCGCAAGACTTGTTTCTCGCGTCATTTAGTATCATTAAAAAATAAATAAAAAAATAACCGACCAGACGTTTCAAAAAACACTGAATTACTTTGTGGATTTTACTAGTCATTCCGCAAAATATGTGGTGTGTGTGTGTGTGTAGTTTGTAATTTTGATATCTCCACATCATAAATTCAAAATAATTAAATATTGTTGGTTGCTATAACAACTCTCCTCAACACCGCTTTAGTCGATAATAAGCTTAAAGCAAGGTCTAAAACAACCATAAGATATCCGAGTCTAATAATGAAACGTGTACACGCAAACCGAGTAGATGGTGATTGTTCTCGTAATATTAAATAGTAAACTTAAATCGAACTTGAAACTTTTGTTCACAAACTGCTAGCCTTGAACTAAAATATTTGCAAGGCTTCGTGTTTTGTTTCAAGAATTTATAAAGGTTGGAGCTCACATTTCAGCAAGCTCTAGCACTGCGTTTCATAATGGAGTTTTGCCATGATATTGTAGCGTATTTACGATCGTCCATGTAAAACTGTACCTCTGTACTGTACGGTGTTTATATAAAATTTTTGGAAAATTTTGTATTGAAATTTTTACAGCGCTCTAGCGCTGACGAAGCGCATTACAGTTTTCTATACAGAATATTTTATGCGGTTGCCAGTCGACTAACAACACATACTAAGGGTACGGACGTTTATTATGGACACACTGCTGAAGCACTCTGACAAGACCCATATACGTTCAATGTATTGCAACCTTTATTTTCAAAATAATATAACTAAAATAGGCATAAAGCAAATAAAGCAGAAACCAAAAGCTATTATTGAAATACCTATCCTGGAAAATGTTTGAATGACGTTATTTTATTGTACTGGATTCAATTATTTGATGTTATAATGAATAAAATATATTTACAATATACATTTAATTTGAAAAAAGAATGACTTGAATGATCTGTATTTGGTACGATAGTAAGTTCAAACCTGCAAGCATCCTCTCTGACTACCCCAACCCCACTCCCGCGTTTAGCGCTTTCATTAGTTGCCACGCAGAGTTATCACCATTTAGAACGATCTACTTACAAATGTTTATTTTTATAAGTAAAATGTGATGAATTATTAAAAGGAAGGATGGCATAAGTAGAATTATGTCAAACATATTTATTGGTACATTAGATACAGACAAATGTAATCCACGTTCTCTCCAATTGGAGAGGATGTGGGTTATATTTTTCTGTATCTAATGGAGCAGTAAACATGTTCGACGTAATTCAACTTATGCCATTCGTCCATGAGGGGTGCGATTTATACTATTACGGTGCGAGAACACGATTTTCACGATAGAAAAAAAAACACAAACTTATCTCCAAACATCGAGTTCTAAGGTTTTCGCGATTGTTACACATAGGAAATGAAACTATTTTTCCTAGTATTTGTACTCGCGTCAAAGAACATATAGCTGATG
>NW_020653344.1:4426306-4465637 GCF_003589595.1 Hyposmocoma kahamanoa
TATTACTAAATATATAATTTATTGTAATATAATAATGTACAGCGAACTTTTGAAAGCGTCTTTGAGGTTAGTTAAAAAGAGCTTAATCTACAAGAAGTGCAAGACTTACCAGTCGATTAGTTAAAGGATTAAATGTGAATTTGTTCTCCAGTTCCTTGCGAGGAGTTTGTGCTATCGCCGACACCTGTGTGGGTAGAGACTTCATCTCCTAGAAAATAAAATAATTATTTTATATTTCTTAATTGTGTTGTTAAAAAATCGAATGTAGTTTTGATAATAATACAAAGTCAGGGATAGTGCAAGTCCGCGTATGTGGTATTGGTAAAAAGCGCGGATTTAACGTTATTACTTTGTTATTTCAATGGCTACGTCTTTCATTTTTGCACAGTAAGTATTAATTTATGTTGTCGACGAACTGATAACAATAGATTACCCTAAATCACGCCAATTTGGTTGCCACGACACTTACGCGGATTTGATTTGGCGACAAATTTACCGAAATGGAGACTCATAATCAAATGCTAGTTACGCGTAATTGCACTATCCCCGACGATAACACACTTTATTGCACGCAAGTCTGTACAGGTGAAAGGTACCGAAGTGCTAAATAGTAATGTTTACTACAGAGGTTTTAAAGAGAATTAGGCTCGTATTTAAGCATGTAAATCAAATAAAATATCGCACTGCTCATTCAATAGTGTATTAACCCAAAAAGTGTATTACCTCAGAATCGACGAAAAACTAATTACTCGCTTCCCGTGAAAGATCTGTGTACATTTATGGATAGGTTATTTCCTACTTGCCAAATATACATATTTAAAAATAAAAGAGGAAAAATAATTTCCTATTTTTGAATAAGGACTATTTTGGCCAGAACAAACTCACATATAGCATGTCTCATTTTGAATTAAGTAGATATCTTTTAGTTGCTTTTTACAATATTCTAACGACGGTTTTATTGACGCGTAGAGAATCAAATTTTACGTCCAACAATGGTATAATGTTGAATTTCAGATATTTTGAGTTATAACACTATTGTCACAGCAGTGCAATATGTTAAATAAAAAACAAACGACGGTAGGACTTAATATCTTTTATTATTGCTTGATTTTTAGCATTCTAAAGTAATGTTACAAATATTTACATTCCAAAATATGAACTGAGCTCGTTTTTTAGATACCAAGTAACGAGACGTACAAGTCGTGCACCTGGTGGTAAGCGACATGCCTGTTCATAACAGTTGCAGTGCCACGCATTGCTTTCAATCAAAAGATCTGACGGGTATTGCGACTTCGCCCGTCACCTTGAGACATAAGTTGACAAGTCCCATGTGCGTACTTAACTTCTCTTCAAAACGGAAACGCAGTAATGGTCACATTATTACCTGGCGGCAGAAATAGGTTAAGGTGGCAGCATTTCTCTGAACGAACTGTTAAGATTCTTTACCTCTCACCTACAGAAGTATAAAATGCAGAGAAAAAAAATCTTCGAGCACTCGAATCAGCGATCTCGCCACATAGTGGCTATTCAGCGTAGTATGATCTTTATTACCATAATAAAAACCAACTAGTGGTCTCTTCTCATGAAAAATATATGAATATCATGCTAGTAAATACATCATGATATTCAATGAAAAATATAAACTTTTATGTAGCAGTAATTGTGAAAGAGTTCATCCAGGATAGTATTGCCACCTTACCTATTTCTGCTGCCAAGCAGTATTACTGCGTTCCAGTTTAGAAGGGTGCTGGTGAAATTACAAGCACATAGGACTAGTCAAATTATCTCAGAGTGTTGGGCGCAGTGCCAGTGCCCCTTAGATTTTTGTAATCGAAAGCTCTGAGTGGCACTGCAACTGTTATGGACAGACGTATCCCTTATGACCAGGCGTGCGATTTGTTTGTCCCGTCACTTCATACAATAATAAAAAATATATGTAAGACATTTCGAGCTGTTAGATGGATCCCCAATTGAAAATGCTTTCTTTTAACGCCCCTGTATTAGAATTAAGAACAAAGAACAAAGAATTAAGAATTTTAATTGATTCAGTACAATAGGTACGCGATGTTATAGCTAAACAAGTAACTCTTATTTTTATCTTTCATTTCTTTTTCTGTATTACTGTCTTAATAAAACTTTTCTACAAAAGGTATTTTAATAAGTTTTGAACTTAGTTGTATAACTAAGTTCAAAACTTATTGTGTAATCAGCACCAAAAGTCGATGATCAGCCGTAATCTTTTATGAATAATTCACGAAGAAATAACACAAAACTATTTACGATAGACCAAAGTAAATTGCTAAGTTGTGATTTCATGACATTTCCATACAATCAATCAGTTACTTGACTATATTATAATTTATTTCTAATTAATGAAGACACAAACGAAGAACTAAAATGAAGACCACATAAGGAAAGAGAGTTGTAAGTCACGTAGCAATTCGCATTCCAGTCGCAGAAATTCGAATGCCAAAATGTAAGCGATACAATATTACTTGCGATCAATACGATACATGCCAATGGTTCACTATAATACCGCACATTGAAACAATTCAAAAAGTGAAGTGTATTAACATATTAACATAATTATTAATCGATCGTAGAATTTTTTCTTAGTGTTCGATCGATATAACAAACTAGTGGAGTGATTTCCCATAACAGAATTGAATATCATGATATTCAATTTTTAATTTGTTGTTATAGCTATGTACAAATTTGTCTATCCAACGTAACTAATTTTTAACATTAGTGGAAACTGTTTTGACTAGTGTTTGTTTCATATATGTTCAAAATGAAATGTATTACATGATGCTGTAATAAATTTCAAATAAAATAAAAAATAAAATAACTAATCAGTAACTAATATCGAATATACTGTTTCAATGACTATTTTTGGTAAATATCGCCCATAGCTAATATAAATGTGGAAGCGAAACGCTTCGTGAGTATTCAATTTCAATCAGATGGTTTTCAACAATCTTTCCATGTGTCTTGTTATAATACTTGCCTTTAAAATGCTTTCTATTGGAGGTTGACTGCTGTCGATAGCGTTCTGAAACACAAAAAAGACATAAATGTAGATATATAGTTTCCTAGATTGTTGAATTTCTCTAGCACTCATAGAACATCGAATATCATAACTCAAAGACAGTTCACCAACGTAAATAATCACAGTACAGAGTACTAAAAAAAAACCGACTTCAAAAGTTAGTGGAATTACATCTATTTGCCAAGTTAAATTGAAATCGGTTACCGGAAAGTGCGCGAAACCGGATTCATCCCCTAGCTCGCCACGCCACCCTTAGAGGTTAAATATTTTCTTCAAATTTAAATGGAACCACTACACATTATTTCTAACAAAAAAAACTACCATCAAATTCGGTTCACAGAGGCCGGAGTTATCGCGCAACATACATACAAAAAAAAGGATAGACGAATTGAAAACCTCCTAATTTTTTAAGTAGGTTAATAAAAGAGTAGACGTGTTTAACAACAGATAAGATTTCATTTTCGTAATAAAAGAATTATAAACAACTTTTCAAGAATGGCGGTAGAATGGCTTAAATAGAAATAGTTCATTTTATGGCTTATTACACAGCTATATTCATAATGATGCCTTAGGGTTTTCATCTCGGAAATCTCGGGTCTCGACAATTTTTCGGTATTTTCGAGACTCGAGACTGATGTTCTCAGATTTAAGTCACTAATATACACAGTATTGAAAATCTACTAAACCAATAGTCATTTTTTATTCTGGTTACATGGACATTTCAACATTGTAGAGTGGAGCTTATAACCATAATTTGTGGCGATTGAAGAACGCAGCGTCCTTGTTTCTTACATACCCACTATTAAATGAAAAAAACAATATACATAATATACAAAAACAATTGTCATAGAGAATTTTTCATTTTATAAAAAATTATTTAATTGAAATATCAACATTGACGACCTCCGTGGTCGAGTGGCTCGAGCACTGGTTTTCATGGTGTCGCCATCTTTGAGGTACCGGGTTCGATCCCCGGCCGGATCAATGTAAAAACTAACTTTTTATATTGTCTCTGGTCTGGGTGTTTGTGGTACCGTCGTTGTTTCCGATTTCCACAACACAAACGCTTTAATATAATTATTAATACAAAGATCGAACACTTAGAAAAAATTCCTTCTATCTGGCTGGATTCGAGCCGACGTCCTCTACCAAACCGTGCCAGACGCTATGCCTACTAAGCCACCGAACGAACCAGCGAACCTCACGAATTTTTCTATGTGCTTGTTTTTCGGATCTTTTGTATTTAGTTTTCAACGACTTTTTAGCCGTAGCCATCTATGAGAAACCTATGAAAGTTTTTCCTCGCCCAATGAGATACCTTTACAGCTACCAGCCCTGGCTAGAGATGCACTAGTATGTTGTCTAGTATTCATATATTTTATTTATAATATTTCTAAAATATCATGTTAGGACTGCAAAAATAAATTCAAGCCTATAGTCAAGTATGGAAACCTACCTTTGAAAAAGCGTGTCAAGAGGCTTATATAGGTGACTCGGAATCAGTACAGGTGAATTCCCTGCTCACAGACTTGTTCCCTGAACGGTATAACTTGGGCCTTTTCAAGGCAAGAGCGAATAGTTTGTTTTAAAATTTCACGATTTTCACAATCATATTATTTGATTTTTAATTCGGGACTTAATCACGTATAAAACATATTTTAATTACCTCGACGTTTCAGACGTGTTGAAACGTCCATGGTCTCGAAGGCACTGAGTGACTAGTGAGAACCCTAGTGCACAAAAAATAATGAAGATCAAGTGCGGGTAGTTAGAAAAACTCGCACGGCTAGAAGACGCTGACACCCGTCTGTTCTGTCCGTTCGAGACCATGGACGTTACAATACGTCCGAAACGTAGAGGTAATTAAAATATGTGTTATACGTGATTAAGTCCCCAATAAAAATAAAATAAAGAGTGAATGGGCATTATTTAGTTGTGCACGCTCCATCATCGACTTCACTATCACTTCAGGTGAGGTGGAGGTTAAATGCGCACTTATTACTAAATAAAAAAAAAAATAAAAAAAAGGTCTCAATAGTTTCGTTTCTCCAGGGATTTTCAAGATAGCACCAAGTCGCGATATTTTTTCCCGGGACGCGGAAATGCAACGAAACTGAAAGCCCTAGTTGCTATATATAAAATACCCAGTTTTCCATTGGTCAAAATTATAAAGTGACAACATCGGGCCGGTGTACGATTCGTCAACAGAACCGCGGCAGTTAATTTAGAAAACCATCGCCTTGATAAATAGGGTGTTTTTGACATATGCCGCTATTCCAGAAAGACATCGACATCTCTCTGCTTTGAAGTATAATGGGTATATTTTACAGTGAAAATGTATAAAGAAATGTTAAACAAGAATAAATTATACACCTAAAGCGAATGAGTCCACTCATAAAAGCATTGAGCAAATTTGTTGAAGAGGAAAAAAAAACAACAGTTGCGAGAATTCAAAATGCCTGTTTAGCTGAAGCGATTACATTTGTTGGCTCGTTTATGACTTTAAGATTTATGTCTTTATGACTTTGCCAGTGTATAAAATATATTCCTTTCTCTTTCTCTCAATGTTAGAGTCTTAAAATCATTACTAAAAGGTGGTGCGCACGTTTTTGTTTACGAAGCTTTGTTGGTACAAAGAATTGTAAACGGAAAAAAGGAAAAATAAACAGCCACCAGAGAAGGCTGTAAATTGCTCCCGTATAACGGTTTATTAGGGAGTGTTTTACAGCTTTTTCTGGTGAAAGGGACCACATTTTAGCATTCTTAAAAGTTGTCATGTGCCAACAGAGTAAAAATCTTTTTTTTATATTTAGCAAAGAAGTTGTATACCGGAATAAAGAGACCCTTATCTTAGTTTTGGGAGTCAATTTACTGGCATTCTCCTTATAGAACCTTTTTCGTGAACATTTGTAATTGCGCCCAATTTCTTGACTTTGCTTCATATTATTCTTTAACACCGGTGTTAATTTTTACGAGACTTCATGTTCCTTTGCACGAGAATGTAAGTAACTCTTATTGACGTTAGTTAAGCTTTGCTTAAATAGAAATAATTATTTATTGGAAATTCTTAATCTCAATCGTCACACATAAGAAATAGAACTATTAAACAAATTATAATAAATAAATAATAAATATTAGACAACATCACATACGTTGTTCTGGTCCCAAAGTAAATAACTAAAACACTTGTTATGGAAATCGGAAACAACGACGGTTACACAAACACCCAGATAGAAAAGACAATACACGAGACAATATAGAAAAGTTTTTTAGTAGTATGAGATTGTTTAGGTATATTTATATACACAAATATATATGTACATATTTATTTGATTAATTTAATAATAATATAATGTAAGATTTTTTATTTATACATTTAAAATTTTATCGTTACCTGAAAAGTTGCCTAGAAGAGATTACTCTTAGCGATAAGGCCAACTTTGCCCACATTGTTTTAAGTTGTTTACTGTTTTTGTTCTTGCAAGTGAGCAATAAAATGTATATATATTGTTTCGCATCTAAATCGCGTATATAATATATATTATATCGCGTATTATTTAAGAAGTCATTAATTGCCACATAAATTATATGGCAATTAATGACTTCTTGCAATAAACCGACAATATAAATATTCGTGATTGACATTCGAAGAAAAACAAAATAGTTTCATTTCGTATAATTACTGGGAACCAATTTATATGAAGCTGCTTTTATTCGGAACAAAATAAAATCTAAATTTGTTCAATTGGCTCACACGCCGCATTCCATTAATTTATACTAAAGTATTTAACGGTGCACCTCTTACAAGCGACAACAGACAATTTGCGACTTTAATGTAACAATGTTAACATCGCCAATGCGCTGCCGAGCATGGGATACAAAAAAGTCTTCTGTACTAATTCGCACATGACAACTAACATAGTATTATCTCAAAATGGCTTTAATTTATATTAACAGTACCTATTTCGTTTCAAAGTGACAATGTGTCCGGTCACGTTGAAATTAAATCGTACACGAATGACACGTCAATATAGCGAAACATTGGAGATAAATTATTAATATAAAGCAATTTTGAGATAAAATATAAATATAATACAATAAAATATAAAAGATAAAATATATATAATACAACGCAATTTTTGAGATAATACTATGTTAGTTGTCAAGTCCGAATTGATAACACCGATTCTCCCTACCCAATGTTACTCAGGCGTGTAACGTAATTTTAATTGTAGATACACTGAATAAATAAAACAGATTTCAATCATGTAGATTTATAGCTTGTTTCGTGAATAATTAATTTAATCAATCACAACATGATTAAATTCATTAATTAAAATTATTTCTGCAATCATTGCATAATCGGCTCTAATGGAAACAAGTTACATAATCACCTTTATAAGGAGACTGGAATCATGACAGTGGCATCACCATCGAGTATATAACCAGAAATAGAGACGAAATGTCATTTAATTTGTTTGAAAACTATTCTGCCATATCATTACTGTGACAACTGCGCTCCGATTGGCCAGCCCGAGTTCGAAACAATTAACGAGTGTCGTCCAATGGGTGTCGTCAACTGTTTCACTTCAAATCGACCAGTTAACTTGAGCTTAGCTATAATGGACGAAAATTGCAAAATTACATATTTAATATTTAATTACCGATGAAGTGTGATTCCGTTTGTTTTGTAATTAGATGTTTTTCCCAAACCACCGAATAGAACAGCACGGCATTTTAGAGGTATTATCTTTATTACAATAAATACAGAATATTTTTTGGAATATACGGAGACGTACACACAGGTCAGTAGTTGGCCTTTCTATATTTCAGTGCAAACGAGAGTTGATATTTATAAGAACTGTATCGCTAATATGTTACCAGGAATATATGGCCCTTATTTCGTCTCTATTTCTGGTTACATAATCAATGGGCATCACAGAACATTTGCTCAAATATTTTGTATGCCCGTAAAAATATACATAATTTCATTAAGTAAGAAGAAGTCCACAATACTAACCTTAGAACTAAGTCCAAACTCATGGTACCACTTTTTGGTTTAACTTAGGTAAACGATTCTTTTATGGGGAACTATATACGTTTTTCCAATAACATTTCATTTCCTAAGTTTAAAACCAACATTGAAAATATTTTAATTGAAAAATCATAGTACAAAATTGAGACTACGTATTAGATAAATAAATGAATGAAAGACGACATGACTCTAGATTCCACACAAATTTGATTTAAAGCACATTTAAGTTTATTTGAAAATAGCAATCCTTTGAGTTTCTAGCTCGTTCTTGTTAGGAAAGTGACACAGTGAACGAGCATTAGCTTAAAAATGACGTTTTCAAGTGTAAATTTATTTTACCTACTTAATAAATAACGAACACACTCATAGCCCCGCACTAAGGAAACCCTGTATAGCGGATGCCATGGACACAAACATAGACAACCACAAATTACACCCAAACTCACGAGAGAAATAGATGTGGGCCATAAAAATATTTCTCCTGTGCTAGAAATCCAATCCACGATCTCTGCGTGGCAGTCCAGCATGATGACCATTTGGCCACGGGGGCAGTTATAAATTTACATTATTTAATGATCCTTTGACTTAGATTTTTACCTTAGGGTGCGTACAGATCTGGCTAATTCGCCGCAAAATGCGCCTGTTTGCGAAAAGCTCGCGAGCTGCACACGTGTATTATGTAGTGCGATCTATTCGCGTGCCATTCGCGCACCGCTCTCGGGCCACACATATTAAAATGTATTTAATTGCACGCGTGGGGCGCGCGTACAGCACACCCGCAGAACGTTCGCGGCGCATTCGCTAGATCTGTACGCATCATTAAAGAGCCGTGCCCGGTAGTGGGACGTATAAAGGGGTAGTTACAGAACATTTATATAGGGGTATTAGTTATTTATATAGCTTCATTGATGGTTCAAAGCTAATTTGTTTACCTTAACAAACGACTGTTAACAAAGCTGCAAGCCGACTGCAATATTGTATTTGCAGTGTTGTTGGAAATCAATTTGGAAGCAGTTGGTTATGTGGTTATATTACGCAAACATTCTGGGTACATACCGATGCCTGATAGCCGTTGGGTATCCGTAAATTGGGCGGTCGGTGTGGCGGCGCCCCCGTCGACCCAGGAGCCTCGTTCTGAAGCGCAAACATTGACATATTATAATCATATCTATGCACGTTCATCTTTCTTTTTTATGTTATTAATTGACGGTACGAACAAGGCCTATGACTGGCGGTAAGCAACACGCCTAAGTATAAAAATTGCAGGAGACATAAACTCCCATGTGAATGTAGTTTCATAGTTTAAAAATACGACTTCATTAGTATGAAGAACCACAAGGGAAAGATGTTTAGGTGTCTAATACGTCTCAACAGTTTTCTTAGAAACGTAATAGAATGGAAGATCGAAGGACAGAGAGGCTGAGGAAAACCGAGACAAAGTTCTTTGTTCATTATTTATTTATTATTTACTCCAAATTATGGCGCGGAACTAAGATAAAAAACTGACACATAATATAATTTTTTTTAAATATAATATCAAGTGATGGGACGGTCGTGAGCCTGATGTTAAGCTACACGCCTATCCGTAACAGTTGCAGTGCCACTCAGGGCTTTAAATCGCAAAGATCTGAGGGGCACTGCCAGCTTGCCCGTCATTCTGAGGCATAAGCTGATAAGTCCCGTGTGCATGTAATTTCACCAGCACCCTAACCTTTCAAACTCGGAACACAGTAATGCTGACATTAATGCTCGGCGGTAGATTTGGCAAGGTTACGACCTAGACGAACACACTTTCACAAGGAGGTCTACTGCTACTAAATCTTTTCTTACGGGTAGTATACTAGGCAAAGAGATACCACTGACAGGAACAAATCGTTAATTCGGGAACACAGGGCGTAAAAGTCGATTTTATCAAAATTAATTATTCATGACGTTGGGTTGAAATTTTTTTGTCAAAGTTCTGTTAGTAGCTACAACGGACTTTTTTACGTAAACATTAATAATAATAAATAATAATAATAACGCACACATCTCAACATAGCCCCGCACTAGGGAAACCCTGTGTCGCGGGTGCCATGGACACACACATAGACAACAACAAATTACACCCAAACTCACGAGAGAAATAAATGTAGGTCATACAAATATTTCTCCCGGCCCGGGAATCGAACCTGGGACCTCTGCGTGGCAGTCCGGCATGGTAACCGTTCGAACACGGAGGCAGTCAATTATGACAATTATTACGAACCAATATTTGTCATGTAAACTTTGGAGTTTGGTCTTTACGCCCTTTCTATTCTAAAGTATCGAAATTGTTATAGTATAGGGTTTTTCAATAAGGACATAACAATTTTGTATTTCAATAAAACACAAAACAATTGAGATATCGAACTGAAAAAGTGCCAGTACACATCTTACATTTAAGAATGGAATTCGATCTCTTTCATATGACCACCGCGAACCCGTTTGCTGCGTTCAATTCTTTGGAGCCAATTTTCCACCACTCTTCCACTCATATTGGCCGAAACGTCGGCAATTTGGCGTTTGATATTGTTCCTGAGCTCATTTAACGTTGTTGGCTTCTTGGCATAAACCAACGACTTAACGTGACCCCATAAAAAGTAATCCAACGGGGTTAGATCGCATGAACAAGGTGGCCATTCGACCGGACCATTTCGCGAGATCACTGATTACCTAACTTCCTCTTCAATAGACCGATTGTTTGACCAGCTGTGTGACCGCTGCAAACGTGCTCGCGGTGATCATATGAACGAGATTGTATTCCATTTTTAAATGTAACATTTATCAGCACACATGTTACATTTGGATCTGGAACAAATTTCAGCTCGGTATTTCAATTATTTTGTGTTTTATTGAAATACTAAATTTTTATGAAAACCCCTTATAATCAAGGATGCTCGGTTTTACACCTAAGATTTACTTTTCACTCTTATACCAATTACGATAAGAACTGTCCGTAGTCCGAAGGCGGCAATGGAAGTGTATGTATGTTGTTTGTACGTAACAAATGAAATTAATTTAAATTAAAAAACCCATACAAAAGATTGTACTCCAAAAAGTCAACAAGTATAACTATCACCTCGTTAATTATGTTGCGCATTCTGTCCTAAAAGTATGGCTTTTTACTTATACAATATATTATGTTCATAACGACAAAACAAAATATATCGACTCACCCGTAGAACAAAGATCTATGTGCAAGACTACTTGTTCTCAGGACATAATACATTTCGTTCGTTCTTCTTCGCTGTGGATAACAGATCGACCGTTGTTCGATTTTATATTTCCGAAACGAAATAAGATAAATAAATTCTCAAACCACCTTCACATAGATAGGCCTTACTTTTAATAACAAAACTATTCTCGTAACGTACTTATTCTCTTTTCGCTATACAATTACGTAGGTCTGTGTTCTTCGGATGAGCCGATATGTAAAATTATGGTAAAACCAAACCTGACATACTAATTAAATACAAAGCAGTAATAAGTTACAAGGTCGGTGTCAAAATTATTATGAGCGTTTTAACCTACCAAAATATCTGTACACTTTACAAAAATCAACCTTATTTCAATGTCACGCGGAACCCATGTTGTGTCAGGTTCTCTTTTAACCGGAAAGAATAGATTTGATGTCTTGAACGTATTAAGATAAGATTCATTTTCGTCAAATATTTCAACATGCTCAGATAATGTTGGCTATAAAATTGATAGTTTGAAAAATAAACATAAACGTATGTAAACTGTTCTTTAAAAGTACGTTACGGCACCAGTTTCCGCAAAGTTGAAGTCAATATTTTTTATCTATGTAGACATTCTTTTGTTTAAGTCTTTATTTTATTTTATTAGCCGAACACAACAATCGACATCCAAAATAGACTAACACATTAATTTGATTAAATCTAGATTTGAACCAGAATGCCAACCAGTAGGGTTAGCACGATGAGGCGCGACTTGCACGAGAGCGACATAAAGCGCGAGATCCATTGCGAGAATAGCAGTATATCGCACTTTATGTCGCTTTCGCGCTAGTCGCGCCCTATCGTGCTAGCCCTACAGAAGCGTGTACGTACGGCATATTTAGAAAAGAAAACTGCCAATTAATTATAAATTACAAAATTTATGTTGGCACAAATATATAAAAGAAACCTGCCGCGAGTTTCAGTGTGGTAGGATTCGTATAAACTCGTACATTGCAAAAATATCCGCGCCCGGAACACTTGCGCGGCCGTCTCAGCGTCAGAGCATTAGGATTTGGAGCATCGTAGCGACATCTCTTTAAAATCTTTTAAACTAATTTGTTTGTCTGTTTTATCGACTGAGAGACTATATATGTTTACTTGTGAGTTAAGGCTTCAAGTCCCTCTTCCCCCGGTGTTCTAATTAACCCCTCCTGACCCTAATTTTAATCTCGAAAACGAATAGATACAATGTAGTAAACGACATGTAGATCATGAACAACAAGAATGGCTGGTTGGTAGTCAACCGAAACAACACATAATTACAACTTTAAAAAAAATACCTCAAAAGTTCGTGGAATTACATCTATTTGGCAAGTTTTATTGAAATCGGTTACCGGAATGTGCGCGAAACCTCATCATCCCCTAGTTTGACAGGAATATTTTCTTCAAATTTAAATGGGACCAATACTCCTTTCCAACAAACATCATCAAAATCAGTTCACAAATGCCAGACTAATCGCGTAACACACATACAAAAAAATACTGTTGAATAGAGAACCTCTTCCTTTTTTTCGAAGTACGTTAAGAACAGGGCTGAGGGGGTATCTGCCAGAGTGGACGACGACGTAGACTTTACTAGAGTCCACTGTCGAACTATTATTAATTACTTCATAAAATGACAAAATAAAACGAAATTAAGTATACTGTTTTTCTTTTAATGTACACTGATTGTTGTGATTACACACTGCGACTTTTACCAGCGATCGCGCATTTCACGAACGCGCGTTGGCATCGCTGCTTATGGTCGCCGTGTGTAACCGCTCTTAGTTGGACATTCAATATCAAAGCAGGATATTAAGCACGGGGTGGCGGCGGAAGAGTGGCAAGTCCATCAACGGTGGTGTTCACAAGTCGAGTCAGATCACTTACTGCTTACTAACACACACTGGACGAGCGAGACAGGTTAATTGTCCATATTTCTCTCTAACACGAAATATAAATATACAAGACACTATCTAGATACAACGAAACCTTCTAAATTTTTAAGATAACATCCGCTAAAAAATAATAATGTTTTTCATAAATAAGCTGATATTAGAGTTTTGGTACGCTTAATTGAACTGTAGTCGTTGTTCTTTGATGTTTCAAAATTTGTTTTACTTTTATTTTTTAATTTAGAGATAATGATTTTTAAGTTTGTTCATTTTGTTATTTAATTTGTTTTTACTTTCCTTTTTGTTTTCATATTCTTTTTGTTATCGTTTTCCTTTTATTAGTTTCTAATTTGCAATTGCGTCGTGCGTTTACAGTGAAACAAATTACACCTAATTTATTTTTCTAAACTTAAATGCTAAATTTCATGGTGTTCCATTAATTTACGATGTTATGTTACTTACATATAAGGAATTAATCTTTTTAGTTGACAGTTTCAATCGGTAGAGGAAAAATACAGATTTTTTTACATTTGGTTGGTTCGATTCCCAGATGAGGCAAGAATCTTTTAAATCCGACTCAAGACCTAGACACACGGCGTCCCTAAAAAAATTTTTTAATTTTTTTTTTAAATAAAATGAAGTCTTCGTGGCATACTAATTTATTTACATATTTATATTTGACTTTCCCTTAGTGTCGCACAGCTGTCGGAAGTTCTGTATTGTGTATATCATGAATTTCCAGAGTTGATAGTGGCTACCAAATATCTAATTTTTTTTTACAACAACGTTTTACAACAAAATATTTTTACGACAATAATAAACCTTAGAGAATTAAAATTTAATAGCGACTATCGGGTTTGTAAACTCATGCTTCATTCAATACTTGATATTAAATGTACTTCTGCAGCAAATATGACCGTGGTTCTCGAGTATAAAAATAATATTAGGCTACAAAATCTACTCCTCCTTGAACTTTCAGATTTTAGTAAAATTGAGGAAGAAAAATAACAGCATATCCAGTATGAACCGGTAAGAACCGGAGTAAAAGTTAAACAAAGAGTCGTGCCAACCTAGTGTTAGTTAAAAATTCATAAAGTTTCGTGAACAGACCGTATGAAATTGTGTTTGTTAACTACTGAGTTTATTTCACGTATAGTTTTTTTATTCTACAACAATCTTTAGAAATTTTGAGCAATTATTTTTAATAAGGAAAAGTTTGAACACCTGACTAGACGTATTGACCGACTACATCGATACCTTTATTAAACAAATAACGCCAACTTTATTTTTTGGTAATTTGCTGTTATTTTTGTAAACAGCTATATTTATTACTAATATTATGCTCCTCGAAAAAAATAAAGAAACAAAAAACAAAATTCGAAAAAAACCAAGGTTGTGAAAAAAAACACAAAAAGCAAAATAAAAACAGAGCAGGTCCAAAAATTAAGTTGGCGAACATTAGTTCATTGGTGATATCGACATGCTGAGTTAGCTTTCATATCCTTCTTATGTTTTGATATTTTTCCATTCCTGGCAAAAGTAAATACTTAAAAGTTTGTTCAGGACCCAAAAATTCTACGAGAGATTGTTTTAAGGCGAAATGGTATCGTGGTTGCGTAGTTTGAAGCATGTGAAGACACGGTGAGGTGTGCCTTAAATACATTACACGATATTTAAACAAATTTAAACTTTTAGAAATTAAATGAGCTAACATTCTCTTGGAGTGCAAGGACCGTCTCCGCAGGCCGTGTTTTCTGTACGTCCACAATCAGCGAGTATCATACGCTGATTGACAAATTCTTTCACCATGATGGCAAGCATTACAGTGTATGCCATCGATACGATAAGAAGATGATAGTTGAAATATCTCTAATAACAATCCAATAAGACTGATTTTCCCGAACCTGATCGTAGTAAAAAAAGTGAAAAATTTGTTGTATTTTGTGATCGGACCCCATACTTCATTGTCGGTACCTTCTGCTTTCATTTATAAATAAAAAAAAATTATTAGTTTTTTTTAAACTTTCGAACAACTCATTAACCGTGTGGTCGAATTATGTTAAAACGTCTATTAAGGGTCTCACATCACCTTAATCTAACAAACGCTTGGTTAGTCTCGCCTGAGTTTGGCTTTTGTGTAGTAAATGCTGATTCACTTTAGCCTTGAATAGGTCTTATAATGATGTAGGAACACAAATGTGTTGCATTGCTATATACATAGCCGTATGCATTGAAAGTTAAATCAATAACAAAAGTATGGAATGTTCTAGATTATCTAGAAGGAGGAACGGTGAGTGGTATTAAATTGAAATGTTCCTGCGCCCATTTCGTAGCAGTAGAAATTGTGAAAAAGTTCGTCTAGATTAGTTTTTTTTTTTCATGAATAACTAGGTACCTCCGGCAGCAATGCCGCCGTCTAGTAACGACTGGTCGTAAGCGACAGGTCTGTCCATAACAGTTGCAGTGCCACTCAGTGCTTTAAATCACAAAGAACTGGGGGGACACTGCCACTATGCCCGTCACCCTGAGACATAAATTAATAATTCCCGAGTGTTAGTAAAATTATTATTATTATTATATATTGATGGTTAAAAGGTAAAACTCACAAGTCCCATTTTTTTTCAAAAAGGAGTTTTCTATTTCTATTTTTGTTTCTTTGGGAAAAACATCTACGATAACAAAAATTTGTAAAGTGTGCATGTGTGCTTCATTATAAAACTGCATTTTGAAAAAAGTCTGACCATACAATGACACTATAATCCTTTTCCAACCAAAACACACAATTTTAATTATCCTCATTAGTCGATTTCGCTTTTACTGAATTTTACCTTGAAATCGACGTAACTATCGATATCGAAAAAAAAAAACTTATTTGGACAGTTCGATTCCTTATAGAATTAAATGTAAAAGCATTTTCGTCACAATTGTAACTTATATTTTGTTCATTAATATTACAAGGGATAAAATAACGCAATAAAAATTCTAAAAAAATAAAAATTCATATACGAACTAAACGTTTTTGCAAATCAGCTACGAGTTCTATAAGGAAACTCTTTTATTATCGACAAATTAAACAGTATATTAAAACGAGAAACAGAAATTAACTGGTTGTTCTTGACAGTCGTCTTCATAAAGTCCATTCAAGCGGCAAAGGGTACGCTTCTGTTGTAAGATCGCTGTTAATAAAAAACGCCAGTTACGAGGTTTAAAAAACTGTTGTGAAAAAAAAACATTGTACAAAATTACAATATTTTATTTTGGCACATATTTTAATCAATGATCGTTTTAAATTTGCAAAAGCATAAAGACTAATAAAGCTGTATCATGTAGATTCAATCATCATCCACAGCCGGACTTCACCCACTGTCGGGAGTAGGCCTCCCATAGTTTGTGCCATCGACCACAATCCTGTGCTAATCACACCCATCTACATACTGCCCGCAACTTTGACAATGTTATTCACCCATCTCGCTACAGGACGTCTCGCGTTTCTTGACCACCATTTGGTTAGCGCCTTACTCCACCTGTGTTCACAACGTCTCGCAACATGTCCCGCCCAGCTCCATTTTAAACTCGCTATCCGATCTCCTATCCTGGACCTCTCGGTTCGTTTACGGATTTCGGAATTCCGAACTCGATCTATATTAGTATATTAAATAGTAGATTCTATAAAAGCCTGTACATTTTTCACGATTGGTTTTTAAATAGATGAAATCAGCATCTGCGTCAGAATCCGCTGATGTTAAAGTAAAAAAAATACCACCATCTGTACCCTTGATTGATGTGTAAAAAAGTGTATCAGCAACAACACTGGTCAGCACTACGACTTTATTTCCGTATCTTGTTGGATGGCGTCGGGGCGTCGCGAGACGCGTTTCTCGATTAAGGTTGCCTTTCCACCAGAGATGTACGAGATAATGAGCGGGGCTGTGAAACGGTGTGTGACGTTTTCCACTAAAGCTGTGCGACGATGCTTTGCGAACTCGTTTCAGCTACACGCGGGCGGGGTACGGTATGGTGTGGTGAGCGATGGCGATATGTCAGTGTCAATTAGTGTCATACTTTCAGTAGCTCTAGTTTCCTACACCGTTCTGTACACATTCCTCGCCCGCATCCCTCGCACACATTCTTCGCACACATCTCTCGCACACATTCCTCGCACATATCTCTAGCTATTTTGTATGTACTTAGCTCCATTAACCCTTTCCGGTGGAAAAGAGCTGCGCTAAGCTAGGAAAATGAAGTAAAACTATTGGTGGAATTTTTCCTCGCACACCGCCTCTCTACGTCGCATATCTCTGGTGGAAAGGCAGCCTTATTGTAAGATCTTAAAGTTAAAATTTTATGTTTTAAAGGAAAATTGTTCACACTTCTGTTCTCTCTACCTTTACTTCAGTTTGAATAGCACTAAAGAGATATACAAAGCGGTTACATATTACGAAGAAGACTTACAGGTTATGGCTTTAAAACGTGTTATTGTTTCATAACAAAAACAAAGCTGAGACAATGACAATGTCTGTCACGTCAAATCAAAACAATACATCGACAGTGTACAGTTAGCAATTATGTGGAATTAGAAATTGCATAACAAAGTTGACTTTTCACATTATTTTAATACGGCAAGTAACTCTGTACATAATTAGTTGTTTTAAGGTCTGTTTTACGCAAACGGTTTTTAATGGCGCGTAAAAAGCGTCTTTATTAAAAAGGCTCTGACGGTAAGAGAAAACAGCGAAGAAAGGAGCAAGGTGAAAAAGAAACAATAATATTATGGACGACAACCACACAATGGTCTGGTACTCGTATCAGAGCAACGAAATTCACTCTGGGGCGCCTCACAGAACCAATTTAGAAAAGTTTATTTCCTTTTCTACCGGGACCTCTTCAGTCACCATAGTGCAAACCGTTGGGCCATCGAGGCGTGTTTTACAACATCAAGTGACGGGGCGAACAAGTCGTGCGCCTGATAGTAAGCTACACGCCTGTCCATAACAGTTACAATGCCGCAAAGATCTGAGGGGTATTGCCACTGCGCCCGTCCACTCTGAGGCATAAGTTGACGAGTTCCATGTACCTATAAAAGCGGAACGCAATAAAACTCATATTCCTGCTTAGAGACAGAAATAGGTAAGGTGGCAGAATTTCCCTAGACGAACTCTTTCACATGGAGCTGTTACGAAAAAGTTCGAAATTTCCAACGTAATCTTAGAAAGTCAGAGGTGCGAGCCCTGATTCGAACTCACGGTCTCTGCTTGACAGCGGTAGGTCACAACCATTAGGCTACCACGGCTTCTCTTCTTTAGGTTAGGTTAGTACAACTTAATAGTATTATATTACGAGTAGTTTTATTGTACCTTGTTGTAAGTATAGGGGCGATGGTGTACTCGTCCATTTTGCGGGGCGTGAGACGGCTTCTTGAACTCGCTCTCTCGCCGTGATGATGGCAGACCTGTCGACAAACGTTGCCAACATAAGCACTATGTTTCATTACACAAATTGTTTATAATAATAATAACGTGCCAAAGTAAACACGCCGGCGGAACACACATTTAGCGGAACAAATATATAATATTCAAATAAATAAATACTAGTTCATTTAATATCAATTTAGTATAAATCTTACATTCAATCTTTATAGAAAAAAATCGAAATTAAAAAAAATGCACAATACAATTTTTTTTCTATTCGTTTATGTGAACTTCAGTTTCCTTTCTCATTTAAAGATTATTTCTCTTACATTCTAAACGTGTGGCATTACCATTCGGAAAGTTGGTAACGGGTCTTAACTGCATTTGTCAGTTGGTTTAAATCGGCAGATAAAGAAATATACGGTCGATTAACAAGACTCATGAATAATCCATTAAGATAGGACGGATCCCGTCATAGAAAAAGAATTCGTACCTGATATTTCAAAGAAAACTTATTAACCACATAGATACATAACATACACTTCACGCCCTTTTCCCATCGGGGAAGGCAGAGACTGCAGCTTGCCACTTGCTACAATCTTGACATTCGTGCCATAATATAAAAGTTAGGTTAAATATTGTTTATCTGACCCTAAACTGCAAAAAACCAACTGCGCAACTCGTCTACAACAGGTCTAACTCGATATTAATCCCTTAAGACCAAAAGCTGAAGGTTGTCAAAGCAGTTGCGAAACAAAGATAAAATGGCCATTACCGTAGCGCGGTACCTCGCCTCGTTCATCGCAACAAAAACGTTTTAATGCATTTTAAACATTTGCAAAAAAAACAAGGAATAATCTAAATAATTAATCCATTTGATGTCAACATTTACAGCCTCGAAGTCGGGTTTTATGGATTAATAAAAGAGTGCGATCACCTAAGTCGTCTGCGAACGGAGTTGCGAAATCATAAGGCACTTTAACTCCCGGGTAACTAAAGGAGGCGGTTGCCTCCCTCGCGCCTCTTCACCCCGCCTGCTGTGGGGAACCTCGTGAGGGGAATCTCGGCTAGGTGTTTAGCTGGTTTATGGAGATTGCGATCAGGACAAAGGAGTCCGAGTTACGACAGCTAGATTGCTCGCTGATCCATACAATCCTCCCTAAATAGACGCCATGGTTTTATGTGTTGCCCGGTTTTATATAACTCTCATCTGCGTTTAAGTTAAGAATCTTCAGAGGCTAAACAATTTAATTATTTTCCTTTCTTACAGACAGGACATATGTACATTTACTTCGCGCCTTTTCCCCATTGGGGTATGCAGAGACAACAGTCTTCCACTTGCTACGGTCCTACTACACGTCTTTCGCCTCATCAACACGCGTCAGTGCTTTCATACACGCTCGTCGGTGAAGAGTACTCTTAACCTGGCCCTTCTTTAGGATGGCCTCAATTTGCCAGCCATATTTCACAAAGCTGTCATTTCTACTGCATTAATTCTACTTTCGTACTTCTTCAGCCAAACCCAACATTCACTACCATGCTTAAGTGTAGGAACCAGTGCCTATTTAAACACTTCCCGGCTGCCCATAAAGGCATGCAACGCACAATTCACCTGATTCCCTGTGTTCACTCTCCTTTCAATGTGACTTTCATATCTTACATCACATGTAAACATGCAACCCAAATACACAAACTCTTCCACTTGTTCCACTTTCTTTCCGTCAATCAATATAGTGCAACCCGTCATATCTAACTCTCTTTAAAAACCTTTACTTTCGTCTTACTCACATTAATGTTCATTTTTTCCTTTGTAAAGCACCATATATAATATTTACCATCTCCTGCAACAGCTCCACAGCAGACAGGTATTTTTAATAATAATATATTGAAGTAAAAGAAGAATATTAGTTTGACGTAAAATATGCAATCTGCAGCAATAAAACGCATCATGCGAACTGGAATAGACACCAGATGTCTTTGCGTACACTAGCGGAAAAAATGCACTCTTTCCTTCAGTCACGATCCGCGGAACACGTTCAATTACAGGTGCGCGCGCACGCATAGCGTCGTCGGCGCATGTGATTGGTCAATTTACTATTTCCATTACGCTCCCGGTTAACGCGTTTTATAACCGCGCTATTATACCTCAATTCTATCTTGTACTACGTGTTATTCGATGAGAATGCCAATAAACATCAAAAGAGATTGTTCAAACTGTTCACTGGTTCGATTTAACTTCAAAAAATGGCGATGTATATGGTACAAAATGCGTAGATTCAGCTATATCAAAAATAATAACGCACAGTCAGCCTTAAAATGATCAGAGCGTATGTTAAAAAATATCAGAGCATTTGACAAAAATCGGCCGAAACTCGATGATACTAAAGCCGCAATTCCAAATTGTTTTAGATAAATTTCAGTTAGATCCAAAGAGCACTTCAAACTCTTGGTAATAAGGTTGATTTTTAGACACCGAACTTGATTATTTTGGTGAAAATACATAATACTGCCCTCGGAACGAAAAAGGGCACAACTGTCATATAAATTACACATAGTTATGCCTTTTTTTCGTTACGACGGCAGAATACATGTTACCATTGCAATAAAGGCGATTGGCATTATACTTTGTTATAATTCCTGTGAAAACCATGGCCATAGACAAGTTAGCATATATTTATAGACTGGTGAAACCATTACAGGCTGTAGTCTGAATGCCTAATGATAAAAATAAATAATAAATGAAAAATTGCTATCATTACTCTGAAACCTGAACACATTCATATAGAATTCCAAACCGTGTTAGCGGGTTTGGTGTAAAAATATCTTGGCCTTAGGGAGAAAGAACTATAAGAATTGGAAATCAATTCACAAAAATAGTTCTTTGATTTCCAAGTGTTTCAGACTTAGCCATACAAAGAAGTTTTTTTATGATACATTTGGCATTCGTGTCATTAAGATTCACTGAAAAGAAAAATACTGAATCAAGCGAATATTGGAGAGTTATTAATTGAATCAATCATAACATTATTAAACTTCTTAACTGAATCAATCACAACATGATTAAATTTATTACTTAAAATTGCTGCTACCATTGTGCTTGTTGCTGCCATCACCGAGCTTGTTGCAATATCACCTCCATCAATATCTTGTTTAATTCAACAAAATCGCAATATAAGTTTAGTTTCTGTATCAAATCTAAGTGCTAATCATCAGTGTGCACAATGTGCAAGGTCCAAAGTGTGCAGGCACACCAGCTGCATTGTCAGTCCGCATTTTTTATGCAGCCAGCGCGCAGTATCCGTTGGAATGCAGTTTGTGTGTCTACACCCTAAATTTTTCACAATTTAATCTCCATAAGAGTGCGAAGTAAGTAATAAAGGGTATTAAAATAAAATCCCGTATCTCAGGATTCTTAGAATATTAGTAACATTTCCAGGTAAAGTCTACCTCAATTTCGTGCTAGACTTTTCCTGTCTATTTCGTGGAAAAGTAAAACATTTTTTAATAGCAACATTTTAACGTAACGTTAAATAAGATTTATTAACAGCTAAATTCGTTTAGAGCTACTTCGATTTAAAAAAAAACATCACATTTATATAGGTGATATTTCGTTGAGATGAAGTTAATTCACCCTGTACAATTACTTTAGTAAAAAAATCTCATAAACAAACGTTTGATTAATTGGAGATTTGTAGAGAAAACCAAATTACAGGTTTTCAGACTTCTTCTTACTAGAGTAATGTTATTATGATCACAATCAGTAGCAGAAGCAAATTATGACCTTTACGTTACACCTTGTACAAGTTGTAAGTCGGCATTATACCAGGCTACACGTAATAATCGTAAATAACGATTGTTGCACACCGGAAGTGACGCAAAAGTAGTTGAGCCACGGTTCGTTTGCAACCAACCCCACAATATACCGGTTGCGAGCAAGCCGTGTTCTTAAATTTCCTAAAATATCTTTACCATTTGACATTGACACAAAGCTTTACCTTAGAGAGTTACAATTGACTTGGGAGTGTGACTGACACCCCGACAAATTACTTTCCGTAGCCAGAATTTTCCATTTCGATCTCAATATATCACATTGTTCAAATACGAGGAATGTTTTTGGGGGACTATTCGCGAATCGATCGATAGTTGCGTGCGGTATCCGAGACATACGGGGGTCGACGGGGAATGTCGTAAATCAGGGTAATGCTCTAATATGGGAGAGCGGTGACCGTCACATCGCGGTGATGTCCAACTATTAGTATTATTGCATTTAGTTCTATGAAATCCACTTAGACATCTTAGCCATGGCAATCCATAATAATTGACATTGTCAAACTTTTCTGTTGACCAACCGCCATCGCAACAAAAATTTACGATTGACATTATATGGTATGGGCAAAATTCTAAATTATTTATTTGCTCTAATTGTATGTTTACCACGCGTACGATCACGCAATATGGTCAGACTCGTTTATTAACATGTTAATTAACTAAAACTATTTCAATAGCAAGTTTTTTCTGCGTTATATTGACAGTCACAATTAATGTCCTCCGTCTGAGAAAACATTTTCTCTCGTTGAAATGATTAATCCATTATTATTCAATTAGAGATAAACGTATATGACAATAGTGATCCTAATTATCGTTCTAGGCGTTAAACTACACTTCACACTTATATATAATAAAAACAGGAAGCTATGATATACGGTTATGCATTCAACGAACACTGAGAACTGTTTTCAACGTCAACATATCATCTTTAAAAATAGACGCATCTCACCTTGCAGTGCCACTCAAAGCATTTAATGACTTCAAAGGTAATTTTAATCAGGGTGTATGAAGTCAGTGCGCGGGTGTGAAGGCGGGCTTGTGGGGGAGATGCAGAACAATGGCAGGCATTGGCCAATGACACGAGCACACCTGCGGCCGTTGACACGTGCGCCCGCGCACCTCGGTGCATATCGCTAATTACTGTGACTTATTGCAAGGAGCCTTTGTTTCAACTTTTGCAGGAATCGGTGCAAATTGATTACATGGTGATAGCCCGATTTGTGTTATGAACTAATAGGTTTTTGCAATTTATCCCAGGACTGACGATGGGCTCTCTAGTCCTACGTTACAAGCGTTCAGAAATTTGCGTTAAGAAACGGAAATATTTAATAGTCACTTTGATGACGTCACAATTCAGAATCGCCCTACAATTTTAATACTTGAGACGTTATGATGGAAACCGACAACTAACTTAGACCATTAATATAAGTACTTGTTGTTAATTGAGATATCGAAAATCGAACACACAGATCTGAAGATAGCTTCAGCTTGATCACATGAATGATGGATGATAATCATTTGTGTAAATACTGGATAAATAACTCACGTGATACTAAAATCCATTGTAAATAAAAATGGTGGATAAAGATTTGCAAATTAGAAGTTGCTGACGACAAAGCGTATTAACTAAATCTCATCAAATTGCTACTGTTTAGTCGCTGCCATTGTTAATCGCTTGCTTGCATGTCAACTGGCATGATCGAAATAACGAGGTGATTTAATGATTTCACGGTTTAAAACAAAACAAAAAATGTAACGACTGCGGTGGCCAACGATTAATAGGTCAAGGTACCAGAACATGAGCTAGAATATGAGAAGATCTCGGATACGATAACTGCTAAAACAATTAAGGAAAAAACTTTTTTGAATTGGCTCCGGGTTTTGTGGGTAGTGATCGAGATAAGAAATAAACTAACTCTGCCTAGGAAATTAATTTACTGACCCTGATGACCATATTCGACAGAATTCTCTTTGAGATCAGGTAAAGACCTGGCATGCGAACACAAGACGATTTAATGAAAAGTTCTGTTGTTTTGTCTCGGGCATGTTATCGTACGTGAGGCCGTTGTCTCGAGGTTATTTCCTTTTGTTTGAGGAAGTGTGTTTTATTTACTGTAATGTACATTACACTGACATTACACAAGTTAACGATTGTTAGCGAGATAGGAATACTTGAATGTAAAATGTGGAATGCCTTAACATTGCGCAAGAAAAGTATTAAACTTTATTAGCAATCAATATACCAGGACATGGACACGCTAAGTGAAATTCAGAAGAATATAGACGCTCGGGAAATGTGTTGCTGGAGAAGAATGATTGAATATCGTAGACAGAAATTCATACAGATGTCTCTATGTTGCAAGAACTCTGCTTCACGCAGCGTATGTTTGTACTGGTATAAAAACGTATACTGAAATTCTTAAGTAATGTCTCAAGAAGGGATATTAACTCCTCAAAGCATCTTGTCGTACAAGAGTAGAAGGCACTAGACCGCACAGAAGGTCACCCATGCGATAGATTGGTCTAATAAACTCCGCGGCCGCTTGCATGAATGTACCAGAGAACAACAACAGAGAGAAATGGCGTGATTTCGTGACGTAAGCCCCGTCAGTCTCTAACAAATATACATCATATGTGGTTACTTTAGAGCCACCAGATTCAAAAAATAAACTGAGTGCAATTTTTGAGCCATCTGCCTTTGTTCCGCTTTCTGAATCTTCCTCGTGGACATGAATTGCCGTAGTCGATCTAGGAGTCTTTAAATAAGCTTTAGACTAATGTTGGCCGAAAGAAGGAAAATTTGTTGAGGTTTTTGCATGGTTGTGATCCAAATGTTTTATGGTATGCTATTCAAATGATGGTCCATTTTACAATTTGTCCTGCGTACGTTAATACTTGCAATTTACGACACGACTAAGTTCTGGGCCGTCATTACATAGTGTATGACATAACTAATTCATTCTTTCTTTGTCAACTACACAAAACACGAAAGCGCCACACATTTAACAGTAGCGTGGATATTTTCAAAATAATTTTATAAATGTAGACGCATTTCTCTTATAAATAAAATAACATGGAGCGCGGAAGTAACATATGTATGGACTGTACATACGGACATATATTATACAGTAAACGAGAATGTATTTTGTATGCAGACGACAGATTTCATAAACATTGCGAGTGCATATGCACAGTTGTACATTCAGACTGAGTAACAAGAATAGTATTTCACCACCTAAGAGAGGTTTAGGTTAGTTATTCAAGGGTTGTAGGTGTAAAAGGTCAGGCAGCAAGCTTTGAACAGCGGTACTTTATTAGTACACCTTGTTATAAAATCTGAAGACTTAATTTGACTATTCTAACAAACATTGAAATAAAGGTATAACACTATAACCACTGATATAAAAGCTCTGCTCGCAATAACCGACACTTCGCCAGGAAAAGGGAGGTCAGTCTAGGGATACATTTACACAGATGTGTAGAATAACTTTCCATGATAAACAAAAGACGATAGCTAAACAATTTACAACGATTTAAATTCATAATACAGTCACCATTTACTTTGTAATGGTGAAATATATAAATGTGGTGGACTATGACACATACTATCTCCAGAAACCTTCTATAGCAGAGAAACATACAGGGTTGGTAGAAAACTGTTCCGTAGTATACCGAGTCAACTTATGTGGAAACTCCACATCGGGGGGTCTGCTCCCACTCTCCGTCCGACCGAAACAATTATTGTCAAGTATTAAAAAACAATGTCAAATATGAAGCTTCATTCGCACCATGCATCTTTTAATTTGGTCGATTATTAATTATTAGACAGTAATTGTTTCGGACGGATGACGGACGGAGAATGATCCCTGTTTGTAGCCTTTTAAAACCACGTGTTGTTGGCGATTGCAAAAGTATGATTTAAACCAATCCAGCAACTCGCCACAGGCACCATATTGCGTCAGCTTGCCAATCAGAATGTCATGACGGACCCTATAAAAAGCTTTGAAGAAATCCGTCTAAATCCACATCCACTTGGCGGCCTGCATCCACAACATTTACGAGATAGTCATGATAAGCAACAATATTAATGTTGGATGACCTTGACTTCACGAATCCGTGTTGGTGGTCACTTAGAGGCTGCTTGAAATGCTGATTTAGATAAGGATAAAGCAATTTTCCGAATACTTTGGCAAACGTACACAATATTGAAATAGGTCTGTAATTTGACACAAGTTCCGGATTAACATTTTTGTGGATTAGAACTACTCTTGCAACCTTCTAATCAGCGGGAAAGACACCCGAGCTTAAGGACTTATTGTAAATCAGGCATAAGGGTTGACCTAAAGCGTTAATTTCTGCCCCTGCTTTCGTTAATTTCTGCTTAACTGCAAAACTATAGTTCAAACCTAAATTTATATATACAAAGATAGAAGGACGACCTCGATGGCCCAGCGGTTTGTACTGAGGTCGTCCCGGGTTCAAGTCTCAATAGGACCAATGTGGGAAATGAACTTTTTAATTCGGTTCTGGATGTTCTGTTGTAGCACCTCGTTGCCACAGTAAAACACCCATTTTGATAATAAATTTTTAGTAATTAAAATCCGATATGACAAAAGCAGGATCAACAACATGGCTGCTATGAACTGTCAAAATCCACACGCCAGTAATGGAAGACCCTTACAGAATATAGGTACTCGCATAATGGCATAAGAAAAGGTTTTTTTTTTCGATATCAAGCAACGGGACGAAAGAGGCGTGCGTCTGATGGTAAGCGACACGCCTACCCATATCAGTTGGAGTGCCACTCAAGAGCTTTAATCGCACAAGGATCTAAAGGACACTATTGTCATTGCACCATAGAGGTAACAAATCTCATCTGCCTGTGGTTTCTATATCCATTATACCTATCTATATAGATAATGGTAGATTACTGGGAAAAGTTGTAACCATGTTTACCAATACACTCAACTAATGCAAGTTGTTGACAAATGCGTGTTTAATTTAAATACTGTCAATTTTCTCAAACGTGCATCCTTACGATGTATTGATTCACAACAACATCTTCAATACATGCCACCGCCGAACACGGGTTTCTTCTAAAGAAAGTAAGGGTTATGAACCTCCTTCGACATAACGCCTTCATTTGTGAAAGTACTAACTTAGAAATTACACACATAAGCTGGTCAACTTTGTTTCAGTGTGACGGGCGCAGTCAAGATCTTTGCAATTAAATAGCTCAGATTCGCACTGTAACTATTACGGACAGGCGTGTCGCTTACCACGAGGTGCACGAGATCCCGTCACTTTTTATTATTTTATAATAACAACGCACACTATCAACATAGCCCAGCAATAGGGAAACCCAGTATCGCCGGTTCCATGGACACACGCATAGCCAACCACAAATTACACCCAAACTCACGAGATAATTAAATGTAGGCTATACAAATATTTCTCTCGGCCAATCGAACCTGGGACCTCTGCGTTGCAGGTCGGCTTGGTAACCGTTAAAACACGGAAGCAGTTACATCATAAAAAAAAGTAAAGTCATAAAAGTACACGTCGCCTTAGAGATTTTGGAATCAAGTTCTTGATTTCGCCATTTTCCAATATGGCTCTCATACATGTTCAACAGTCCACTATGTTCCGAGGTCTACATCTCTGCGAGTATTGGAGATAGATGAGAAGCGCTCAAACAAATGTCGTACAGAATAGTACGAGCCAACTACAGGTAAAAAAAAATTTCAAGATGGCGGACTCAAAAACGAAGTAAAAGTGCTCCAATTCGACTGAAATTTGACATCCGATAGTGTGCGGAGGCTCTTAAAAATTTTAATTCCGCCATTTTCCAAGATGGCCGCCATACAAGTGAATTTCCGATATTTTTGACCAGTATTTTTCTCCCAGAAGAAGAGCGGGTGTATAAGAGTGATGTATGCGAATAGCATAGCCCTCTTTATTCAGAAGCGACGCCGCTCTTTAGTTTAGGTTACAGTTTAGGTTAGCCAATCCGCACATGAAACCGAATAATGTCGTAACTCAAAATTGCAGAATTGGGAAAATACAATTTGAAAAAAAATAATATTGAATGGATATTTTTGGGAACAATATGATAATGAAATATTTTCAAGTGACGGGACCAAAAAGTCGTGCGCCTGATGATAAGCTACACGCCTGTCCATAATTGTTGCAGTGCTACTCAGAGCCTTAAATCGCAGAGAGGCACTATCACTGCGTCCGCCTGAGACATGAGCCACAGACGAAAAGTCCCACGTGCCTGTAATGTCACACGCACCCATACCCTTCAAAATCGAAATGCAGTAATGCCCACATTGGCAGCAGAAACAGGTAAGGTGCTACTGCTACTAAAATACTTCATTAGTCATTTATAAACGAGAATTTATACACATTGGTTTCATTCAGTTTTTATTTTTTCATTTTCAAATCGTGTCCTCCCAATTCTACAATTTTACGTTAAGAAGGTATTGGGTTTCGTATGCGAATTAATTACCCAGAGGGAATTATGGAAATGGCTTTCACATCGCAACGGATATTAAAATGTTGCCACCTTTTCCTTGGTACTTAAAAGAAAATACATAACTGAGATTTATCACAGAATATGGAGTAATAAATGTTAATGTCCTCAGTTCCTTAACTCGGAAAACTGGGACAACCTCACCAGGTGGAGTGGTATATTAATTCATGTGGTAGGTACCCTTGTACGTAATAATAAATAAAATAAAAAAAAATTATTCTTCAATACAAAACATACAACATTTATAATAAAACAATTTTAAATTAAATGCTGATTTCAGGCTTCACATGGCAAGTACTTGTCGGTAGACACACGGTAGCACGTGTGTCTAGCTGGTGAAATTACAGGCACATGGGGCTTGTCAACTTATGTCTCAAGGTGACGTGCGCAGTGGCAGTGCCGCTGCAGTTATGAAGAGGCATATAGCTTACCACCAGCCACACGACATGCTCGTGCCGTCACTTATATATTTACTACAGAACAGTTGCGAGGCGTGAAAATTTACCGTAGTAAAGCCGGAGACAAACAATAACCACTTACTTTAACAAAAACTTCTGTTCCCATTAAAAAGACGTCTTAGCGACACTTAAGTACAACACTGATTAGCACACAAGGTACTAGTGCACTTCATTTCACTGGTTAACTTATTCTACACATAAAATAACTATAGTTTTTAAAGTAATTTACTACATTCTATGCTGCCCGTCGCGATAAAAAAGTGTGATAATAATAAACAAACTTTGAATGTGAATGCTATTTTAATTATGAATTAAAATGAACTTCTACATTCTTTACGTAGCTCTATCAAAAACAAACACCGAAATTATTGCATATTTGTAACATTATTTACCGTTTAAGATTTATAAAATACTAATTAATCGACTCAATTCCTATATTTAAAACTTTCTCCTGAAAAATTATTATTTTGGAGACGTGGCATATTTTTTAATTTTTTTTAAATAGCCCTGCAATAGAGAAACCCTGTATCGTGGGTGCCATGGATACACACATAGACAACACAAACTGATGAGAGAAATAAATGTAGGCCATACACATACATATTTCTCGCGGTACGGGAATCGAACACGGGACCCGGGAGACAGTTATGTATATCACACCAAAAGGGTGCGATGTATTAGTATTATTCAATTGTTCAGAGACTTGAAGCGTACATAATTTAGTCAGCCGTAGAGAAATATAAAGGCACGGCCAGGCGCTATTGCAAATTAGTATAATTAGTATGCAGACGTCTAATGTAACCTTTAAATTTAAAACACAAAAATAATAAAGTCTTTATCGTTCGTAATCATTAATTCGAATAGGCGTCTTTATTACAAAAGCCGCTTTTATTTGAAACCTAAATAATTACAAATTATATTACCCAATAATAATTAAGTCTTGTCTATTGTATCTCAGTCAGTAACTTTCCCAACTAGTAGTTAATGACTTGAATGCCCATTGTACAGATGTATTGTTTTCATTGGTAAACAATTTGTACAGAAGTGCAATACCTCGTCACGTGTAATGTTACATGTGGAATATTGAATTAATTCATTAAGAAGGAATATACATAGCATAATTGTTATATTATACAGGGTGGATAACATCAATGGGACTTGAAAGGGTCTACTACGACTACCTAAAGTACTTAAGATAGATAATCTTGTTATTGTTTTTAATGATACCATTTGACTTGATCGTCCCAACAAGTCGTGCGCCTGGTGCTAAGCGACTCGCCTGTCTATAGCAGTTGCAGTGCTACTGCGTCTGTCACCCTGAGACATAAGTTGATAAGTCTCATATATGTACCCTTCAAAACTGGAACGCAGTAAGTAATTTTAACATTACTGCTTGCCGTTAGAAATAGGTAAGGCAGTAGTAAACTTAAAGGAAACATTCTTTTATTTTTCTTAACATACTTTATAAAATAATATAAATATAATATAGTATAGTATTTGAAAGTTTATTGGTAAAAATGTATATTATGTTTATATTATTTTTCAATAGGTTTACATAAAATTAAAATATCTAATGAATCCAAAAGGTTATACATATATTAAATTTAATGGATTTCTTTAGTATAATAAAATGATGAGTGTTTATTTTTTACCTTCATAGTTTTATATTCGATTCCCGGCTCACGAAATCGTTTTTTTAAAAAAAATTGTAAATGCAGTTATTCATATTAAGAAAAATATAGGAAATTAGCTATCTCAAGCATCAAAATTACGTAGCAAACGTATTGTGATAAAAATGACATGACACGGGGGCGATGAAAAAGATGAGATGACAACATTGTGTCCTAACATGTCCTAACATTAAAATCATCATTTATCAGGGCATCATAATCTAAACTTTCCTCCGAGTGCGGAGGCGTCACAAATCATCTCACCCTTGGTGGAATGAAAATAACTCAAAGCGAGTGGAAAAATGGCTACTCTACCACGTTACGGAGTCTGAAGTCAAACAGTAATATTATTTTTATGGTATTGAATACATTGAGGAACTCCAGCGGATGGAAAATAAGATAATAATTTTCTTAATACATCTTACTCTAAATTCAATTTTTCAATTCTTTTTTTACTATAATAAAAGTAATAATGTAGAAAAAAAGTTAAATGTAGGGTACACAACTTTTGCGCTAATAGCCTCATTTTTTTTTTGGATACCAAATGATGGAAAGAACAAGTCGTGTGCCTGGTGGTAAGCGACACGCCTGTCCATAACAGTTGCACTGCAGCTAGAACTTTAAATCGCAAACATCTGAGGGTCACTGCCGCTGCGGCCGTCACCAAGTGACATAAGTCGAGTTGTATACATATTGGGTGTTAGGATAAAAAGGGCTATGTAACTAATTTTTTATAGAAATATATCTCAGTAATCGTTGGATATGCAGTAAGCTCAAAAAGCACAACTGACATCAATAATGAGATTTTCTGCAATTAAAAAGCCATATTATTTTAACGTTTGTTAAGTTAAAGAAAGTAATATCCAAGGATTTTACTTAGTAATGGACGGAATTATGCTCTTGTTATGCAGTTCAATTAAAATTATTACTTCACAAATAACACAAAAAAGGCACAACTGTTTATAATTGTGAACTTTTATAACTGTCTTATTTAACAGAAAAGTTGTCGTCTTATTAGACTTATAGTAGTATTAAGTAGTACCTAAATACCGTAATGTAAATAAAGGAGTGTACCTATCAGCGATGAACAATAATATTGTAAAGATATTATGTAAAGCGTTCTGGGGTTTGATTAAAATTTCCTTATTGAAGGAACCCGTTTGTGAGTGATTTGTTTTGTTTGGAATATTCATACAACACCACACAAGACATCCCGTAATGCATGCCCTGCTTTATCTTTCTGTTCTACTCGAACGTCGGTGTAAATTTAATCAAAAGTTAGTGGTGCTAACGTCAATTTAGAAGACGACCAGAAGGTTGACCCCTAGTCATACGAACCTCCTAACAAATGGCTACAATATCGTTCGTAAAATCTTTAAACCTCTCTCTTGAACAGTGTGATTGTTCAGATGTGGCCTTATTACACTAAGGGTGCGAAGTCTCCAATGGCTGCGCTGGCAATCCTTGGCCTTGAATATAGAATACAGCAGTGCAGTAAAAATGCATGGTGGTAGATATCAAAGCGAGTTTTACAGACATATAGATGTACACCACTAGTAAACATATTTGTAGAAGAAATGGGGACAGCAGCTCATTCTAAGCTTGCTTTACAGCCTCAAACTGAGCTTGGTTACAGGGGATCTATCGCACTCTCCACAATAAAGCGACGGATTTAGACAAGTAACATTTTAGCATTAGCAATTAATGTACGTAACGTAGAATTTTCGGCTATTTATGAAGAACGTTTTAAGGAAAATAGTTATTGAATGGACACAAGTAAGATCGACTAAAAAATAAAAATGGCGACGGACAGTGGCAATGGAAAAGGCATTCGGGTGGTTGTATGTGTAATTTTTATCTCTTCATAAAGGTTCTTCTCGGTGTAATTGCCAATCATCTCTTAAACTTTTAATTGTAGATTTTCCTTACTCAAGTTTTTGGGAAGTTCAGTGCGGTAGTTTCTCTCTTGTTTTCTGTACCCGCGGCAGATAATTCACCCTCTAATATCTGGTCAGAAATCCTACCAGAATCCTTACACCCAAAAGCGTTACTGCCTAGCTCAGGGTAAACTTATTTAATGGCGCCTTTGGTAAACTTGTGTGGTATTTTGTTAATAAGCCCGTCATATCCAACTTCCCATCACGTTCTGATAGCGATTCAATACACTCGCAGCTAACCATCATATCTAATAGCTGTTTATTTTCCACCATTCCGTCTTTGATCTGTAAGCTACTACCGTGACCCCGGTAGTAGCTTACAGCTCAGTCCTAATTTTGATAATCAATGTATAAACCTAATATGGAAGATATTTTTATGCGATTATAGGACGTCTGTTCTAAACATTGTTTCATTTTAATAGATATAAACCGTATATCCATGTTATAAATGTTAAAAAATATACGATGTCACTTAAAAAAAAAAGACCTCAACAGTTCATGGAATTACATATATCTGTTTGCCAAGTTTTATAGAAATCGATTGCCTTAAGTGCACGAAATCGGATTCATCCCCTAGTTTGCCACCCGCAGAGGTTGATATTTCCCTCAAATTTAAATGGGACCAATAGTGAAGTACCCTCTTTCCAACAAAAAAAAAAGAATCATCAAAATCAGTTAACAAATTATTTAATGAGTTATCGCGTACGTATATAAAAAAAATAGTCGAAATGAGAAGCTCCTTTTTTAAGTCGGTAAATTAAAATATATAACGTTTTTCATATCAAATAGTTGTCATATTTCGCACCAGTCAAATAATAACAACACACACACTCAACATAGCCACGCTCTAGGGAAAACCCTATATCGCGGGTGCCATGGACACACACATAGACAACCACAAATTACACTCAAACTCACGAGATAAATAAATGTAGTTCATACAAATATTTCTCCCGGCACGGGAATCGAACCTGGGACCTCTATGTGGCAGTCCGGCATGGTAACCGTTCGGCCACGGAGGCAGTTGACAAATGACATTTATAGCAGTGCCACGTAAATCTATTTAGTCAGTTTCCCAACAAGTACTTGTCGGACATAGTCATTTAATTTTTATAATTGAGTGTGCGATATGTTACTCGTGCTGTCCATTTAAAGAGTGCCATTTTGAGGTAAGAAATAGGTAGGGCGGTACAGTACCTACGAAAGCGGGTTTTACACCGTATTTTGCAGGTCTTGTCCATTTTCCCCGCCGGCGTTGAAATCAATTCCCCCGTGTCCCGCGGGTTCCATGCCTCACATTGCCGGAGTGAGCTCTGACACAAATAAGTAACGACATATTGCCTGATGGTTTAGGATGTAGGTCGATGTAATGCGAGAACAAACATGTAAGATATAAGTACGAAAATTGTATTTATTGTTGTAGTTTTCAGTGCCTCTACTAAATAAATAAATAACGCACACACTCAACATAGCCCCGCACAGGGGAAACCCTGTGTCGCGGGTGCCATGGACACACACATAGACAACTACAAATTACACCCAAACTCACGAGATAAATAAATGTAGACCATACAAATATTTCCGTTATCCGTGGTAGTAACCCGTTTAGCTCGTGGAGGTAGTCTCAATCTCTGATGTTTCAAATAAAAGTAAAAAAATATTGTAAATGTTATTTACAAAGAGCAACCCCTAGAGTTTCTTGCTCATTCTTCTCACGGGAATCTGCCTTACGAATGAGCGGTACAGTTTAACCATTGTGACAATTTCAAGTGTAATAATGCTTACCTATAAAATAAAGATTATTTTGAATTTGAATTTGAATTCTTTAACTAACTTAAGTAACTGCCTCCGTGGCCGAACGGTTACCATACCGGACTGCCACGCAGAACGCCCGGGAATCGAACCCGGGGAAGAAATATTTGTATGGCCTACATTTATTTCTCTCGTGAGTTTGGGTGTAATTTGTGGTTGTCTATGTGTGTGTCCATGGCACCCGCGACACAGGGTTTCCCTAGTGTGGGGCTATGTTGAGTGTGTGCGTTATTATTATTTAAAAAAAAAAAAATTCTCCCGGCCCGGGAATCGAACCTGGGATCTCAGCGTGGCAGTCCGGTATGGTAACCGTTCGGCCACGGAGGCAGTTTGTGTGAAGGTGAAGACGAAGATATGAGAAGATGGAGACACGGGGTTAGAGGCCTCTGCTCTCAACTCTTGGTAACTGAGAATAGAGGTGCAGAACCGAAGAGCAGCGAGGTTGAAAGCTGGATAGCGGTGGTAGTGCAGCAGTGGATTATATCACTTTGTGCTCAGAGGTGGAGTTCTAATTCATCTTGAGCGTCGGCTTCAGTTACTCCTGCCGCTCCAAACTCACTTGGTGAAGGTGAGGCACACATTCCAGGTAGGAGGTACGTAAACGTGAAGATCAGGCTTAGCGTGAGGCAATCGAGGAACTGGTCATCAGACAGGCGCGTAAGCGCGGTGGAAGTAAAGCCAGGTGTAGGGCTTCGAAAAGGTGATACTTCGTATATTTACATCTAGCGAAGACCAGATGCCTTCAAGGTCGGTACAAGAATCACGAGCGTTTGATAGAGCGAAAGAGAGCATCGAAGTTCGAATAGCCAATTTTGAATTTGAAATGAGGTGCCAAAATGTGTGCAGCCAGAAGCGGAAACGCTTCTAATGCTAAAATTGCATATCAAAGAGTAATTCATAGGATAATTTATGGAAGAATAGATTGTAGAGGGGTAACATATCTGTCAATCAATGTCAACATATAAAAATATTAAATACGAAATAAATATGTTTATAAAGTGAAATTGATGAAATAGTACATAATTAGCATTGGAAAAACGAATAACACAATTCGGAGATATCAGTACGATAGAATATGCCAAGGTCGGGAGATTAGACATGAAAAGTGAGTAAACTGTCAAAGTGCGGGAAACAGCTAATAACAGCAAATTTAAGTAATTTAGACACTAGTATTAAAGTAAATATTAGTTGGAACTCTTTCAGGAATCAGGAAAAGTAAGGACGTTTCCTAGAAAACGTATAATGAGAGAGATAGTCCGTAGTTTTATACTACATTCTGTAGAATAGAATACGTTTATTTATCAGAATACAGTAATTATACACGTCTTAAGTAAAATTACATATATTGTATTCAGCACGCAAGCAGATATGTAAATGTTAATAGAGTTTCGTGTTTTGGTCTGTACATGTAATCGCTTTTTTAAATTATAATGTAAATGAGTATTTGCAAATAACAAATACTCTATATTGCTATAGAAACAATGTTTCAGAAGCCATTTTGTCAATAGCGACTTAAAAGTATGTCCTTGTAACACGATTTGATTTACTTTGGTAATTTATTGAAAATAATTCTACACGTGCTGTAGGAGTTATTTTATTGTAACGAGGTGACAATAAAAGATTAACGATTTTTGCTCTAGTTTATAACGGGAGAGGTTCCACAATTTAAAACACATTTCAACTTCACAGACCCATTTACTTATGATTATTTAAATAGCACCGAAAATTTCAAGTTTTGTGAAAGAGATAAATAAATCTCCGGTGTAGTGGCAGAGGCCCTCAGATCTTTGCGATTGACAGCTCTAGTGGCAGTGCAACTGCTATGGACAGGCCTGTCGCTTAACACCAGGCGCCCGACTTGTTCGTCCCAATACATAAAAAAAAATTACAGACACTTCAGTTAGTGTGTGGAGGAGCGAAATACAACCAGATGATGGATAGAGATTTTTTGGATGCAAGAACAAACCAAATATTTTATTTTCATTTCACAAAATGGCGAGCATCCAAATCTAACAAGTCGGGCTAGGACGAAAATTACTTCTAGAAGCAGTTGCACAAAGCAACAACGTCTAGACTACTGTGATGCATATAACTAGCAATTTCGAGCTATTTGACGGTGCTTACACAAAAGGAATGAAACTTACGTAACAATATAAAAAGAAACCCATAACAATGAATGCTTTAGTAAACAACAGATTATTACAGTAATATGGTTCTAGTTAGTATTGTATTTAAAGTCTTTATGAGTGTCTTGTCTCTTACATACTTATAACTTTTAATTAAAAAAAACCGTCCTCAAAATGTTGGAAAAAACTGTTTTATTTATTGATATTTATAAGGAAATTACAATTTTATGGGATCCTTCTCAAGCACGACTACGTCATCCAACATTTCGACTGCGAATGCGGGAGACGACCGAGCGCAGAGAAACGAGGACACCAGTCAATCAGCTAAGCCGTAACGCAACATGCTCGCCGCGAACGTTAAGGTGGGCACTGACTGGCGTTACGGGGCGTAATGTAACGTGTTACACAGCGAGGGTTCGTGCAGTCAGTATGGGAAAACAAGGCGCGAGTGCTCCACCCCTCTGTCGGTTTTTTAGCGAAAGCTTTGAGTGTTACGCGCTTTAGTCGTTACGTCGCAGCCGAGTCGTCACGGGCGCACGTAGCACAAGCCTTGATTTTAGGTATTTTGGGTCTTTTATTGGTTGTGATTATTTGTTGTTAAAAAGATGGAGTGGGACGAAGAGAAAACTATGTATTTCGTAGACAAATATAGAGAAGAGCCTGTTTATGGAACCAGGATCATCGAGAAAATTATACGGCAACGAATCTGGAGCACGGGCGAGCCAAGAGTTCGAAACGAACGTGTGACTCGAATTTTAGTACGCGGCGTAACGTATCATACTCGATGCCAATGGTACATTACGCCCCGTAGCGCCAGTCAGTACCCACCTTTACGATACCCCAAAATTATGCGGTCAGTCGCCGCCTTATGAGTGTTATAAAAACAGTTGCGGCGTACGTTACTTTGCAGCACGTTAGTTTGCCTATAATCCGCCCCAAGTTATACCCAGTTTCGTAATGCCACCCTAACTCTTAATTCTCGTGAGCTCAGTACGGGCACGTTGCTCCAGTAAATAAAATAAAAGTAAATAAAACAAGCGAACGCAGAAATGGCTTCATAACTGGCGGACTTTTTATCCGCACTCTTATGATTGCGGCACTCGTCGACACTTAAACTGGACATTAACAATTTTAACTTAATAGTACAGAGGTAATTTAGACTCCTGTGGCTTATAAAGACTGGTCAAAAGTTATTTTGTATCATTTCCACAGCTATTACACGTTCATTACAAGAACGCTGTGGCAGGCCGCGGCATGTATTTCGTAGTATTCTATTTATTCAAATGACATGGTAGATATGTCGGCATAACTTTTGTGAGTCGATACAACCGCAAATGGCTTTGGTTGATTCCGGATAACAACGAAAGGAAAAAATATATACGTGTGAATACACGATTATTAAACATTTTCACGACAGAAAAAAAAATCACAAACTTACCTCAAAATTTTAGAAGAAAACCGATGCATTCAATAGGTACTTTACATGTACCAATTAGTTTTTCAAAAGGCTTTAATATTCGTTTGTAAAAAAATAAATTTTGAAGTAAAGCCGGTGTCCCTGCCACTCGACACGCGCAATAGAACCGATTGATTACGGGAAAAATTTGAATTCGAAATGAGGTAGTATCGAACTCTTAAGGCGAAATGAAATTCATTGCACGATATTTAAACAGTTGTCTTTTAGGGTCGTATTCCAGAACTCTACTCAATGACTTGAGCATTGAGTAGCGTTCTAGAATACGACACTTAGAAATAAAATATACTCTCTTACCGTAAAATAAGCTCATAGTTATCTGATGTATTTGTTATGGAACTCGGGAAAGAAACATTCATGAACACATCTCTAACAACAATGAAATAGAACTGATTTTTCACGGGTGTCGTCAATTGTTTCACTTCAAATCGATCAGTTTAACTTGAGCTTTGCTCTAATGGACGAAAATTTAAAAATTACATATTTAATGCTTAATTACCGATGAAATGTGATTCCGTTTACTGTTTATATATATATATGTATGTTTTCCTGTTTTTCCCATGCCACCGAATGGCACAGCCCCCCATAGTTAAAGATATTATCTTTATTACAATAAATATACAATATTTTTGGAATACTCGGAGACTTACACACAGGTCAGTTGTTGGCACTGTACTATTTGAGCTTCTAATTTGTGATTTCTGTGCAAACGAGAGTTGATATTTAAAAGTGATATAAGGCTCATTTGCCTGATAAATCCACCAATTCATCGAATGTCGTCTCTATTTCTGGTTATATACTAGATGCACTGCGACTATTATGGGTGGGCGTGTCGTTTACCACCAAGCGCACGACTTATTCGTAC
>NW_020653344.1:4465647-4500230 GCF_003589595.1 Hyposmocoma kahamanoa
GTCACTCTTGGAAAACGTGAGAAGTCCCCAACTATGGCACTTGAGAGGAGACCTGAGCTCAGCAGTGGGTCGATTATGATAATACGTAAAAAAGCCAGTTTCATCGAGAAACAAAACTTTCAGTAGAAATTTTAATGTAAAAATTTGCTTTTACGCCCATTCCTATCCAAAATGTCGAGTGTAATACACAACAGGCCTCGAAAGTACTAAATAAAGTTTTCAATTTCATCCATACAAATACAAAGGTCAACACAGGAGAGCTTCAATAAATTTTTGCCGATCAAAAGGGCTTGGGTCGAAGCTTCGAGGGGCCAAAGGTTCGCAAATTACGCAAGCTATCCATTAAGCGCTAACTTGTCAAACTTAACGCCCAGGATCAATCTTGCTTTGGAAATTTAATTTAATAATACGAATAAATTAAACCTATTTGCGTAAATGAGACGTGTTTGAAATTAAAGTCTTGTGTTAACTCCGTTGATTTATTTCTCATTTGCTGATCGTAATCGGTAGGTATATCCGTAACTATCGCGTTGTATGATTTAGCCTTTGAGATTACAACCTCAAATGGCTTTAGTTGATTCCGCATTAAAGTGAAAATGTTGAACCAATCACTTTGGAAAAAATATATAGTACAATTGAGGATATACACTGATTAGTGCATGGTGTGAAAACACGACTCGTATAAATTTTCAGGATAGAAAAAGAATCAGAAACTTACCTCGAAATTGTAAAGGAAAACCGCTGTATTCAATACGTACTTTACATATACCAATGATTTTTTTTTATACCATCTGAACCAAGTAGAACACGTTTAGTATACGATATACATTTTTCAAATGACTTTAATTCCATTTGTAAAAAAAAAATCTGAAATAAAGCCAGTGTCCGTAAATCCGGGTTCAAGTACCAAAAATAAAAGGGCATCTATGATAAGACTGATAGGAGTGGAGGAAGCGAATGAGGTTTGTCAGGAGCCTAGTAGATGGGGATCTATCGATGGAAGACAGGCGCGTTGATATATGTATGTATGCAAAACATAGTATATGTATGTATAACTTGGTACAAATATCCATATTTTAAATGATGAAAAACAGATTACTATTAAAACATAATTTTTTTGACATATGACATGATCATCTGACATATCCAGGCCTTGCACTCCCGTTCTCCGTTCGACGTCGTCCGATACAAATACTGTCAAATGAGTAATATTCGACCAAATTAAAAGATGAATGATGCGAATGTGGCTTCTTTTTACTTATTGTTCGGACGGCTGTCGGAGAGAGAACTAAAAATAAACAAAATCTGCAGACTTTCTATACCCCACTGGAAGATGCACGAATGTGTATATTCTTCTGTGGCGAGGCGTCCATATAACTCGATTTTCACTGGCTTGCCTAAAATTTTCAACGTATTATGAAATACTACATTTTGTGCTAAATTTTATGCGTAGAATAAGTTAATCAGTGAAATGAAGTATACTAGTACCTTGAGTGTTATAGGGCCGTATTCTAGAACTCTACTCAATGCCCAAGTCAGGACTTGAGTATTGCAGTGAGCACTGAAAATCATACACAAGTCCTGGCCATTAGGGTCGTAGTTCCAGTGCTTGTGTTTCCAGTGCAATCCTGACTTGAGCATTGATTAGAGTTCTAGATACGACCCTAAGGGTCGCCATGGCGCCACTTTTTCTTAAGGTAGGTGTTTTTTGTAATAAAGCTTCGGTTTTACTAACGACGACTCTCACGCCTCGCCACTGATATTCTTAATTCCCGACGGAAAAAGACAGGAGTCATAAGTACGAAGCCAATCTTAATTCTCTCCTCAAAGAAGACCCGTGCCCATCAGTGGGTTAATGATGAATGTAAACGTGTATGAAAACATAATAATAGTAAAATACGTTACATTTTACGCTGTTGACCTGAGTAGGTATGACGCGGACTATCAATTTTCCGAAACGCAATTAATCGACAACTCAATTTGTTCAATCTATCGGTTCGGATCAATTTTACTACTATTAAACTCAATGGACTTCCATTCGGAATTTCCACGTTTAGTTCAAATTTTCAGCGTATTACGCCATTAGATCTGCCTGGCCAAGCATCTTCTTTAAATAATACATCTGAGTAGTTGCAATTCGAACTGATTACACAACTAGAATCCAATATCAAAGCGTGGACTAGTTTCTATTGTACCATGAAAAAGTGGCGCAAGTAATTAACTTGTGAAATCAATTTCCATGTTGTCAAGGAAAAAATTGATTCAATATAATTGAACAACATGTTGACTGTCGAAAACTTCACGAGTCAACCTTACTTACTTATTGTAGCCAAGATAATGTATTTGACAGACATGGACCTTTTTCATATATGAACTGCTTATATTATACATTTCAGGTTTATATTAATTCGTGTTTATATATTCTTAACCGACTGCAAAAAAGTAGGAGGTTCTCATTTCGACTACACATTTTTTTAATGCATGTTACGCGGTTACTCCCGGCATTTGTGAACCGAATTTGACGATGCTTTTTTATTGGAAAGAGGGTACCTCAGTATTGGTCCCATTTAAATTTGAAGACAATATTCCACCTCTATGAATGGCAAACTATGAGATGAATCCGATTTCGCGCTCTTTGACCGATTTCAACAAAACCACGTATTTTAAAATATTGGGGATGATTGTTGACAAATACACAGAATGTACATGCATGGCAAAGGCAGTATGTATCTGTAGCAATAGAGCGTCCAAGTGAAAAAGTTCGTCGCGGGAAGTACAATATCTGCCGCCAAGCAGTAATATGAGCATTACTGCGTTCCGGTTTGGAATGGTAACGATGCTATTGAATCTACATTTAGCGATTTAAAGTTCTGAGTGTCACTGCAACTGTTCTGAGTAGGCGTGTCGCTCCAGGCGCCAGACTTGTTCGGCTCATCACTTAGTTACATAGAAAAAAATCGATTGTATTTGTAATATGACAAAGAAACAAAACGTCGAAACATTTAAATACTTATAAATTCTTACACATGTCGGCGTTTCCAAAGTAATAGACGTATCTTATAAATTATAATATTGACGAAAATCAATTATATACATGACAACATCTACGTTCTAACATGAAATTCAGATGGATTACGTTACATTATAATGGAGTTACGTGCTGACGCAAAAGTCCAAGAATATTATTAGACATAACCGGTTGATGATTTTACCATCTCAGTCAAGCGTGATCATGGGATCTGTAAAGAACCCGAAACGTTTGGTTTGTTTAAAAAAAAAACAAATATACGTGATGTAGATGCGAAAAAAGCTCTGAGAGGCACTGCAACTGTTAAGGACAGGCGTGTAGCTTACCATCAGGCCCACGACTTGCTCGTCGCGTGACACGATATTATATTAAAAACAAAATTGGCAAAATTCACCTTGAGTACGACCGAAATTTGATATGATAAACGATTATAATAATAATAACTAGACATATTACATATGTTACACAGGTTACCACTGACGAAAGGTAAATGTTTGAAAATGGTAACATGATCTAGAAGATACGCAGCAATTCAGACATTGCCGTTGCTACAAAATTAGGGAAGAAATTTTTTAGCCCAAGGGAATTTTGTAATTTAATCCTCTCCTCACTGTATCTGTAGTACTTTGCATAACAATTAATAAAAAAAACGTACCGCAAGTAGTCGTACTTATGTTGTATAGCATCAGTATTCCCATTACTTTCTCAATGCGTTGTCTACATGGACTTTGGTATAATGATCTCTAACATATTAAGATAATAAGGAAAACGCTTTCACCGAGTTTAAAAATAACAGTAATTTTTTAACTAATCCCGATTATGCCTCCCGTCTGGGACGTGTCTACGTTATGGCGAGATGGCCGGTTCGAAATTAACCGGATCGAAGGAATTCCGACCACGAGACCAGCTAGATCGAAGATATTTTTCTTTGTTTTCAATCTTTGCATTAATAATTATAATCTCCATTTCTCTCTCTTTTCTTATCGTAAATATTTCACAAAAATTTGCAACCAAAACATCTAATTTCACTTCATTATTTTTTTCTTTATTAAACAGACCTCAAAAGCAATTCATCCCCTGGTTACACTCTTAGAGATGGAATATATTTTTGTGACCACTCCTGATGTACCCTCTTTCCAACAAAAAAGAATCAACAAAATCGGTTCAAAATTACAAGTTATCGCGTAACATATATACAAAAAAAAATTGAGAACCTCCTCCTTTTCCTGGAGTTGTTTAAAAATACATTTGAAGACTGTCTTAACATTTTTCATTCGAATATTTGCCAAGTGTCTTCTGTGTACGCCTTATTGCATTTATTTATTATTTAAATAGACTACAGCAAACGAGCGAAACCTCGGAGTTGACCAAAACCAAATGGACGGAACAGAACGATTATAAGGGTCGACAATAAAGAAAACGAGATTACTTGCAGGGGCAATTTCAAGTGTCAGAGACCAACTTGTGGTGGCGATATCGGTAATCAAGAGACGAGTCAATTGTCGGCGTGCATCGCTTGTCACAATCTCATTTATCATGCGGCGCCGAATGAAGCCGGGAATGCAATGAGCACAGGAATTACCTGTATGCGCATGTCAAATCGTCGCTTTCGATACGTGCTGAAGTGCAATCTCCTTAATGATATCTGACGTTCTATTGTTCAGAATTGCATAAAAAAATATAATACCACCGGATCCGCTATGTCCACAGATTCCATATATAATACTTTAGTAGTCGAGTTTTATAACATAGTACCTAACAACTTTTTTTTATTTAAAGAAAAACCGAACGAATTTAACGGAAAGTGCGCGAAACCAGATTCCGTCCCCTAGCTTGCCACCTTTAAAGGTGCAATATTTTCTTCAAATTCAAATGGCACCAATACGGAAATACCCTTTTTCCAATAAAAAAAAGAATCATCAAAATCGGTTACACAAAAAAAAATACAGTCAAATTAAGAACCTCTTCATTTTTTTGAAATCGGTTAAAAAGAAGACAATCGTGGGACGACTGCAGTAAGTCCTGATAATTCCATTTTCATGGATTTAAGAACAGTAGAGCGCTTTGTGAAAGAGCTCGTCGAAGTAAGTACTGTCACCTTACCTACTCTGCCAGCATTCTGACACTAGGTTTCGGTTTTGAATGATAAGTATTGTAGATGAAAGAACTAGTCCCCATTATATCTCAAGGTGACGGGCGCAGTGGCGATGCTCTTCGGATTTTCGCGATTAAACTGCAATTGTATGGATTGGCGTGTTGCTTACTGCCTGGCACACGACTTGTTCGTCCAGCCACTGGTTATCATAAAAAAACAATATCGAAAGTTCATTACAGAAGTCAACACTCTCAATTCCAAACCAAAAAGATGAAATGGTATGATGACAAAATCCTGAATCGCTTTCGCTAAATGCACGGTATTACATAAACTATACAATATATAAGATAGTTTTTCTAAACCGATTTAATCGGTTCTACGAGTTCTTCGCGAGTCGAGCGACAGGGACCTGGCTTTATATCAGAATTTATTTTTTTACAAATAAAATTAATGTCATTTTAAAAATGTATATCGTTATAATATCAGTTGATATTAAAAAAAACATTGGTATATGTAAAATACTTATTGTACAGCGGTTTTCTTGTAAAATTTCGAGGTAAGTTTGTTTTTTTTTTATCGTGAAAATTTGCAATAACGAGTTCACACCGTCTATTAATCAATGTATATATATATCATTGACATATATCCTCTATTTTACTATATATTTTTTTCCAAAGTGATAGATTCAACACTTTCACCATTATGCAGCATCAACCCTCGCCATTTGAGATTGTATTGACTCTGTAAGGTTTATCACGTTTTCTCTATAACATATCTCCACAGAAGTTTAGTCGCCGGCAACTGACGAGTCATGTCTTTATCATGTCAATATAACCTTATTATAATGAACATAGAACTTTTCCTGGCAGTCTCAAGTTCAGCATCGACCAGATTGCTCCCTTTTGCACTAGTATTAACCAGTAGGGCTAGCACAATAGGGCGCGACTTACACGAGAGCGACATAAAGCGCGTGAAACTGCAATTTTCGCATAGCGGTCCCGCGTTATCGCGCAAGTCGCGTCCTATCGTGCTAACCCTACTAAAGCGTGACAAAAGAAACAGAACGGACGGTTTACTTGATAAGCTAGAGAACCCGAAGTGGATGTTAATAATTAGTGACCATTGTTCGTACATATAAACTGTTTATAAACACAAATCGCACGTTCGACCGGGTCTCCAGCCGTGCCTAGCCTACACGATCATTTTTCTAACAACTCAATTGAAATTTTTCCTCAACGCTTTATAATTATAGTGAAGTTTATTTAAGGACTTCTTTTTTTATTCCTACCGTAATTAATTTGTTTAAACGGACCGTTTTAATGTTTTACGGACCTTTTTTATTTGTCGTTAACCAGTGATAAATGTACGTAAAAATTTCCTTTGTACTCATAATTACCTCTCAAGTTCGCGTATACCAAAAGTTTTGGGAGTTTTGTCGTTTCCCTGGCATTTTACAATCACCGCGTACATAAGCTCGTTTCCGCTGTAAAAAATAAACTGAAACTTGGGGAGTTTGCCCTTAATAGTAGTTTAGTGAACATGCAAGAAAATATGGCGCAAATAGGGTTAAGCAGCTGACAAACGTGGGCGACAAACGGCCTCGTCACTTCACGCGCCACGCACTGCTGTCACGCAAACGGCCACCGTTAAGGTCTTCCCGATTTTTGAATCATTTATCAGATACCCCTTGTTTGTTCCCACATATTCACAGTCATTGGCGTACCAGGTGATATGAAACTAAGAAGACATTTTTAGTGTTATTCGAAAGTTTCTGGTACTTACATACTTAGCAGATTTAAGATCCACTAATTACTAGTTAGTAGCAGTAGAGCTCCTTGTGAAAAGTTTGCGCGGCCGCCGCCCAATTACCACCCCGTCATGTACATTAATGGCGAATCTGAATTCTATTTAATAGGCAACAACATTTAAATTCCTCCGATTAATACAAACGCGCGGCCGCCGTGCGGTCACCGCGTAGACCAAATTTAAGCCAGCCTCGCCCGCGTGGCCGGGACGCTCATTTAAGTTAAAAAGTAAAAGCTAAATAAATAGAGCGTACTGTGCCGTGACAGTTAGACGCACGCGGTTGCTGCGCGGCGGCAACGCGGACTCCGCTCGGAGACCGCGCGGGGGCCGGGATGAGCGTATGAAATTCGTGTCGAATAAAATGTGCCCTGATGGTGGACGGATGGTGCTGGTGAAATTACAGGCACATGGGACTTGTCAACTTATGTCTCAGGGTGACGGGCGCAGTGACAGTGTCCCTAAGATATTTGCAATTTAAAGCTCTGAGTGGACACTAACTGTTATGGACAGGCGTGTAGCTTACTATCAGGCGCACGTGTTCGTCCGGTCACTTAATATTATAAAAAAAATACAGGTTTCTTACCATGATACGACGTGCTCCGTGGTCACGGGTTGATGGAATTGAATATCGGGAAAATAATAATTATAACTTTTTTATTAAAAAAAAACCGACCACAAAAGTTCGTGGAATTACATCTGTTTGCCAATTTTCATTAAAATCGGTTAACGAAAAGTGCATGAAATCCAATACGGATTCAACCCTTAATTTGCCATCATTACAAATGGAATTCCTTCAAATTTGAATAAGACCACTAGTACTGAGGTACTAGTGGTCTTATTGGTACTGAGGTACATATTTCCAACAAAAAAAGAATCATGGAAATCGGATCACAATCGGTCACTTGATGTTATAAAAAAAAATGTCAGAGTAATGGCTTAACATACACAAAAATACTTTGTTAAAAAAAGTACGAAACATGTTATATGTGTTAATTATTAAATAATTAGTCAACATAAATTGAGTACTGCGCGGCCTTTGCAAGATCTAAATGCAATAGCTTCGTCATCATTACCAGGTCGTCACCTTACCAAGAGAGGAAGGTAAGGGTCCAAAGAATAATATGGAGTATACCTCAAAGAGAATACTGTGTTATTAAAACGATGTCGGAGTGGATATGTCGAAGCCAAATGTTTACATAGCAAAATTACTTGCGACCTGATCATTTCATTAAAGGTTTCAGGTAAAACGTTCAAATATGTCAAGAACCGCCTCAGTAATGACATTGCAATATTATAAGGTTTATATATCGTATACGAAACCAAATATTGTCGTAACTCAAAATTGTGCAATTGAGAAAAAACTTATACACCCCTTCTATGTAATTTATCATAAATAAACCACAAAAATAAGTGCACTTTTAATAAATTACTTTTTTTTCATGTAGGTCTATTACACTCCGCAATAAAATAATGAAGAAATGATGAGCAGTTTATGTATAAAATTTAATTGCAATACCACAAGAATCGCAGGTATTATTCTCTCTTTTTTTAGTTTTTTCCATGCATCAAAATGTTCTCCTGTAAAGTTGTGAATTTGGGCTTACGATTCTTTACGCATGATATTTTTGTTTATAAATGGATAATTAAGTATTATGTATAAATAAAAATAATCACATTATTCGCAATAAGATCTATTCAGATTTATATTTGATTTCCTGTGCGATACGTTGTTTAAAATTTGCTCTATTACGGTCGTTGACAGCTCTCCTATGTTGATATTTTCTTGGGAGAAAATAACTAAACAATGAGATTTCACATAATACAAACTGGGAACCCGTTTATAAGCCAATATTGTTTCCTTCAACATGGTGATACTGAAGAAAGTAAAGGTCTCACAGAGACCAGATGCAAGTCAAATCCTTTTTTTACAATCTGGATCACTGCTGGTGCGCCGTAATGTGGGCGTGACGTAGAACTAGTACCTCAGCGATTTCTAAGCTAGCTATGAAAGCTGGGGAAAGTGAGCGTTTAGGATCTGGCATCTCTCAAGGGCTTACGCATTACAATCCAATAACAGCCATAAAATATTGGTATGGGCTGCAATTCTACAGCATACATACATACGGAATTGGCTATTTTACCGTGAGACGAGTATTCTATGAATCTATCCTCGATAGATAACGTCGAATAAACAGTCGTTATATCGGGCTACCGTGTGTAACTAATAATTAGTTTGAAAATTCAAAATGTTAAGGATGTAAATTGGTGCTTTACAAGATACAACTACAATAAAAAACTTCGTATTTTACAACTGAACGACGAGCGATTTCAATGAAATAAAGAGATACTCAGTCTACCGTGTGCAGTGGCACACGATAGACTGAGTATCTCTAACTTGTAGATGTAGAATTTTATTTTACAATTCACGCTAAACAAAACTTTAAAAAGATTTCTAAACGTAGAACATAATACGAGCTTTCGAATTATATTTATGCAATTTTCCAGACATTTCTGCGGGAAAATTACCACTATTTGATATTTTCTGGAAAATTACTCAAAAGCAACCGTGTGTTTAACAATTATTTTGAAAATTCAAAATGTTACGGTTGCAAATTGGTGCTTTACAAGATACCACTTTGCAATAAATATTCCTTATGCTTACAACTGAAAATATAATCACAGTCGATGATAAATTCTCCTTTCAGGAGAGGCCTTTATAACAGCGGGCAATATATTTTAGGCAGGTGTGTTTTGATGGTGGAAATTAACCCAAATATTTGACAGCCACAGTTCGTTGGTTCTTTTAGGTTTTAGTTAAAGTAATCGCGTGAGACGATCCCATTCCGTTTCACAGTTAATGATTAACAGCTATTAACAAGAGTATTGGCCATTTGTAATTACAGGAACGTGGACACGGCTATCGGTACGGAAATAATTAGTATCAGGTACCAACGACCTCGGTCAGACTGTATTTACTGTATGCAAGGGATTATGGATCCAAGAAGCGTTCTTGGCTCAAGGAAAACCACATGAAAGTACGCTCATGGTCGTTCATAATGTCTGATGAAGGCGAAGAAAATCTATGTATGTAGTTAATAATAATATGCCAGACAACCACGGCTGCTCCAGAGTAAAACCTAGTAAGTGACAAATTAAAAAGAAACGCAATACTACTCCTATAGTAAGTAAGGCACAGTAATTTATCAGACATTTCGAAACTTTAAAAACCTAATAAGCCACCCCTAGTCTGGTTCGTGAATAGCAAAAAATCTTTTAAGTCACTTCAACCAATTCAAATCAAAGCAACTACTTGACACTTGCTAGGTTTTAAAGTAGTTAAGTGCCTTACTAAGTATTTGAATTGGCAATTAGTGGATAGTGGAACTTTATTGAAAACATTAAGTAATCGTTTTATTAATTTAATTAGTAAAAAAAAACAAATTTTATTCCAAATTTTTGAATGCAGCAACAAAATCTCAACAAAACAATACCTAGCATATGCTTTTACTATGTTTTGATTCTGACTACTAGATTAATAATTTTATGTACATACACAAACATTAAAAGTTAATAAGGGTATAAAATATGTAATACATGAATGTTGATAATATTTGTAAAACCAATTTCTTTTTATAACAGCAAGTGGCGGAACGAACAAGGCGTACGCCTGATGGTAAGCTATACGCCTGTTCATAACAGTTACAGTGCCACTGAGAGCTTTAAATTGCAGAGATCTGAGCGGCACTTCCACTGCGTCCGTCACTCTGAGACATAAGTTATCAAGCCCCATGTGCCTGTAATTTCACCAGCACCCTTACCTTTCAAAACCGGAACACAGTAATGCTGATATTACTGCTTGGCGGCAGAAATAAGTAAGGTGGCAGTACTACCCTGGACGAACTCTTTCACAAGGAGATCTACTGCTACTAAAATATATTCGTTAATTGGTACCCAACCAAATACTTTTTTACATTAAAAGGACAATTGCTTGGACAGACGACACAACAGTTGCCTGTTCTCAAACTAGGGAATTCCAAGTATCCGGTACACCGTACACCCACACCAGAACCAATTTAGAAAAGTTCATTTTCGAAAATTGGTCCTACCGGGAATCCAACCCTGGATCCGCATCCAGCCACCAAAGTCGTCAAGTTAATCTCATAATCATAACATAGATGGAATCATGTCTAGGCACTTATTTTATGAAGTTAACAAAGTACATACAGCAATAACAAAAGTGTATCTTGTTTATCTTAATCAAGTACATAAAATAATTTTAATCAGAAAAGTTAAATTTAGACCTACACATATTCCATGGAAAACCGGATAGCAATAATACCGAGTTTGCAGATTCTAGACAATATGTTAATAAGCGAGTCTATAATCAAGTTTAAGGTTTTAATCTATTGTTGGCTGCTTTGTTTGTGTTGCTTTAACCTTAACTTTGAACGCTCAATTAATCATCATCAACTCATTTATACGTCCCACAGCTGGACACGAGTCTCCTCTCAGGCGAGTAACAGGTTTAGGCCACAATTGGATTGGGGGCTTCACACGTTTTCCGAGATTTCTAAACCTCCTTCGAGGTGTAAGTCATGGAAAATTTCAAATAAAATTTGGAACCCACGGCCTTTGCTTGAGACTATTAGGCCACGGTTTTTCGGATAATTTTTTATATATATATTATTTTTATATAATACCAAGTGACGTGACGAACAAGTCGCGCCTGGTCGTAAGCGACATGCCTATCCATAACAGTTGCAGTGCCATTCGAAGCTTTAAATCGCAAAGATCTTATGGGCACTACTACTGTCCTGTCACGTCTCATATGCTTGTAATTTCACCAGCATTTAGGAGTAGACCAATATTTAGGAGGAAATATTTTCTGATGTCCGAAAGAAAGGTTAGTCTTTACAATGTAATAACATAAAAATTAATATAAAGTGTTTGTTGGAAGGCGCGTGTGTTGTCACAGGGCATAGCAGTCGGCAAGGAGCAAAGTGCGAAACAAACGTAATCTAACTACATATTTATCTTGAGACGGTTTCTCCAACAATCAGGCAGCGCGACGCGGGGTGCATGTATAATTTATAACCCATCAAAGGGACCCGAATAAAGTTACGTTGTTTTAACCGTTAATTAAGAGTTTCGAATGCGAATTATCGTAAAATTCTGAGCTGCTCGGCTAAACTCGATGTCCAACAATCATTTAGTCCGGGAAGGTCGTTATAACTGGTTTTTATGAGGGTAGCGTTTTTATAGTGGCTCCATTCTTTAGGGACGGACAGTTATTTCAGAATCATTCCCTTCGTTACCTCCTCGATGCATACCTTTTCATTGATTTTTTTCTTTTTGTATTTAAGAGAGAGGGGGAGATCTTCCCTTCTTCTATGAAAATGTGGCACTTACGCCCGTTGCCAATTTACGGTGCTTTCTTTGATCTCCATTGTGATTGTAATTGCGTTTGTTTAAACGGACACCTTTTAGTAGCAGTAGAGCTCCTTGTGAAAGAGTTCGTCCAGGGAAGCACTCTGCCACCTCACCTATTTCTGCCGCCCCAAGCAATAATGTGAGCATTAATCACTGCGTTCCGGTTTTGGAGGGTAAGAGTGCTAGTGAAAATACAGGCACTTGGGGACTTGTCAACTTATGTCTCAGGGTGACGGGCGCGGTGGCAGTGCCCCTCAGATCTTTGCGATTTAAGCTTTGAGTGGCACTACAACTGTAATGGACAGGCGTGTCGCTAACCATTAGGCACGGCTTGTTCGTCCCGTTACTCAGTGTCATAAAAAAAACGTTAATGTTAAATAAAAACATGAAAAAGGGTCGTTTGACCACTCTCCGGTATCTGTGTTACTGACCAAGCGTCGAGAGACAAGCAGGTGACCAGACTCGCCTTGTCTGACAAGAACTACTGCACCGCGTGACTGTAAACGAGTATTAATTAAATGAAGATCGCCACCATTACTCAAGCACAGTTACAAATCTCGGCCAAAACAATAAAATGGCACTTGTGAAGTATGCGAAAAAACAAAGGATAACCCGAAATCATCCATCACCCCTTAATTTATACTCTTGGTTTTCTTTTTTATAATATCAAGTGACGGGACGAACAGGTCGTGCGCCTAATTGTAAGTTACACGCCTGTCCAAAACAATTGTAGTGGCATTCCGAGCTTTCAATTTTCTGAAACATAAATTGACTAATCTCATGTGCCTGTATTTTCAGCATCGTCTAGGGAACTACTGCCAACTTACGTATCTCTGCCGCCAAGCAAGAGTGCTGGTGAAATTACAAGCACATGGGATTTGTCAACTTATATCTTAGAGTGACGGGCGCAGTGGCAGTGCCCCTCAGATCTTTGCGATGTAAAGAACTGAGTAGTAATTGTTACCACCAGGTGCGCGATTTGTTCATCCCATAAAAGTCTCATAAAAGATCTCTTTCACAAGGAGTTCTACTGCTTCAGCGATACAAACTTAAAGGCATGACGTAGACAAAGCCTGTTTTGGTACAACGGCTTTCACAAAAGGAAATTGTAGGCGATTGAACGGGAGTAGTTAAACGAACGTATCCGCAACGTTGTAATGTCAATCGCGTCACAGGTCGCCGGCATGTCGTCACGGTGACAAACTGTCGGCCGCTCGGCAGCCGAGCTCCCGCCCTGCTACGCCCGACGCTGACTGAATCATTTATTACAGCGCCGCAACCACGTGATACTATCCTACGCAACCTAAACTACCAGTACACATACAGAATCGCCGAATAATACGTTGCATTCACGGAAGAAAAAACAATGGAAGTGCCTTAGGCCTCGGTTACTATGAGAACCGATGTCGCCAAAACACACACATTTTTAACTTTGAAACACTACAAAATGTTGGTATTGGTTGATCGTAGCTTCAAATTTAAAAAGAAATAACGAATTCGGGATTGTTAATATAATTTAAACTTTAACCTGTTGGGTATATCGTTGAAAGTTCAATACCATCAATACCTATTATTGCAAGTACGACATTTTGATGTTATATTGAATGAATTGAATTTAATCAATGTACCGCCATCTAGCTGTTAATTGCTGAACTCTCTATTAAATGAGTTCTCCAATAAAGAAGCGACCATATAGCAAGGGTACTTAGTAAGTAAGGGTTTACTTTTGTTTCTTGTAACAAAAAAAAATATTTCAATAAACAAAAAATTTAAAATTTATAAAAATAACACTTTCCGATGATATGGAATACCACCACGGTTAATATTTTTGGCGCGGCATCATTTTTGCATAAGAAGGCATTTTTTCTAGGATTTAGGAGTATTTGCACGAAAGAATGGCACATCCATACCATACAAAGCGTAAATGGCGGACAGAGCTCAAATAGGTCTTTCGAGACCTATATATAGTTGGCACGCGTCTGACGCTAACTAACCACTTCTACTGTATTTATTGTTCTGTGGTTTCATTCTACGCCTCCAAGGGCCTCGCTTCTACGCAATTGTTTCGTGTTATATTTTCTTTACCATATTTCTCAACGTCTCTTCATAGTGACACGCAATTTTTTCTTTACAAATTCGACGCGCAACATATACCGTTTTTTAAAGACTTTAATCTGTGCGTTGAACTGTGTTTTTATTATGAAACTTTCGATATTGAATCGATTCATATGTCGCAAGCCGTGCGCGACGAAGCCGAACACCAAAACATGGGTATTGTGCGTGCATGAACGTGGGACAGGTATACAAATTGACCCGAATTAGCTATTATGCAAATGTAATACCGGGGGCGCGAGCAGAAAAAAATATCGGATATCTCTTCAAGGCTCACCTGAAAAATTGAAGATTCCGCAAAGAAGCTCTCGAGCGCGAGTGGCGACCGCGTATCAAATAACTTATCCGCTTTTGTTATGGTAATGCCTCCCTAAAATTATCTGTTCAGCATAATACAATCACGAAAGAAATAAAAAAATGCAAAGATGCTTTATCTTCGGATTTCTTCTAGAATCTATGCACGTTGGATACACAGATGAGACTAACACAGATGTGTAGTATGGGTAAACAGGCGGTGTTTTAAACACTACGTACAATATATTTTTTTATAATACCAAGTGACAGGGCGAACAAGTCGTACACCTGGTGGTAAGCGACACGCTCTTCCATAACAGTTGCAGTGTCACTTGCTTTAAATTGCAAAGATTTTAGGGTCACTAGCACTGCGCCCGTCACCTTGAGACATAAGTTGACAAGTGCCAAGTGCCTGTAACTTCAATGCTCATATTACTGTTTGGCGGCAGAAATAGGTAAGGTGAGTACTTCCCTGGAGCGTATAATTACAATTAGTCCATTTTTGGATTAGTGCAATTGATCGTTGATGAATATTCGGAAGGTTTATAAAACCTCACCAAAATAGACATTTACCGAAAACCACACCCAATAAAGAAATCTGATGGAAATTAGATGAAATTTCCGGGACAGTGGGTCGCGCCTCTCTGGTCTCGTAACCCTTTGAGCGCGGAATGTTCGCTGCAAAAACTACGATCAAACGGAACCTATAGGGTACAGAAATATCTCTATTTAATATTTGATCAAGCGTGCTCAAATATTTTATTTACGGCCGATTGAAACGTAATCAAAGAAATATTCACATTGCAATTCGTGAACGCGTTCGAAATATATTGTATAATAGGCTATCCGTTGAACAGGGAGGTTTATAACCTAAAAGTGTGCTTCGAGAGATCTTTGAAGTTATCTTCTCAACACACACGAGAAAAGTTTTGAAAGTTGAGTAAGTTCAACTGCATGAGAACTGCAGGAGTCGGTGCCAAAACAAAGTTATATCTCAGAGTATCAAATAATATTTGCTCCGCGTGTCGTGTTAGAAGCAAATTACGTAATCAAAAGCCAAGGTTGGTTCGGGATAATTTCCCAAATCCATTGTTCTTTGGAAGTTGACGCGACTTCGGTTTCAACAAATTAACGTCTCGTGTTTTAGATCCGAGGTTGTCACGATTAGCGCCGTGTCGTTACAAATACCAGATTATGATGTCCAAGGTCACAATAATTCTTTTAAACTTAAATATTTTTCTAATCTCTTACAAAATTTTTCGAGACTCAATTATTATTTGACATTTTCTAGACTCGAGACTGATGTTTCTAGTCTCGGAAATATCGGTACTTTTAATACTTAAGTCACTTAATTACCACAGCAACGGTATTGACTCTGGGGCACTTCCCAGAACACCAATTTAGAAAAGTTAATTTCCGAAATTGGTCCTACCGAAAAATGAACCGGGGATCTCCGCATTCGGCGCCATCAATGTAAACCGTTAGGCTACCAAGGTCGTCAATTAGTATTAATAAAATCTACTAAAGCAACAGTATTTTTTTATTCTGGTCACATGGACATTGCAACGCAGTAAAGCGGAACTTAGTATAATCTGTAGAAATTTAAGAGCGATAGTAATGAACTTTCTATCTGTAGTGCTACCACGACTGGGAGAGACTTGCGTGAGAGCGACATAAAGCACGAGATACTGCCATTCTCGCATAGGCGTCGTCCTAATTGAACGCATTTATTTGATCGTCGCAAATTCGCGTGAGTTTTGTTCGTGCGAAGTTGCTGCGATATAACATACAGATCTCGAATAGGTGTCCCAATTGCCGTTCGCACGATAATCGCGCATGTTTAAATCTATTCGCGCGAACTTGGTTCACAAAGGCACATAAACGCGGCCGTACACATGATCGCACGAATATGGTCTCGCGCGACTATCTATTAGTACACTCGTTTTAAGCGCGTATCGCGTCGTCAATTCGCGCTTTAAGTCACTCTCGCGAAAGTCGCGCCCTGTCGTGCTAGCCTTACTGGAACTACATTCACGAGCAAGAAGCTCTTTAAACGCCCTTAGTTTCCTAGTTGCGCAATATAAAAATGAAAAAACTTTCATAATTGAAAGATAACGTGAGTTAATAAAGAATCTGAAAGCGAGACAGGAAGCCCTTGTCAGTGTAAACAAATTCCTAGACAAAATCAAAGATTGATCCTATTTTATACAGACAGCAGTTCCAATTAGCTGCCTTTAGTTGGCTTTTACAATTGCCTTGTACAATTAATTGACTTTAATACAATAGACCCAGCATTTTAACGATATTGATAATTATAACAAAATAGTACTCACAAGGTGCAGGGCTGGGTGGTTCATGACAGATGCCTATGGACTTGCTGGGATCTTCGAGCAGTACTTGCGCGAGGTCGTAGTCACCGAGTTTCTGGTTGATCTGCTGCGTCACTCGGTCTTTGTTGCCAGTCACCTGCAGTACAAACATGAAATTCAAGTCAACTGTTAAACAAGAAAAACGGTAGTGATCAATGTGCCAGACAATATACCCGTACCTGTTTCTGCCCCGAAGCAGTAATGTCCGTATTAGTGTGTTCCGGTTTTGAAGGATAAGGGTATTGGTGAATTACAGGCACATGGGACTTGTCAAATATCAAGTGACGGAACGAACAAGTTGTGCGCGTGATGATAAGCAACACGCCTGTCCATAACAGTTGCAGTGCCACTCAGAGCACAAGACCTGAGGGCACTGCCACTGCGACCGTCACCCTGAATCATAAGTTGACTAGTCCCATGTGCCTGTAATTTCACCAGCACCCTTACCGTTCAAAACCGGAACACAGTAATGCTGACATTACTGCTTGGCGGCAGAAATAGGTAAGGTAGCAGTACTTCCTTGGATGAACTCTTCCACAAGGATCTTTACTGCTATTAAGAACTCCGCGTAGTGTTGGCACACGTGCCTACTGCATTTATTCTATTGCGTTTTATTTTATCAAATGATATAAAAGAAGCGTCCTCTTTTTATCCAGACTAGATGAGAAAAATCTCAACACTAGAAGACAGCAAAGTTGGCAAGCCCCACAGCGAAATATATCGGCAGGTGTTCCAGAAAACGAACCACGCCTATGCTCTCACTACAAACGTCACTAATGCATGCTATTACTCACGCACGTGTTGTTTTATACACAATTATTATTATATTCTACTACGGAGAATTAAAGGTACAATTCTAATGTTGCTAAGATCAGTTTTGTAAAAGTTGTTTTACATTCCAGGGGGAATATGAACTCTTATTTCCACGCAGTTTACGCCGTAAACTGTCTTGTAATTTCGTTTTACATACGGGTAATACCAGCCAGTCAGCGAACTCGTGACACTAGGCTGTCTTCTGCCCGAAGTTTGGCTGGCAATATCGTACATATCGTTAAAACGTTATTTTGACATTTTCGCTTGGGTGTCGCTTACCACCAGGCGCAAAGCTTGTCCGTCGCTTGATATCATGAAAAAAGACTCGAATTGGCGTTAAAAAACGAACATTATAAGAGTTGTTACAAACGAATAATGAAATAATATAAACTGATAATGAAAGGTGTATAATAAGGAAACATCAAAATCCTAAAATATGTAAAGTTACTATTTATTATCCGGCTTAAAAAAAAGGAGGAGGTTCTCAAGTCGATTGTATTTTTTGTGTGTAAAATTAAGGTAGTCAAACTAAAGATTTTTATAACTTCTTCTTATCACATCGATAGCATACGCTATATTATTGTGACAGTACACAGCCACGCCGACCGCGTCACTAGAAGCTGTCATTAAATCCTCAAGCGTTCAGGTGTGGCATGGAAGTGAGATAAGCCTAGTGTTGTAACTTGAATAAAAACCAAATGTTTTTTTCACATTTTTGAAAAAAAACACGGCGCCCTGGTTTTTTCTAAATTTTTCTTTTTCAGAAAAAGTAAAATGGAAGAACTGAAATAAAATAAGACACTACCTTTTATTTTAAGAATATATATATGTGAATATATGTATTTATAATACAATTTATTAAAATCAATTACCGTAATAATTATAACAAAAATTTAATCTTCATTTGTGGGGATAAGGAATATGTGCGATGTGGAAAAAATATTGATATCGCTCTTAGATAAATAAATAAGCAGTGTTTTTATCTGTAATAATTAAAGTAGCGGAGCAACAGCAATCTCGATAGATAGATCGCGATAGATTTAAAAAAAAGGTAAAATGTTAGAATCCCTGCATTTTCCCCATAAAATCCCCAATCGAGTTGAAATTCCCCTGCAATTTGGGGAATTCGCTACAAATTGACAACAGTGTGAGTGTTGCCCATTTATTTTGAGCAATTTATGTATGAAGAATAACATTAACAACAAAAGAGGAAATGTAGTAAAAAAAATACTATTGTTACATTGTCCTATTTTTATTTTCATACTTTTAGAAAAAAGACGTACTCCAGAAAAAAACGGTTGCTTTTCATGTTTTTTCAATGTCTTTTTTTTCACCTTAGAAAAAAGACTGTTTTTTAACAACACTAGATGGGCCAATGTTTGATTCGCACCGCACCAACAATCCAGTGGAACTCTACTCTCGTTCTCGTCCGAAGACAATGTTAAGTATGAAGTTTCATTCGCATTATACGTCTGTTAATTAGGTCGAGTATTGCTTATTCGACAGTAATTGTTTCGGACACAGAACGGGAGTGAGCCCCAGGTTAGTGCCATCCGATAATCCCCACCTGAACAAATTGCCCTTACTCCAACCAACCCGGGGCCGAAGCCTATTTAAAGACTTATAACTATAGTTTAGAATAGAGGGTTAGCATTAAGATTAGATATAACTGGTTGATGACTTATACTATATTCATATTCATATGCTACTACCTCAATTGGCTGTGATCATGGGATCTGCATAGAGCCGGAAATGTTGGTTTGTTTGAAAAATTTACTCGTAGATCCGAAAACATTGTTTCATTTCAAATGTGTAGCAATAGCCACAACCTAAAATGATATCTAATGTTATTCATACAAACAAAAGAGACTTAAGGCTAGGTATTTCAACGCGAGCCTAGATTTTAGGTAAGGTGTGTGCGACTGCCCAGTCGCACCTCGCGTCCCGCAATCTGCGCGCTCAAAATAAAATAAAAACAAAAAAATTTGATACAGATCCGACGTCGACAAGCACCCAATGGCGACTAACGGGGCAGCGGGCGCTTAAAACCGTTGGGAAATTTGCAATTTTCGGGAAAAATAAAAAACTAATAAGGCTTCACTTGAAAACTAATTTAGCAGGTTCTTAAAGAAATATATCCATATAAAATTGTGTTCAAAGTTAGATGTTTTATTCTTAAACAATTCGTTTTTTACTTTTTTTTAATACAGTAACTCAAAACGTGGTATTTTTCGTACCACAAATCGTGTCGAAAGTTGGATTTTTCGCACTGGTGCTTTTTACTTTTTAACCGACTTCAAAAAAGGAAGAGGTTCTCAATTCGACTGATGTTTTTCTTTATATGTATGTTACGCGATAACTCCGGTATTTATGAACAGATTCTTTTTTGTTGGAAAGAGGGTACCTTCATAGTGGTCCCATTTAATTTTGAAGAAAACCATCCAAGGGTGGCTATTCAAGCATGAAGATTCATTTTTATTAATAGCGCCTACTTTTTATTATAAAGAGCAATTACTTTAATGGTTGATTTTACTATTCTCCAATTCAAGGCGTTTTTCTCTCTCAATATACTTTGAGTAGTGAGAACCGATTTTTATTATCTCCTGTGTCAAGTCTCGTACAGTGGCGAACTAGGGGCTGAATCCGGTTTTGCGCACTTTCCGGTAACCGATTTCAATAAAACTTGGTTATTTTATGTATTTCCACGTACTTTTGAGGTCGGTTTTTTAAGTACTCTGTACTGAGGTTATCCATTTTTTTATATTTACTGTTGTTACAAGTCTTAAACATAGAACTAAAGAGATTGTATATTTATTTAATATTTATGTGCTGTGTGATGTAAGTCATTCGTCATTAAAACTTATATTTACTTACAAACATCTTATTTGTTTAAATTGCATAGGTATTTTATAAAACAACGTGTTACATTTTAAAATTCCAAAATATTTTCCATAAAGATGGCTGATTGAGTATTAACAATGACCGGAGGTGAGAATTACGTGAGATCGCTACGCGTCGCGCCACTAAAATATACTGTTTTATTTTACTTTCAATGTAGTTTTTTCGCAAATGTATTAAAAAACGTCATTTGATACACGTGCGGATTTGTCATTTTCACTTGTCTCAAGTCTTGACCCTCGCCTCTGGGTTGGGCCAAGAAGTCTCGAGACTCGTGAAGGATGACTAACTTTCCGCACTTGCATCCAAAACAACTATTAATTTACCCTGTTTTCAAGATTTTATATGATCAGATAAAGTACATCCTATCGTGTAACACATTAGCACATTTTTTAGACAATATGCTTAGATGTAAGGTCAGGTGGGGTAAGAGGAACATATTTTATTTCGAGACAAATGTTATGAGCTCTAGGAGGAATAAGTAATGTCTTATACGAATTTCGAAATGCTCTAATCTTGCCCTGGTTTATCAGCTTTCCATGTTTTAACAATCATTACGCTAAAATTAATACTTAAGATGTATCGGACAAAAACGTTCAGGTTGTGCTAACGTTTCTCTTCCCCCGGGGATAACGGGGAAAACGGGGTAAGAGGAACTGTTATCGTATTTTATATAAATGCAATGTATATTTAAATATATCCGTAGTTAATTCCTAAGTAAAACTATTTCAATCGTATTTAATCTTAAAATCATTGAAATAACGCATACCTATAAAAAAAGGTGAAAAATTAATTTTGGGGCAAGAGGAACATGCAGGTTAACGTTAGGGGTGACAAATTAAAAAAAAGTGAATCTGTTTATATTATATATATTATTATAGTTTTTTTGGTATGTACAAAGTATAATCAAGGCACATTTTGAACCACTCGTTTACAAATCAACACATTAAGTAAATTAAGTACTTTTTAAACATCGTCATAATAGAAAAACAACGTTTGGTCCAAAAATTGTATAAATTAATTTTTCTTTCTAACAAAATTTATTCTTCTCGTAGTCACCAAAACCACTCTACTTTGAAAACCGTTCCACTAAATCAATTGAAACTTGGTGTAGAAGTAGTGTGATCACGTAGTTAATGTGCAATGAGCGTACATTTTAGTGTTTGTTCTTAGATTACGTCATTATTTTAGAGCTTATGTAATTTTTTTTAGTTTTCCACTAAAATATAAAATTTTGTAAAAATTTCTGACGGAAAAAATCTACTACCAGAGTTTGCTGGCCTTAAAAACTATCTTAAGATGTGTGATTGTTTACACATAAAATTATAGTGGTGTAATTATTGTAACATCATCAGAAATTAACATCACGTGGACGAAGTCACTAAAATTTTACCAAAATTTACAATTACTATCAAAAAGTTATTTGAACAAATTTAACTTAATTCCTTATAAGTATATATATATATATCCAGGTATAAAATAATAATACATAAAATAATGTATACGGATATAAAGTTGTGTTTGGTCGAATATGACAATATTCCATCATGACAATTCATCAAAAAGTTTGTCACCCCTGACACGGGGGAAGAGGAACATATGTTTCTCTTACCCCATAAGTACTAGACCCTCTTACCCCAACAATGTTTTTGGCGGTTAGGATTTTGATTCCAATGAAACTCGTATTATTTGTTGTTTTTGGTCTGAAATAACTAATAAAAAGTAAAACTTACCGTTTTCTCTACGTGTTTTTCTATAAAAATAATCTCCAGCACTTTTTTTCACCAAGATCTAGCAAAGAAAACATTACGCGCCCATCTCGTGTTTCCAGACTACACAGCAGTCAATTTTTTTTCTCTCTCTCTCAAATTTGGAACATCGTACCGACATCCCTTTACAACCGTTAAAACTAATTTGTTTGTCTGCTTTATCGACTGAAAGACTATAGTGCTAAACGCTTTACTTTAAATATTATGGACTTTAGTCCCTCTTACCCCCGTGTTCCTCTTACCCCACCTGACCTTGTCGCATATTTTTTGCAAGATCATTATTTAATTGTAAACATCAACTATTTGATTTAGCAAAACAGTTTTTCCCGCTTCTCCTCCGATGACTCGCCTTAAGTCTAAAATAGTTAAAAACGAGAACGCGAAGAAAAAATGCGCTAGTTTTATATTCCAGTCACGTTTGGATATGATAAATATAAACTACTCCAATGTAATACAGAATACGAAATGCGACAGAATCATTTCATAGTCGTTGCGGCAACATATAAATATTATCTAGATTAAGAATGAACAGACGTAACAGTTTTATGTACTGTTGAAACTGTGACATCATTTGAGTTCGCACCTAGCGAAAACAAACGATGTTTTATAAATGAATCGTCTTAGCTAAATATATTATTGGCAAGATGTGCAATGTTATTCAGAATTGAAACAAAAAACAGTGCCTTATTTTGCTCTTGATCTATATCAAGAATCGAAGGTCAGTCTATAAGAGGCGCATAACACCATGTAACCTAATTTTTATTTCTGGGTTATCATTAATGTCATTTTTTCATTGGGTCAAAAATAAAAACAACAAATATATTGTATTTACCTGCTAGAACTTTGCTCTTGTGGTTAAAGAAATGTACAAATTTTCGCGTTTCTTTTTACGTAAAGACAAAATAGGAACGTTTATTACTTCAAATTGATGACACAAAACCTAGAAATGTAAATACCTCTGTAACAGACGAAAAATAATGAAGAACTTGCTAAATATTCCCAAATCAGCCAAACTCCGCTACATCTAAAACAACGTTAACATGTTCTGCCGTAAACGAAAATAAAATAAAAATTAAATCTGTCCAAATGTCAGAAATCTGCCAAAATAGTCACACTTTTCTCAATCTCAATATGACATTGACATTGTCTCATTTCAATATTGTCTAAACATTTTCGTCACGTTGTGTTTTATTTTCTATTTTATGTCATTACTGTTTAATAGATTATTTGAGTAGGTATTATAAAGCTTTAATGTTTTAAGTGTGTACTATAAAATAACCGATACTTATGTAGGTAAACATTCAATCATGTTTATAATGAAACGTTACATAATCTATGTTCGAGCTAAATCAAGTTCTGCTCTTGCATTTTTTCTAAAATACAATGTTTTACAATTTCTTTATTCCCGACTTCTAAAAATATATTGATAACCAGGCATAAACATAAACGTGAAATTATACTAGCAAAGTCCATGAACGGCTCTTCGTTGATTTTATAATTATTGGGTTAGCTTTCGCCTTCCTTCTTTGTTTCATAGTGTTATCTGTTTGAGGCATTGTGTGTCGTGCCGTTTGTCGTGTGCGGTGTGCAATCGGTCAGGCGTCGCAGCGTCGCGTCGCCGGCGCGTCGCGGCTCGCGTCCTAAATAAACCGGCTCAATGTCATCCGCGCCTCACGCTCGACGCTGATTCATAACGCGGATCATCACAACACGACCAGAATGTTGGACGCCTATGCATAATATTCTATTTTTGGTCCCCATCAATTTATTGCCACATTTATCTTTATGATAGAAACAAGGGCAGCGATCGTCTATCAAGTTCTCGCAAAAGCTATTTACCTCAGACCCTACTCTACAAAGCACTCTTTGAAGGGACGCTATTATGGTCACATTTTATATGACCCTGGTGAACTAATCTTGATGTATTCCACTCGGCAAGTTATTAATGCCCATCTGTTTGTAACGGCTGATTTCATTTCCAGAACGCGTCAGCTAGCTGCTTTGTGTTACGATATATCTCGTGTTTCAACGGAAGCACTTTTCAGCACAACAGTGCAGATATTGCGAGCCATGTTTAATTTGTCTTGCATGTTGGAGTTTTTAAATTTATCCTATGTTATACGCTGTCTTAATAAGCGTCAGAATGTTAGACACTCTGCTCCGTGTTAACGATATTGCGAATCTTAGGATAAGCTACGTGTGTATACATGTTTACGGCAACAATTGCTTATGTATCGTTATAATTAATAATTCAAACAAAGTGCCTGGAATGCGGACACCTCTTTAAATCTCTCCATTAAGGTGAACAAGTGAATTTCACCACATGTTATTCGCATCTCTAAGCCCGTAAATCTCGTACGTGGGGCGCGAGCGTCCCCCCTGCCCCTCGCAATGGTGAAGTCAACGCCCCTCGGAGGATATTGGAGCGAACGGGCGCTGTCGGTCGAAGGTACGCACAACAGAGCCGTCGAGCCTCAGAAGCCTTCACTACGCATCGAAAATGTCAAATCACATTGTGTGGCAAAAACTAAAGTTGTTAAGGTTTTAGTTCCCTAGATAATCGAAACCATAGTGGACGGCTTTTAGTTGAAGAAGATAAATAAATACAACCCGGCCATGAAAACAGTGCGGCGTGATAACGAACTATAAAAAAACGAATAATCAGATTTCTGAAAATAATAACGTACGTATCACGGAAAATAAATTACACTTGTCAATTGAGTACACTCATTTACTTGTGGGGAGTCGCTAAGGCCGTGTTTTGCTCGAGGAAAACAGTTCCACTTGTGTCGGCACGTGGGAAAGCCAATGACATCAACAGCACAGTGTAAGTCGGCGATATTCACAATGCATTAAGGCGACATTATTTATTTCCGTTCGCAAAGAAATCGTTGACTAATACGAATAATGTGTAAGGTCATTAACCTTACATCTTGACGTTGAAATACTTTGATGACCTTTGATAGACCTCCAGCCACAAAGCAATTTTGTGGCTATCCAAACAGAGTCTCTAATCATAGACAATAGATATAGAATGGTCACAAAAGCTGTCAATTTGTTTTCAGAGTGTAACCGCTTTCGCCATTGTCGTTTGAGATTCTCATGAGAGGGACTTGAAAAGGGACACAAAGTGGTTGTATAGTGGAGATCAACACCAAATAAGGGTTAGAAACAAAATACGCATGTTGTGTACATTGTCATAACTAAGAGTTCCAGGAAGCCTTTGATAGGTCTTTAACCCGCGTAAGATCACTCTTCCACTCTATTTTGACGAATTCTTTAAGACATGTTTGTGATATGATTACTGAGGCATATTTTCATCAGAATATTTCAGCGTTGGGGTGTCGGTAAGTGGGGGAGAAGGTGGTGGGGTTAGTAATGAGGCCGTCTAGACGCCGCTTTTCCTGCAATGGTACAATGTATTTGTATTGTGTTCCCATTGTGCTTCCATTTACAGTGCTCTTAGCTTGCTTATCTTTTGCTCTAATGAATTATTGAGTTAAATTAACTCCGACGGGTTTCAGGTGCAATTTGTACCAGCTTTAAATTAAATTTGTTTCCCTGGCGGTTTTATTGAATCTTTTTCTTGTTTATTCATGCACAAAAAGTCTTCACGGCTCAATGGTCGTGGTTGACTGATGAGTGTCGATTTTTCCCTCGCAACAATAACTCAGCGTACTTGACAGATTTTTGATTAGTACGGTATCAAAAAGTTCCTGAACAGATAATATTTAGCAGTAACGCTCCTGTGAAACAGGTCGTTCAGGGAAGTAATATCACGTTACCTGTTTCTACCGGCAAGCAATAATGCTCACATTATTGCGTTGCTGTTTTGATGGGTATGTAATACAAATATTCAATTTATGACTGAGATCCTATAATAACAGAAAAAAGAACTGATGGTCTACTTCAAATAAAAAAAAACCGCTTAGAGATCAGTCCATCAGTTGAGGAGCTACGATGTCTGAAACAATCACACAGACGGACAGACACAGCCGCCAAACAGTAATGTGAGTGTTACTGCGTTCCGGTTTTGAAGTGTTAAGGGTGCTGGTGAAATTGCAGGCACATTGGTGTTCAACTTATGTGTCAGGTGCAGTGGCAATGCTCCTCAAATATTTGCGATTTAAAGCTCTGAGTGGCACTACAACTGTTATGGGTAGTCGTGTCGCTTACCACCAGGAACACGACAAAAATCCTGGTATTCAGATTAAAAACATTACGTCAGATAAAACAGAAAAATTAAAAAGAAATCTGTAATTAGTGACAACCATTTAGTGAATAACCACGAAAGTCTTAAAATCTATAAAAAAGGAAAGCATTTAACAATTGAATAAACCAGCAATATAACACATATTAATACAGTATGTACCGTTCAGTAACTTTGCGTAGACAAAGAAACACGTGACAATAAATAACAAAACAACGTACCAAACGTACGAGGCGTATTAAAATTTATTTTAGACGCTGACGCAAATGGGTGCAATCATAAAACCGAAGCGTAAAAACTTTTATTTGGTCGGAATAGCGAGGAAAATTGACTAAACTAAGAAAATACCAGAGTATTTGAATAGACGCATAAACATATCCAACAAAGTTAAAAAATAACGCAAAGGTCGTAAAAGAAGATAAAGTTACGTAGCAAATGGATATTGTTACTTCTTTTTAATGCATCTCTTTTGATCTAACGGCGTTTGAAAGAGACAGCGTAAGAATTGAACTAAATGAGGAAATAGCTACAACACGTGCAAGTTTACCGAGACCTTGTCCAATGAACAGCTATATTTTTACATCTTGAGGTAAAAACTTGATAGGTGACATTTATATACTATTTATTGTTATAAAGTCGCTTGCAATTAAGATCACGTTTAATTTTAAAGACAATTAATTAAGAAAACTTGAACATTAATTTATTCAAGTTGCTCTTGGTGTAATAAGGCCATATTTTTCAGGAGAGGTTTAAAGATTCCACGAACGAAATTTTTTTCGATAAAGTTATCGAAAAAAATTTCGTTCGCGTTAATCCTTAAACAGAAGATTTATAAAATTTCTTTATTTTTTATAATTTGTTTCATGTACTTTCTATTATTTTCATAATATCATGTGTTAGAAGCACCTATGACGACCTCGATGCCTCAATGTTTCGATTCCCAGTAGGACCAATTTGGTTAGTGAAGGTTATCATAAAACTACAATAATCGTTAGAATAAATTAATTTGAAATTACAGTACAAAGAATTACAATAAAAATATTTTTGTCCTTTATGTCCTTTATGTGTAAAATAACCGGGGCAAATGAAGTGACAGCCCAGATTAAAATCCCTACGGTTTCTTCTTCTTCTTATTTAAAACCTCGGCTTTTGTTGGTGAAGTATTGATTTTCTGATCTGACATGACATTATGTGATCTAAATAACTTCGTCTCGGTCTTTCTTTATCTCTCTTTCCTTGATGACACCAAAATGTCCGTATCAGATGCCAAAACATCTTTGCCTTTAATTTTTATTTTTAATGACACGCCTTGTGACAGTTAGTCTGGACTTGTTATTACCTCACAGTCCAGTCAAACACGCTTTCGTGTATTACTTGAATAATCTTATTGATTATGTTGAGAGATAAAGTCAACCACATATTAATAGTCCAAATCTAAATCGAATAATGATGTTTATATTTTTCAACCACAGATTATGATCGGAGATAGTACCTAAAGGGAACTTCAAACATGTCAACAATACACCCATTACAAATTCAATTTCTGATATTGTATAGGTCATTTGAAATTTGTAATAGATGTTACTAAACACAAGGTACACATTTATCCATAGAACAAATGCGGACGGAAACGTAGGGAAAGGTCAGATTACGGATGTACGGATGTTTAGCTTAGTTTGTCCAGGGAAGTAGTACCACAATACCTATTTCTGCAGCCTAGCAGTAATGTGAGTACTACGTTCCTGTTTTGAAAGTTAAAGGTGCCGGTGAAATTACAAGCACAAAGGACTTCGTCGGGGATAATGCAAATCCGCGTATGTGGTATTAGTAAAAAGCGCGTATCTGCACCAAACCAAATTTTCCAGGAACAGGATTTAACGTTATTACTTTGTTATTTCAATGGCTACGACTTTGATTTCTGCACAGTAAGCACTAATTTATGTTGTCTGCGGACTGATAACAACAGAGTCTACGGGACTGACGCTAATTTGGTTGCCACGACATTTACGCGGATTTGATTTGACCCCTACAATACTGTAATGGAAACTCGTAATTAAATGCTAGTTACGCGTAGTTGCACTATCCCCGACGACTTGTCAACTTTATGTACTATTTAAAGACCTAGAGGTACTGCAGGTATTATGGGTAGGTATCAGAAAGGGTTCGATTAAAAATAGCAGAAGTAAAAGAGAGAGTGCGCTAATGCCGAAAACGAAAGAGGTATGTCAAGAAAGTAAAAAACGGCAGTACATAGTCTGTCCCTACATCAATAGAAGGCAGGCGTGATTGCACATAATTTGAATTTTTCAAACTAAATTGCAGGCAAATAAGTGTTGTAGTGCTGTATCATTGTTTTTTTCGTCCCAAAGACGTCTTAAGAGACAAATTAAAAGCCACGCATAGTACGTTCATACTAAACTAATGAAAGAATAACAACAATTACTTTGATGTTTATAGGAGAATGTTTATGAGCAAGCATATGTGGTACATATGTGGCATGCAGCACAAAAGTGGGTCGCGCGCACTAGTCCGAGATAAGCTCGTCGCTTTAAAACCAATAACGACTTCATAACACACTCTTGTGATTCGTTTTCGTTATGGAAAAATAATCACTATTCAAACACGAATAAGATTATTATTAACACGCCATTACGGAGGCACCTATTTACGATATTAATAACCGTAAACATACAAGCGATTTGAGTTCTTGCAATGACGTAAAAATGGATATCAAAAGACAAACATCAAAAGCAAAACACTCGTTATCGTTATTATCCGGTGAGGAGCCAACAACATTAGATAACTAGGCAAATGATTTGGCAACAATCTTCGCGGAGAAGCGAATCGTATAAGCGTAATCACCGAACGTCGACGCGTAAACAAGCCACGGCCTCGAACTCGACTGACATTGGCGACAACGGCCAGAATCATTCGATCTTCCTCGCCCCCTCATTCGTGCGAGAATGCCTAAGGAATCGAGAGGGGCAGATAACGTTATCAGAGTTCTCACTACATGGACCGGCAGCCATAGCTACTAGCTATCAACGCCAAGGTATCTGGTGCGACTACATCCCAAAGCTAGACACGTGCGGGCGACTATAAAACCGCATAAGTACTTCACTTTTATTGTGGGTTATCACGCGAGTTGAAAGACTAACGCTAAACTAAGGTCATGTCCTTACTGCAAAGACCAAAGAAAACCATACAACTAAACATTATTACCATTCTTAGACAATATTAAAGAGGATTCTATTTACGATTTTTAACTAAGCATACAGCGACGAGTACAGCAAGCAAAACTTCATTTTGAATGAAGTTCAGTAGCAGTAGAGCTCTTTGTGAAATGAAATGAATGAATTTGAATGAAAGACTTTCTCCAAGGAAGCACTGCCAGCATACCTACTTCGGCCGCCAAGCAGTGATGTGAGTATTAGGTACTTCAGTTTTGGTTTTAAAGGGTACTGGTGAAATTAGATACATCATCATCATATCAGCCAGAAGACGTTCACTGCTGAACATAGGCCTCCCCTAAAGATTTCCAGAGTCGTCGATCGGACGCGCCGTCAATCCATCGATTACCCGCCGCCCTTACCAGGTCATCCGTCCGTAGTTGGGGCCGTCCCGCTGAACGCATTCTGGTTCATGTCTCCATTCAAGAACCTTTCTGCTCGAACGACCGTCAGTTCTACGAGCTATGTGCCCCGCCCACTGCCACTTCAACTTGCTAATCCTTTGAGCTATGTCGGTGACTTTCGCTCTTCTACGGATCTCCTCATTTCTGATTCTATCACATAGAGAAATGTTGAGCACTGCTCGCTCCATAGCTCGTTGATGACTTGGAGCTTTTTTATGATGGGACTAATCAACTTTATGTCTCAGGATGATGGGCGCAGTGACAGTGCCTCATGAGATCTTCTAAAGTTCTGAGTGACACTGCAAATGTTATGGGTAAGTGTGTCGTTTACCAATAGGTGTTCGTCCCGTCGCATTGGTCTCATCTTTCCATCTCATTTGAGAACCTAGCCGGTTCTCAAATGAGTCTAATAAATTAAAAATTCCACCACGCTCCTGCTTTCTCTGATACAAAAGTCTCGGCGGAGAGTGGCTTTGTTCAACCTAATGTAACAGCTTATGAATACATAATACACGCAAATGAAAACGAACAATGGGAAGCAAAATATTACTTTTGCGGCAAATTTTCGTTCCAATTTGCAACCCATGTTATCCATGGGTATGGTAACATTTTATCGTCAATAAAAGTTTATCAAGGCGTATTGGAAATGCCTGTAGCTAGATATCGTCAGGTGAACACTCTCTTACGCAAACTGCTACTTGGGCAACTTCGATTACCATTTACAAGACGGTACCACATTATTCGAAGACATTCTTGGTACCACTGAATAAAGACGACACCAACTTTAAAGTGAGAACTTTAAGAAATCTTCACGAGCTCTTACTTATTGGTATCTATATTGGGTTGGTCAAATAGTCCGTACGATTTCTTTGCCATTAGCTAAATTTAAACAAAAAAGATTTCTTTTCTTTTAAAAAGTTATATTGTCTATGGTCATTTTCAAACTAATATTTTAGCGTGCTTTTTAAAAATAGGCGGGAAAGTTTTAAATTTACAATGTATGAAAAAAGCTCAGAAGTGGTGTATTATAAAACTGTCGTATTTCACCATGATAATGCCAAACCCCACACGTCTTTACAAAGCCGTCAAAAACTATTGCAGTTAGAGACCTCTTCCACAGCTATTATTGTTCGCGCGTCATAACCCTTACAGACTTTCGATGGTCTCGGTCTTCATAAAACTATTTGAATAGATACGACTTCAATAACGAAGTGATCATCAAACGACAGATACAAATTGTCAGTAAATTTTTTTTTTCATTCTTTTTTTAGAGGGTTTTATATTTATAAATATATACCCTCAGGGGCGATAGTAACATTCTGACCTCCTTAGACAAGGGGCTGGCCAGGATGCTGTTGCATATGCCTACTGCACACAGCGTTAAGTCTGGAATCTGTTGTCTTAACACCTCCCCCTAACACACTCCATTATCACATGAAAGACGTCCTCTATTGTCGCACATATGTCTCAGTTTGGTGAAGGAACCTTTGACATCAGATATCCAAACTTGTTCAAAGGAACGTGTCCTGAGCGAAGCCTTAACGCCGTAACTATTTCACGCCTGTACAGCCAAATTTGTTTATTGCATTTCATTTATACTTTGACATGACACTGATATATCTTCGTTTTTATCTACATCATTGCTGATTCCACGCGGGAATTACTGCTCGTTGCATTGCAAGTATGACAAGCAATAAGCAGCTCTACAATTTTTTTATCCAATTCAATCAACACATGCGCGTTCACAACGAAATGGATTTGCGCTATTACAATACGTTAGCTTCTAGTTTTGCTTTTAGCTGATTTGTACGCTGTACTGTGATTTGCTTCGTAAATATTCAGGAATTATCTTTACTTCGTGGGAGCAATCAGTTTTATACTATAGCCATAGCATGTTGATGTGTGTAGATAATATGGTAATACTTGTACGTGTTAAAGGACACGGTCGAATGAGAACAAAAGACTGTCAAATGAACACGTGCCTGCTTAAGTCATAAAGTTTAGAAATGCAATCAACGTTTGTCTTTCCAACTCATCATAATGAACCTATTTATACGTCCCACTGATGAGCACGGGTCTCCTCTCTGGCGAGGGTTTAGGTTATAGTCCTCGTTGGGGACCTTCTTCGATATGTTTATCTTCACCGAAAAGCTAATGATAAATTTCAAATTAAAAGTCGCACATAAATTCCGAGAGACTCAGAACGCACGGTCTGTGTTTGAGAGGTGATAGGTCAAACCGTTAAGCTATTAAGGCTTGTCTTTTTATCTAGAAATAAAAAAAGTTAAATATTATACAAAACAATGTACTCCTAAAAGTAACATCTCTATGAGATTAATTTAGTAGCAGTAGAGCCCCTTGTGAAAGAGTTCGTCCAGGGAAGTAGTGCCTTACCTATTTCTGTAGCCAAGCAGTAATGTCAGCATTACTGCGTTCATGTTTTGAAGGGTAAAGATGCTGGTGAAATTACAGGCACATGGACCTTGTCAACTTATGTCTCAGGGTGACGGGTGGCAGTGCCCCTCAGATCTTTGTGATTTAATGCTCTGAGGAAAACTTGGGAGCAAAACACTTCGTGTGCATTGAAGGATACCTGTCTACCATACAATTTCTGACGTGAAACGTTAAGTGAATAAATATATTTCCAAAGTAAATATTTGTTATTTAAACCAAAACGTATTTGATTATCTTCAACTCGTATAGTCTTTACTTAAATAGAAAATTTAAACAACTTCGCCTTTCCGTTTAAAAAGTCAAATATTAAATAAGTGGAACCCCTTACGAGAGAAGGTTTTGTAACAGTTATATACAATAAAAATTGTTGTTTTCTTTTGCTATATGATTTACATATTTCTGAGAGTAATATTTGAAGTTTCCATGGAGCTAGACATAATATCTATTGGAAAAGATAACGGAAATAACATTTTTTTATATAATATTAAGTGACGGGACAAACAAATCGTGCGCTTGGTGGTAAGCAATACGGCTGTCCATAATTATTACATAATTTAAATCACAAAGATCTGAGGGGCACTGCCACTGGACAAGTACCAGGTGCCTGTAATTTCACCAGCACCCTTACCCTTCGAAACCGGAACATATGAATGCTCACATTACTGCTTGGCGGCAGAAATAAGAAAGGTGGCAGTACTTCCCTGGACGAATCTTTCACAAGGAGCTCTACTGCTACTTAAACATTTTCTACGAGTGCAGTGTCTCAAGCTTTAGCGATCCGGAAAGATGTACAGTCTGCCGGCTGATTTGTGTACTAACCCTGATCGGCGCCGGGAAGAGCGACGAGGCATCCGGCTCGGCGGCGTGCGCGTGCGACATCTGGTGCGCGCGCGCTTGGCGCTCGCGCTCGCGGTCCAGCTGCCGGTCCCGGCCCGCCCCGCCCCACGAGCCGCCCGCGCCGCCGCCGCCCCCGCCGCCGCCGCGGTCCCGCTCCCACTTCTCGTACCTGCAACAACCAAAAACCATCATCAACAGTTGTCACCACATACAAATTACTAACCTCAAAAGGGTCCTTTTTTTTTGGGGTTGTTTATATTTATACTAAACCAAAGACGCAATGCTATTGGCCTACATTTTTTCTTTGACAGCATGTGAACTATTGGAGAGGTAGATGTGAGCGTATTGGGAGTAATAATGGATGAGAAGAAGAGTGTTTGCTTAAAATATTATTTTTGTATAATAACTAAACGTCAGTCAATTTCAAATAGCAGAAATTGTAAGTAACTGTCAACATCATGAGAAACCATAATAACCCAATAACAAGTCAAACATGTACTGATTTGTACCAGGGCCTACAGGGTTACATAACTTTGAAAACGGGTTTATTATTGCGAAGGCCTATAAACATCTTGATATTATATCTAAAAATATACTGACACCAATTTTATTAACACGAAAGGTCAGAGCTACTTCAGAGCTGTAATATTAATGAATTTATACGTAGCAGTTACTCTGTCATGGTGGAACAGATACATATCTCCCAGTACATTGAAAACGAGGATCGTGTATTAAATGATGATTATGAAGTGACGCTATGAGCCCGTAGCTAATAGCTGAGCAAATCCCGTTTGCGTGCGCCGCGACACGCATTTATTACATTTTTTTTTTTTT
>NW_020653344.1:4500330-4536181 GCF_003589595.1 Hyposmocoma kahamanoa
ATGTGTGTCTCGGTGCTTACGCAATAAAGTATTCTTATTCTTATTATGCTATTGAAGAACATTGCCGCCAGCTATGACACGTATAGCCTACGTTTGGTATAAAACAGGCAATTACAATCATACATCTGCATTTTTCTGGCTGACGGCTGACAGGCATAGGTATTGGTGTTCGTAAGTAATCATATATGCAAAACGGTTAGGCCGTGCTTTTGTTAATTCCCGTCACAGGGTACAGTATTAAACGCCATCCATTTAAATTAGGTATTTGATCTTCTTATTATATCTTATTATATATCTACAGAATATTTTGACGCGTGTCTGATACAAATATCAAAGTTCACAAATTACCCTTAATCTCTTTTACACTACCTGCCTACAAAATATTTTCCTTGCCATAAATACTGTTTCATAGTTATATATAAACCACACATACATTTCACTTATTTTTTACATACCTACACACAAACACACACCTTTAAGCAAAACAACCATTCATTTACAATTATTATACAACCACACAACTTACTCACACATTTACATCTTCCATCTTTTTTTTATTTTCTTTCCAGTTACCTTGTCCACGTTTTATAGCTTATATAATAACTTATTCACTAAACAATTAATATTATAACTACATACCTAACATTCTAAATTTCTAACTCCGTGTTGATTCTCCATTCTGAGTTACTTCTTTACCGGCTCACTTTAGGACCTGGCAGAATCATCAGCGTCATAGTTCGACTGATCTGCGGCATAATGCTGAGTCGGGCCCTTTTTGCTGACACAGTACACTCAAGTCTACACCTGATACAATATAACAATATAACACTTCAGATTACACCCGCAAACCTAGACCAGTCTTTTTCTTTATGATTACTATTGTACCTATGTCATAAGCTTGTTTGTAATGTACTGTGATTCAGCAAATAAACGAGTAACCTATCTACCTTTATCTATCTATTATAGCTATTTTAAAGCGTTAACAGACTAGTAGGAGAAACCATGTTATCTTTTTTTTTATACGATACTGAGCGACTGCCACTGCGCCCGACACCCTGAGACATAAGTTCAAAAGTCCCATGTGCCTGTAATTTCACCAGCACCCCTTACACTTCTGAACCGGAACGCAGTAACGCTGATATTACTGCCTGGCGGCAAGAAAAGGGTAAGGAGGCAGAGTACTTCCCTGGACGCACTCTTTCACAAGGAGCTCTACTGCTACTAAAGTCTTGTTTCTGGCACCGGGTGCATCACTATCGTCCAATTAATAATACAAATAGAACAATATACACGTTTACTATTTGACGTAATTTTTTAAACACCGACCGTTTCAATTCTATTGTTAATGGCGCGTGTGTAGACCCACGTTATGCAACGCGAGTGCACCGCAATGTTATGGGAATGTGTGCGTCCGCGAGCGTGCACACAACAAGTCGCGTTGCAACGTTTGTATGAAGTTACCACACTATTTTTTTTATAATAATAAAGTGACGGGACGAATAAGTCGTGCGCCTGATGGTAAGCGACACGCCATAACAGCTGCAGTGCCACTGAGAGTCGTATTCCAGAACTCTACTCAATACTCAAGTCAGGACTTGAGTATTGCAGTGAGCACTGAAAATCATACTCAAGTCCTTGCCATTAGGGTCGTATTTCCAGTGCTTGAAATCATACTCAAATCTGCTCAAATCCTGACTTGAGCTTTGAGTAGAGTTCTAGAATACGACTCTCAGAGTTTTAAAACACAAAGATCTGACATGCACTGCCACTGCGCCCGTCACTCTGATATATAAGTTGACAAATCCCATGTGCCTGTATTTTCACCAGCACCCTTCAAAATCGGAACGCAGTAATGTTGACATTACTGCTTGGCGGCTGAAATTAGGTAAGGTAGCAGTACTACCCAGAACGAACACTTTTACAAGGAGTTCTGCTGCTACTACACTACTTGACTTATTATACTATGTAAATACCCTCTCTTAAAAGAGACACCATGCCATGGGATGTATAATATATAATAAAGGTCACACTGATGCAAGTTAACAGGTCATGGCACTTATGAGTCAAGTTGCGTTGTTCCAACATTATGACATATATTTTAATAAGGAAAAGTAATGTTGGGTATGACGAGCCGCACGAGTCAAGGATTCTTACCCAAGGTGGAACAGTCGATTTATTCAGAAAGTAAATAAATATTTTGAAGCAATTCTTTGTTTTCTACAAAGAGGTCAAGTTCAGAGTAAAGAGGTTCCCTGAAGCTATTGTGTAGGAAAAGTTACATGAAGCTACATCGCAAGAAAATTGAAAGACGTTAAATCTTTTAATATTTATTTGTTATTTTATCTGTTTGGTTATTTAACCTATTATTGTAGGGCACTGATATCTCCTCTCTTCTACAGCTCTTGGTTTGATTCCAGTCTGTCCCTTCTACACGCGTCCAAATTATCCGTCTTTTCCTTGGTCTGCCTCGTCGTCGCTGGCCATTATCCAACATCAACAAGGTTGTGTGTGCTTATGTCTGCGTGTATCAGACAGACGTCTCCAGCCCAGTAGCTATGCGTGTCTTCGCATATCTATCCCCTCTTTACACCCAATATCCTTTCCATCGCTCTTTGGCAAACCTTGATCTTGAATTCTTGATTTTCGATGAAAGACCATGTTTGCACACTCTTTATCACAAAGTTCAAATTGAACAGTACTTGTTTTTGGGGGCCCTTTTTTGTTAGTAAGTCATTGTTACCTGTTGACTTCCTTTACCTTTGTACATTGTGAAACTTGTTCATCTCATTCACTAACTCATCGTCAGCTCCCGGCCAACGTTCATATAGCTACAAAATGTCTCTTTAGTCTATATATAGGGTGAATTTAATTTCACCACAGAAACTTTAAGCGATGATAAAAATAAGCACAACTTTTACTAAACCGTTTTCTATATACAAAATAAAAAACTTAAATTAAAATGTAAAAAAAAACAAAAAGTCACGGAAGTTTTGAAGTCGGAAAAATAAATTTATGTTTCTGGTTTCCGTCCATTTTAATCACTGTACTGTCGGGATAATCACCGACACTGAAGTCTTATTTGAAAGTCCATGCGGTTTTTGTAACTAATCGTGTGCGAGTGCTCGTGCGAGTTATGTTACATTTTTTTTGTAAGCTGGCGGCTGGATGTGATGTCATAAAAAAAACAAAGATGCGTTTAAAAATTTCAAAAAGGTACTTCAAATTCAGATTTGATATGACAATTTTGTATAGAAAATACTTTTGTTTTTCGGTTTGTGAGACGGGTCCGTGTAAAAGTTGTTCATGTTGATGGGAACTCGATAACATTCCTAAATTGTCTCAGGCGAATTAAATTTCAAGATTTATACAAAAGCTTAACAGAGATGCAAAGGTATCCAGTAACCAGAAAATACCGACGAAATTAAATGGTTTTCGTTAGCGTTAAAAGCTTTCCAAGCAAAAGGTATTCCACATTATTCATAATCACAGGAAAACGATTCTACTAAAGCCAGATTAATGTCGGTCACTCCAAATTAAAATGTATTCCTTAAGGAAAGTTGTCCCCTTGAAGAATTAAAAAGGACTTTAGTAAAAGGCCATACTTAAGATTGGATTGTAATAATTAAATTCTGTATTTCGATTGTAGATAAGCGACACTTCACCGTCGCTACAAGTTCCACTGTCGTTCAATGGCCGAATAGCAACTCCTGGGGTCGTATTCTAGAACTCTATTCAATGCTCAAGTCAGGATTGCATTGGCAACACAAGCACTGGAAATACGACCCTAATGGCAGGGACTTGAGTATGATTTCTAGTGCTTTGAATCATACTCAAGTCCTGACTTAAGCATTGAGTAGAATTCTAGAATACGACCCTTAGAGTTTCATATCCATTCTTCTTGGGAGGATATGCTTTCCGAATGAGTAGTAATGTTTAACCAATGCCATGATTACAAATATAAACTATTTACCTATGAAATAGAGATATTTTTTTTAATTTGAATCTGGAGTGAAACAAAAACGACACCCAATTTTTAACTTGTTAGGTGAATCGAGTACTCGAGTTTTCGCGGTTGTTACACGTAGGACATGAAACCATTCATTTGGATCCAAATCGGGGATATTAAACAAAACCACCGATCGGGCTGTTTACATGTCCCTAGGTACTAAAAAATAGTTTCATTTCCTGTTCGTTAGGAGAATTTTTAATTGAATCTGTCACAACATGATTAAATTCATTACTTAACATGTTTCTTAGTTGACCTTAAAGAGGTCGCATTGTAGGCGAACAAACTTAAAAAATGTTTTCACCAATACAGATATTAATTTTAACCACATATGCTAATTCCGTGACTATAGCTAGCAAACATTATAACCTTTAAACTTGATTAGAACACACAAGTTTTGTAATAACATGATACTGCATCACGTCAAAATTGTTATTGCAATCGTGCTGTATGTACTCCGATAGATACAAGTTGTATAACCTTAAATAGTATATGTTTTATCACTTTTTTATACAGAATACTATATTAGCTTATAGTCTATACTTTTTCAGACAAAATAAAAAATAATTAATTTACTGGCAATCGACCATTTGGTCGGGTCAGAAAATGAAGCAAGCAATTTTTTGAAAATCATTTAATGCAATATTACTTACTTTCAATAACTACAATATTGATATTAATTTTCCTCCGTATCGCATAGCCGTGGGACACCCTGTATAAGTATTTAAATAATTATTAATTTACTTATTTTTTACGTCAAAAAATGTTATGATTAAAGAAGATGAGTTTTTAGAAGACGGATTAATGGTATTTATGTTCGTCTCTGTATGCTAAGTACAAAATCCTATTATTCTGCAATGTTGAAAAAGGCAGCAGTATGGTACATTTATTGCCATAGGCAATTATAGAGTTGTCCGAAACTGATAAATAATTTGACGGCTTTTTTTGTTATCGTGTACTAGTTTTGTTGAAGTAGGTCAATATTTTGACACAATGACATGCACTGTGATCACCTGGCGACTGGAGAGCTCCGAGTAGTGTTAGCGGATCGGATGCAACCGATTTCTCTTTTTACTGACTTCGCGCTTAACAAACACACGATTTTCTTCTTTAAGTAATGAAATCATGTTGTGATTGATTCAGTAAAATGGCCCAAGCCATAGCTGTTAATTTTTTTAATTGTTACGCATTTGTATTCAAATTGGACGGATACTGACGATTAAGTGTTTATGAGACAGTCGCTACTCCAGAGAGAACAGAGCTCTTTGTAAATGAGTTCGTACAGGAAAGTATTGCCACTTTGCCTATATATGACGCCGAGTAGTAATCCTTTCATTACTGTGTTCCGGTTTTGAAGAGTTAAGGGTGTTGGTAAAATTACAGCCATATACTTAGTTTCGAATGCAATAACAGTGCCTTTCAGCGCTTACCACCAGGCCCACGATTCGTTCGCCCCGTCATGTGTCATGTCATATGCGTGCCAAATACAACAGGCTAACAAATACAACAAAAACAGGCTTTTTTACAAACCATCTTCTTGACCAATTCGGTGTCTGTGAGATAGATCGCTATTCTAGTAAGCCACCAATATGTAGGTACCATGGCGAAGGTTTCAAATAACGCTACTACCATAGACTTAAAAAAAAGTCATACATTGCAACATTTGCTGCGTACCTACAAAGACTTACTTTCCTAACATACCACAGATCACCAGTGGCACGTAAGTACAATCTGATTTTGTTATGACATCAAGTAACTGAACGAACAAGTCATGAGACTGGTGACAAATGACACGCAATTAACAGTTGGAGTGCCACAGCGCACGTCACCCTGATATATAAAGTTGGTAAGTCACATGTGATATAGTTTCACCTGACTCCAGAAAACCGTAATGTTTTACAGATAAAGGCAAACATTTGTATCGTCAAATCTATTTAAATACATAAACTATTGAATAGTCTTAATAGATTCCACAAATAGCGTTATAAATAACATAACAGTTGAAATTTAACAATAAAACAATGGACGACATATTGGAAAATTATAGTAAATAATCGCTTTCTACTTCTTCTGATCGGTGCAATTGTTACGATGTTTATGACATTTTAGAGAGTTTATTTATACTAGGTATGATGGTACTAAATCACGTTTATGTAACGAGATTTCTTGATAAAAATAAATATGTATGAATTGATTTGTGTAACTTGAACCTAAGAATTTTATAAAAAGATGGTCATATATCGATCATAATCGGCTACCTTCAGACTTATAGAGCGCCATTTCCGTCACACAACTGATAAATTGGCGACAAACATGGCGCTCTATAAAGCCTAACTCAGCCGATCGTCTTTCACTAAAGCTCGATTTGTAATATATATACAGTCTGACACTAACATGTCATGCTGGTAGCAATAAGCTAAATTATGCAGAACAATTAACTCTAATCTCGTAGCTTAAGTCAATACACAAATCTACAAATGTTATTACCATTTTAAAGGGTAATATCGACTACAAATGAATTTCATATTTCGACGCTCTTATTGTACAATAAGTAATAAACAAATTTTCCGACGTTTCCCCGATTGCTACACATTAGAAAAGTATAATCGCGTATATTTGTTTTTTAAAAACAAAGCAACACTTCTAATACTTTATAGTCAGACGTGACCATGGGACTTGTAAAGCGTGACGTCGGTCGGTTTGTTTGAAAAAAAAAACGTAAACAAATATAGAAGATTTAGATCGGATAAAAATATTTTCACACATCATTAATTGATTTGATCATCTGACGACTACTTTAAACTAGTTTTACATGCCATCCTGTGCAACAACAACAATGGATGTAACTAACGAACACGAGTTATAGACACCGAAATCTGAGATCGAACTATGTATAAAGAACACTTTTGTGTCAAAATTGCAATTTACGATCATTCGTGCTTAAGTCACGATACGACTACCAAAAAGACCCTCGTATCGAGTCACGATCGTACGAAAACTTAAAGAATGAGTACAATATTGCAAAATGAAATACACAATTTCAACTTTCGCTGCGCACTGAGGTGCTGGCGGCGGATTTATTAACGTAATTAATTCTTGTCTAGCCGCGCCAAGCCATCAATGAATACGTCTTACAAAAACAAGAAAAGCGGTATTATTTATTACTTAGGATTCTCAAAATGCGATTGCAACCGGTTTTAATACGTGTGCGGATCTATTTACCCTTTTCGTTCAATGGTAATGGTAAATAGTAGCCAATACAGCTCCTTGTGAAAGAGTTCGCCCAGGGCAGTACTGCCACCTTATTTCTGCCGCCAAGCAGTAAACATTACCACGATTCGGTTTTGAAGGGTTAGGGTGAAGTTACAGGCGCATTGGATTTGTCAACTTAGGAAATGTTAAGCTTTATTTGCCATGTCACACGCTAGTAGAACTTTAAAAGTACAAAATATATTATCAGGCTGATTACACATGGCGCAGCGGTGGCCGCGTTTTTGATGACGCGGAGCCGCTAGCCAACGGCGCGACTGCAACTCATGCGGCGTGATCAACTGAAACCGTACATTAGTAGATAATTACGGCAGCGCTTGCTGCCGCCGCCGCCATGGCGTTTACAAGTAATGCCGCCGCCGCGGCGCGCGTATGGAAGTGTGTAAACAAATGCACAGAAAACTACAACCGCGGCGCCACGGCGGCGGTGCCGCTGTTGTTACTGTGCCGTGTGCGATCAACCTTAGACTAAGTCATCCACTTTTAACAAATCGCATTACATCGCTGCCTTTACACAATATACGCAGTATTGCTGAATACTTTCAAGCGAAACTTTATCGTGAATAAAGTTCAGCAGCGGTAGAGCTCCTTGTGAAAGAGTTCGTCCAGGGAAGTACTGCCACCGTACCTATTTCTACCGCCAAGCAGTAATGTCAGCATTGCTGTGTTGCGGTTTTGAAAGGTAAGGGTGCTGGTGAAATTACAGGCACATGGGACTTGTCAACTTATGTCTCAGGGTGACGAGCACAGTGGCCCTCAGATCTTCGAGATTTACAGGTGTGAGCGGCGCTACAACTGTTATGTTGCGACTGTTACGTCCTTTCACTTGGTATCATAGAAAAAAACTGGAATTGATTAACATAAGTTATCATCTATCACAAGGAATCATTAATTACAGCCAAAAACATTTCTGAGGTATTATTAAAAAGAAGTATCGCTCAAGTAAGAGAGAAAACAAATAATAAAAAATTGCTTTAAACAAATTTAAAAAAATCAATTTTTTTTTGTATATTACACAGAACCGTTTTTTGGCAGGTATGGGTGGAAATAATGCTATGCACATAAAAATAAATATTCAATAGTATTTTTTCAACTAAAAAATGTTGGCAACCCACCTTTTTTAATTTTACTTATCTCTGAGTCTTTTACTTTGTGCCTTACATTTTTCCATTGAACCGAAACGTCACCATTAAACTTTCTTTTAATAAATTTGTTTGCCGTGTCGCGTTTACGCCGCAAATTAATAAGAATTAAGTTAATTTTAAAGATTTATCTTTCTGTTTTCCTCTTCATCAATACTATAGAAAAACATAACCGATGGTGACAAGTAACTAAATTATTTAATCGACGTTTTCTATTGTTTGTGACATTAAATACAAAAACTAAAGCTGTGTTCACAGAGAGCGACTGTAAAGCTAGTTAAACAGTTCACTTACAAAGCGAAACATAAAATCGTGTATTGCTAATAGAGACCATTCATCGGCATACTTACCAAGAACAAGCCTCCTTTAATGTCACCGACAAACAATACGAGGAAACAAGGGACCACCCGTTAGAAAGGAAATACTTTGTGTTATCGCCGAGAACTGCGGTACACATTTTTTTTAAAGAATTATGTGCGTTTGCTCTTGCTGTACTATGAGCAAAGTTAAAGCCTTCCCAGTCCTAAAACAGGTTTGCAAGCGGAGATTGTAGCTTGTCCCCAGTCCCTTATTTTGTTGGTCCCTTTTGTTAGTAATGTGATAGCCCTTTAACGCCATTGCGTGCATTCAAAAATAACCCTTAAAGGAGTCACCAAACTCATTGACAAAAAATAGCATTAAGCCGGTCAGAAACAGCTTCATATCCATGTAATCCATGCGCCGGGTGACGGACGCTGCACACGTAATCCGGCAGTCCCCATAGATCTTTGTGATTCTGAGATGCACTGCACTTCTCTGGACGAACTTTTTCACAAGAAGAGTAGCTGCTTGATTCTGCAAAAGCTACTTTCTTTAAATTATTTCAGTAGTAATTAAGTCAATTATATAGCATAAATTACCTAACTTATATAGACGCAAAAACATCGTTGTCATGTAAATTTAAAAAAATACATTTTTTATTTGTCATTGTGTCCTTAATATGCGAACGCAAATAGTTCGATAATACAAGACAAAAAATCTGAAATTATCAAGTTACATATGTCAAGATGTACTTGACATATGTAACTTGATGTTAGCGCCAAATAAACGTGGGTGAACTTGTGAAATCATCCAATGTATACCTGCAAGCGATTGTATCCCTAATGGTGGTAAGCACTTTTTGGAGCGATAGTACCTTACTAGCAAATACTTGCACACGTATTCTTAAAAGCAAATTAAAGATAAGACGAACAAATGAAACTAACAGCTTTTTAAAGTGACCGACGTCGTTCTATTTTGAGGGATATTTAGTTGTAGCCGACAGATGGCCTTGACTAAACGTAGCTTTAAAACTAGCACATATTACTTTTCAAATATTCATTTACATATTGTTAAAAAAGCTACGAAAATTGACAAAATTGTCTGGTCAAATTAGTACTACTACTACTATAGAAGCAAATCAATGTTTGGAATAGTTAATACGCCAGTTGAATATCACTATAGTCAGAAACAGACAGGTACCGACGTCGCGGTAGACACAAAAATTTTTTTGGATTGAAGATGTAGACGCATGCATTTTCATAATATATTTTACTACTGTTATTTAAAGACTGCGACGAGATTTACACACGCACGTCGGTATACAGGCCTACGATGTAACACATAGGCCTAAAACTTAACGCACAGGCCTACGAATTAACGCACAGGGCTACGAATTAAGGCACGGTGACGCATTAAGAGCCGATAGAACCTCAAATGGCTTTGGTTGTTAATTACAGTGAAAGTGTAGAATCACAATCACTTTGGAAAAAATACATAGTTAAATTGAGGATATACTCTGATTATTATACGGTGTGAAAACATGGTTCCTAAAAATTTTCACGATAGAAAATAAAACACAATCTTACGTCGAAATATTAAAAAAAAAAACGCTTATGCAACAGATACTTTACACATACCAATGATATTTTATATATCAAGTAATCTAAATAGAACACGTATAGTAAACGGTTACATTTTGAAAAGGCTTTCGTTTGGTTAGAACCGATTGAGTACGGAAAAAATCTTAAGTCGAGCTGAGTGTCCACTCTAAAAGGTTATTTAAAAATTTCTTGACACTATAATAATGTCGTTCGATGGAGGAGTTCTGGAATCATAAAATTAAATTTAAGTTGCCGCCGAGACTGGAAATAAAATTAAAAGGAAATAAGACGAACACATTGAACCTAAGATTTTGTTTTCAACAAATAACGTGCCAAAACCCTTAGCATCTGTCTTAATAAATCTAATTTATAATAATTAATAGGAATTTAGCAAATTCATTGTAAACTTTTCGTTATTACTACATAATTGAAGTATTCATAATTTATTCCAAGTGTAAAGAAACACCTTCCTGGTAAACTTTTAAATTAGGTTTGATGAAATTTATAAAAAACACTTTACCGAACTAGGGCGGAAAAATATCGCTTCACCGCTGCGGAAACCACAACCTTTTCAGTAAGTGTCTAGAAAAAACTGTATCATGTATGTCTATATACTCATTTCATGGAAAATGGAGACGGTTGGTAATACGAATCTATCTACACCTCATTAGTCATGATTGGTTGGAGACTATAGGAGGCAACATACTATCAGTAAAAGTGACGCCTTACCACCTTAAGACTCAATTTAATTGCTGCGAAACGGATTTTGTAACTTTAGTATAATTAACTTTATGTCAATCAAATGATACAAGTCGCGCGTCTTCCGAGGAATTCTTGCGCAGTCTCGAGAATTACCATAGCTACCGTATAGACTATGTATAGAACCATTAGCTTGAAAAGGTAACAAATAATTAGAGACTCAAAACGAAATATATTTAAATTAAAAATTAATTCCATAAAAACTGTAACCGCAAAAACCCGCCATTTTTTCTCGTCTTGTGTGCATTATTATAAAGGCATGGCAAGCTACAATCTTTGCTTTCAAATAAAGCTGCTTTAGGACTAGAAGACTTCCACTCTGATGACACACACTCAAATGGATCCCCAAAAGAATCGTCAAAGGAACACACGTGAATAAAGTGGTAACCAATTATATAAAGGTTCTATTATAAGAAGTCATTCGGTAACAATGAAATTGTGAATGAAAGAAAAGGTTTCAGAACTTTTCCGTATGTAAGTCGTAGTAATGTGGGCGGAGGGTCGACGGCCGTTTCTCGAAACACGCGAATAGGACCTACGGCTCGGCTAATAAGAAAAAGAACTTTAGTCGTCCTTGAGCTCAACAATAAGTGGTCCAGGTGTTTCGTTCTCTTAAAGTACTTGTCTACGGAGTAACCCGAAACCACTTAACACGGCACTTTTGTTTATGATCAGAGATCAGAATAGGCAGCATACCTAAACCAGAGAACAATAAAGTAACGAGAATGGACACCCTCCCCTCTCTAGAATTAGATACTGCACCACGCACCGGCGATTGACGGTCACATTGACTGAACGACAACAAGGCTGTCGGCAAACCGTTTTCGCTCTAAGGCGGCTTTGATATTTGAATATAGTTTTCATTTATTAATTACGAAGCTTGTATGTCAATTTAAAACATTATTGTACGTTATTATCCATTATAGGTCGTGAGTTGTGGCTTGTACGGCGTTTTAGGCGCTTTTAAATACTTTTTCAAAATAAACCTTCAGAACTATTCTTGTTAGTAAATTAATGAAAAATATAGTACTATATTGACAAAAATACCTAATGTGTAATTATTAGGATTCTATTAATAGAATTATAAATAACGGATTCGCGTTAGAATTTTCGCTATGTTGCCGCTCTGACCACGTACGATAAAGTGATGTACCCATCACTGCCACTTCACGCACACATTTGCGAGGGTGCAGATAGCGCCTTGCTGTATGTAGTAGTAGTAGTAGTAGGTAAATAACTTTCGACCGTTGTATGAAGTGCCCGGGGTGTGCCTAAACTTCAAAGTTCAGTCCCCATGAATTTTATTGCAGAAGGTACAAACGGAAAAGGCGAAGGAAAAGAAGAAACGTCCAAAAGGGCCTGTATTATTAGCATATATGTATATATTGCTGCATTAGGAGCAGTTATGTTTACATGATTGGAGAACACGTCTTTTCTCTTCGCGACTTTTGATAGGGGTGACGACGGAACGAAGCAAAGTAAGAATGACGAAGAAAAAGAATTAGAGAATGATTCAAAATTTTAAATGTAAGTGGCCAAGAACCAGAGAAAATTGTTATAAAAAGGTGGGATGACGACGAAAGAGCTCGCATCGTCACACACAGAAAGGATAAAACCTTTATCTGGAATAAAGGAATATATAGAATTATGTTCTAGATGATAATTTTTATAGTTGTAAGTAAGAATATAACAATTTTGTTTTGCTTTTTCGTTTTTAATGATTCCGAAATTTCACATGGATTATTCACGCTTTGTGCATTACTACAAGTTTAGACAAAAATACTGTCTTTTTCGAATCCTATTTATGACTTACACAAACTAAAGCCGTAACACAGATCAGTTGGTCGATCTATAACCAGGCAAGGGTGGGTAGGCGGCCCCTCGCGTCTCGCGTTGACTTCACCCCTTCAAATCCTATGCAATCTCGAGTCCCCTAACATTAAATAGAAATGTTTACGGTGTCATTGTTTAATTGTACAAGTTATTTTTAATTAATCCGTAACCACTTAACACAAACTCACATCAGCAGTTCCATCAATTTTAACAAAAGAAATTTAAAAAAAATTTAAGGTCGTACACGAATAATTGTTAATTTATTATAGAAATTACTATGTTGAAAGGTTTCGGATTAATTATTTAACATACTAACCTAAAAACTAATTACGCACTAGTTCTCAGTAAAGTGGTAAATACTAGCAACATTTGTCAACAGCAGTTAAGTGGTCCAATAATTAACGACTTCTTACGTAACTAATGTAACTACAACTGGGTACTTAAACTGAAGCTATTTGCAAACTTAACGGTCTGGGATGAATAAAAGAAAAAAAACCGTTTCGGTTATTTTGTTATTAAAACAATTTAAGTTATTTGATTTAAACTAAAAAAAATAAGTAGTATAGGGTCAAAAATTAGTATTGTAAAATCGTGATGTTATGTACATTACGACTAACCTAACCTAACTTCCGGTTAAAAAAACCGACCTCAAAAGTCATTCATCCCCTAGTTTGCTAACATTAGAGGTGGAATATTTTCTTGAAATTTAAATGGGACCACATTTGAGGTACAATACAATACAAAAATTCTTTATTGTACACCAAAAAAGGAAACAAACACAATACAATTAAATTAAAAATAAGCGGTGGTACAATGGGCGGTCTTATCGCTTTAAGCGATTTCTGCCAGACAACCTTTGGATGGAAGTAATTATATAATTCACAAGAAAAAGACGGCAGTGTATGAGGAATTACTAATCAATAGATAAAAATTAATAAATAAATGCAAATAAACATATATTTATAAATAAGTAATAAAACCAATACATATATGTATATGAATATAGTAAACTACTATATATTCTTATACCTATAAATATAAAATTTCTAAAACGTAATTTCAAAACATAAAAATACCTAAGCAGTCTAAGTCACACTAAATTAGGGTAGTGTACTTTTACCATATTTTTGAATATATTCAATGATTTCGCTTGTTGAATAAACAAAGGTAAAGCGTTCCACAAACGAATAGCCTGAACAGTAAAGGACTTGTCGTAATACTGGGAGGTATGCAATGGCATCTTAAGTTGGAGAGTTGAAGAAGAGCGCAGAAGTCGGGGGTTGGATTGATGGGCGAATTCAAATCGCTCCTTAAGGTAAGGTGGTGTGTGAGGAATTAACAAGATGCCATAAAGAAGATTAAGAATATGAGCATTCCGGCGAAGTCTAATGGGTAACCACTTCAGCTCCTTACGATAAATGGAAACATGATCACATTTCCTCAGACCACAAATGAAACGGATGCAAAAGTTTTGTAGACGTTCGAGCTAGTTGAGCTGTTCTTCGGTTAAATCCAGATAGCAGGCATCAGCATAATCAAGAATTGCAAGAAGAGTTTGGGCAAGCGCAGTTTTCGTGGCAATAGGTAAGAAATTAGGTAACCGTCTGAGAGATGCGGCAGACGCAAACAATTTGCGGCTGGTCTCAACTAATTGAGGTGCCCAAGATAGCTGCCTATCAATGATTATACCCAGATTTTTTACATTGTCACTAATTTTAATGTAGGTGTCGTCTATAATAACCTGCGGCAAGCGAAACCAATCTATCTTGGATACCATTCTGGAGCTGCCAATAACAATCATTTGCGTTTTCGTTGCGTTTAGCTTAAGACCAAATTGTTTACTCCACGTCGAAATATGACGGAGATCATTATTGATTTGTATATCATCTGCATACAGGTGGTAGGATGAGGTAAGACTGCGGGAAATTGAATTAATAAAGATCGAGAAGAGAAGAGGAGATAAAACGCCGCCCTGTGGAACGCCAGCACTAATGTCACACCAAGAAGAGAACCTCTCATCAATGCGAACACACTGCCGACGCTCATGCAGGTAACTATGAAACCAAGAGATTACCGTTGGAGATATGTTAAGAGTGCGTAAAAGTGCAATAAAAATGTCAAAATCAACGTTGTTGAAAGCATTGCTGAAATCAAGCAATGACATTACAGTGAGTTGCTGTTGCGACATACTATACCTAATGTCATCAGTGATCCTAACAAGAGCAGTCACAGTGCAGTGTCCTGGTCGGAAGCCGGATTGAAAAGGGTTAAGAAGGTTGTTACGTATGAGAAAAGGAGTATTTTGGTTATGAACTAGTCGCTCTAGCAGCTTTGATAGAAAGGGAAGTATAGAAATAGGTCGGAAATCAGAAAAGTTAGATGGGTTGGCTTTTTTGGGAAGAGGAGTAATGAGAGCTTCCTTCCAAAGGGAAGGAAATTCCCCGCTGCTGATAGAAAAATTAAGAATATACCGGATCACAGGTAAAATCTCATCAAATATGAATAAAAACATTTTACGACCAATATGGTGACTGCCAACATCATTGGACGAAATAGATTGTATGCCCTTCTTAACATCACAATCAGTAAACTCTTTTAAAGAAAACGGAGGATGGTCGGCAGTTGGAAGCGTGGAAAGATAATTTAAGGTAGATGTTTTAGTCAGCCCGTCGAAGGCAACCGAATTAGAGAAGGTACCTTCTTTCCAACAAAAAAGAATCATCAAAATTGATTCACAAATGGCGGAGTTATCGCGTAACATACATACAGAAAAAAATAAATAAAAGGACATACAGACGAATTGAGAATCTTCTCCTTTTTTGAAGTCGGTTAAAAACAGACAGACTTAAATGAACCCAAAAAATACCAAACGGTTGTTTACAGAATGATCGAAAACAAAATCTACTCTTCTGCTCGCGTTTAAAAGTTAATTGGCGTGTAAAAAACAAAATCAAACCGATGACTATTTTGTTAACAGCAAACTTTTTATTGAATTCCTCGTAAAAAGAACATTTCTTGTTGCCCACAAATAAGAAGTAATAAACATTTTTATTTATGGACGAAGTTGTAAATTCCATTCCGGAAAAGGACCCTTATTTTAAGTAGGAAAATTTCACAGTGCCACTGTTTAATTATATCGGGTTCTACAGGGTTTTAATTACCCCAAAACCTTTTCAAACGGTATTCTTACCAATACATTTTTTTTCTTTTCGAGATTCATCTATCAGTTTTTACAATCGGAGTTCCGTTGTAGACTGCGTGACGGGTGTTGGAGGTCATTTTGCTTATGAATTTGACTGGCGTAAAATCGGCGTGGTGAAAATGTCTTTTGTTTTAATGTTATATTGGCTTCTTTGTTGTTTTATTATTTACATTATTTCCGTACAGTTGAAATGAATTACGTTCTTGTCTACAACCTATTCATATTAGATTTATATTAAGAGCGCTTGTTATTTTATAAACATTCTTTAACTTGATTATATTTCGTAATAGTGCCTACTAGAATAAATTAAAGTATGAAAAAAATTGAAAATGACTACAAAGGCAGATTTAAACAATGTTCTAGTGTTTTTTCAATACCTGAAAAACATGTGCCACGCTGATTTTACAATGTTCACGTCATTTTGACGACTTAAGGCTGTTATCTGTCACTGGCCAGTCAACTTGTGACCATGGAACGTGAAACCGTCATCAACAAGGATCATCCTACATACATATATGTTTGTTTCTTAAAGCTGTCATCTGCCACTGGCCAGTCAACTTGTGACCATGGACCGTGTAACCGTCATCAACACAGGTCATTCTACATATCGACTGTGAACTGGCAACCGGTACTATCTCAATTTTGACAACTTTACAGGATGAAGAAAATATGATTATAATACCATCTGGTTTATTAAATTAAAATATGTAGTGTACATATATACATGTGTAATAAATATGTCTAAAAACTACGTATTTTTATTTAATAAACGAGATGCTATATAAATGACACAAAAAATTTTTTCATTCACCTGTTAAGTTGTCAAAATTGAGATAGTACCAACTGCCAGTTCACTGTCGATATATGTGCTGTTCTTAAACCTGTCATCTGCCACTGGCCAGTTAACTTGTGACCATGGAGCGTGTAACCGTCATCAACACGGGTTATTCTACATACACATATGTCTGTTCTCAAAGCTGTCATCTGCCACTGGCCAATCTACCCGCGACCATGGAGCGTGTAAACGATCCGAAATATCAGGAAAATAAAAAGAAGTCATATAGTGGTAAGAAACCCATAATTAGTGATAATCATTTAGTGAATAACCAGAAAAGCCTCAAAATCTATATTTTCAACCCCAAAAAATGGGATCTGTGTGTGGGTAGATAGCTCCCAAAGGGAAGGACTGAAGTTGAAAGTTGCCTTTTTTTTACTTGAAGGCGCTTTTTTTTACTTGAAGGCTAACTTATCTTAACTCCATCGGCAAGATTGTTAACTAAGTGTGATGAACATCTGTTCAGCTTAAAGATTATCAGCTCTATGCCATTAGCGTAGACACCAATATTTACTTACAAACAGTTACGCGAGCATTACTGCGTTCCTGTTTGAAAGGGTTAAGGGTGCTGATGGAATTACAGGCACATGGAACTTGTCAACTTGTCTCAGGGTGACGGGCGCAGTGGCAACCAGTGCTCTTAAAATCTTTGCAATTTAAAGCTCGAAGTAGCAATGCAACTGTCATGGATAGGCGTGTCGCTGTCACCAAGTGCATGATGTGTTCGTCCCTTCACTTAGTTTTATAAAAAAAACCTCAAATTGTCCGATCGACTTGAAATTTGGTGTACACTATAGAAATCCGATGTCAATTCCTTCCGAAATTTGACAATACTCGGCTGTAATTTGTATCCGAGATTTTAAATTAAAGTTTAAGTTTTTAACGTAAAACTTCCAATTTCAACAAAAGCAATAAAGAAACAAAATCGTGAATTTGACGTGCAACGCAGAACGCGATAGAGTTGTGGATTGTATAAGCTGTTATTTACGAGTGATATCCCATGTTTTGACGTGACAAAACGTTGCAGTAAGCCTGTCATATGAATCAGTTGCAGTGCTATTCATATTGCGCCAGTGTGCGCAATTTATACCAGAGGTTTTACGTTTAATTAATACATCCCACTGCTATACAAATACGTGTCAATAAGCGGTACTTTATGGTGTATTCTTTATTGAATTTCCAATCTTGAGGAGATTTTTATTGCATTGAAAAAGCAATGTACAGGGACTATTAAGCAGAAATTTAAATTGTTTTATTGGAAAAAGATTGCGTCAATAAATTGCTGCGCTTCGAGGCCACTCGTTGCAGATTCGAACGATTTAACTATTCAAAAGTACGAACCTTTTCTCTTTTCAAAATCGAGCCCCTAGTTTGAGTACCAGGGTTTATTTATTCATTAGTGACAAGAGCGCCGTAGAGCAGTGGTAGCACAACGGTTATTTCTCAATTAAGAGGTCTACGGTTCGAATGCCTGAGGCAGCATGTACGTATAATAATAATAACGAGCGCACACTCATAGCCCCGCACTAGGAAAACCCTGTGTCGCGGGTGCCATGGACACACACATAGACAATCACAAATTACACCCAAAGTCATGAGAGAAATAAATGTAGGCCATACAAATATTTCTGTAAACCATTTCTATATAAATGATTTCAAAATTGAATGGTCCGACTTTGCCATAGTATTTCATTTTATTCTCAGCTTATTCGTTAAAAGAATTAATAAGCAGTTTGTAAAGAACATAAACACAACAACACCATCCCGAGTAGACCAGGCGTATTATTATTACAGACATACATGTACACAGGTAAAGACAAAAACTTATAACCTACCCCTTTTTGCGCCAATATTAAAAAAATAGAGTCAATAAAGCATGTTCGGCAAGGTTTGTGTGCACAAGTGTGACGTCGTTTAGTCAATAAGGCTCATAACTTCCAAAAGCGAAGACAGATGTTTTCAAACAAGCAATATGACTGCGTTATTTTGACCTTATTCTTTTCACTATTTTGGTATAATTATTAATACAAAGATCGAACACTTAGAAATTCCTTCGATCCGACCGGATTCAAACCGCTGTCTTCTAGCAAACCGTGTCAGATGCCAACTAAGCCACGGAACGAACCAGCGGACCTCACGAATTTCTGTATGTGTTTATCATATCTTTGCATTTGGTTTTTCAACGACTTTTTAGCCTTAGATCTATAACAAATCTATGAAAATATTCCGTCACCCAGTTTTTACCTTTACAGCTATCAGTCCCGGCTAGGGATGTCGCTATTCACTGTATTTAAATTTTTATTGAAATGATAATCATTTTTTTTGTGAGATTACTCCACTAGTTTGTCATAATTATTAATACTATAACTGTGTTTTTAATTTTATTTTTAAATAAAGTATATACAGCGGTTTTACTGCCATAGTCCCACAAAGACGGACCAGAAACGTTACGATCCCTGTGACGTCATCTGTCGCCAGCGGATCCCGCCCCGCCGAGTCAAGAGTCAAGATCCTTAGGCTATCGCAGTCAAGATCCTTAGGCTATCGCAGTCAATCCCCTGATTCGTCCACGATTTCTTTCGTATTTATTGTGGTAGTAGTAGACGAGATGAAAGATGAAATTCCTCTTTCAAGTTAAAGTGTTAATAAAATTCATGTGTTGTAATATTTAAATATCAATTATATTTTTTGGGGTTGATCCTCATTGAGACCTTACCTATTTCTGCCGCCAAGCAGCAATGTCAGCATTACGGTGTTCCGGTTTTGAAGGGTAAGGGTGCTGGTGAAATTACAGGCATATGGGATTTGTCAACTTATGTCTCAGGGTGTCGGGCGCAGTGGCAATGCCCGTCAGATCTTTGCGATTTAAAGCTCTGAGGACGCTGCAACTATTAACGCCAAGTGTGTGGCTTTCCATCAGGCGCACGACTTGTTCGTACCAATCACTTGATATATAAAAGAACTTCCTCCTTTTTTCGAAGTCTGTTGAAAATCGAAAGCCTATGTATTTTACTAAACGGGTATCTTAAAGTTTGATGAATAATGGACTCAAGAACTGATCAAACACGAAATATGAAATTTACGAATCGCTGTGAACACCAGTGATGTTTAATTTAACGTTTCCTCTATTAATTTTCCTCGTCACGTATGTCGTCTGGCTCAACACTAATTGAGACCAGAGGTGGTTATATATATATCGTTATTACATATGTGTAGATTGTTACATAAGCGGAATATTACATAACATCATAATCTGCTAATTACTTGCGTGTTTGTGGAAGAACCTATTACGTGTCAGTTAAAAATATCTCAACTTATTGGATAAATAACCTGCAAGTTACTTAAGATTAACTTTTTTTTATAATATCAAGTGATGGGACGATCAAGTCGTGCGCCTGATGGTAAGCTACAAGCTTGTCCGCAACAGTTGCAGTGCCACTCAGAGCTTTAAATTATAAGCCGTTTCTACACAAGGTTGGGACTTCCTAGTAGATGTCATCCACCTGTGACAAAGCCTATAATTATATATGTATGTAAATACATGGAATTAGACCCGTCGCGGTCCCGACCCACGTCCGACCCGACCCGCACCCGTCGCGCACCCGCTCTGTGTGTTTCACAAAGATCAGGCACTACCACTGCGCCCGTCACCCTGAGACATAAGTTGACAAGTCCCATGTGCCTGTAATTTCTTCAGCACCCTTATACCCTTCAAAACCGGAACACAGTAATGATGCTTTGTGACAAAAATAGTTAATGTGGCAGTACTTCCCTGGACAAACTCTTTCACAAGGAGCTCTACTGCTACTAAACTTAGAAATGACAGTCTCAGCGGAAATGAAATACAATTATTACGAACCTCTTGTTTCATAAACTTGTTTTTAATTATAAGTACGGCGAGCCACACCTAAAGATGTATAATTTTGTATAATGTATCAAAATTGTTTGTTGAATATTCTACCTTATGACATTTGCATAGTATTTAAATTTGCAGTTCAAAAGCTATAATTTGAATAGCTTCACCGATCGCCGAGTTTACAAACAAAGCAGAATTACAGGGGGCCCCTACGGACATTTTCGCGGTATCCTAGATTATGAAACACTAAAATTAGTTCAACCTTGTGCCGAAACATACTAACTATACATAAATAAATGTGGGAACAAACTAATGTACCACATGGTCTTAATACATCGTGTTCAGTCGTAACACTAAAAGGGTTACCTCAAGTCACCTACAGTGAGCTCATTGGGTTATCGTGCAAGATAATTCGTAACGTACTTAGATATAGGTAAATCAACACAGCTTAACGTTTCCAAAATGATACGCTAAAATACTGTCATACACGTTTTAACGTGCCGTTGACCAAGTAGTGTAGAAATTCCATGTCTAACTTTCGGCAACTGGCTGATATCTAATCTTAAATTATCATACAATGACGGCATTGTAACTTTACCTTACTGTGATACAGCAAAATACTATTTACCTATGAGTATATATATCGAGTTCTTAGATTTTCGCGATTGTTGCATATAAGAAATGAAACTATTTTCTTGGATCTAAATCGAGCACACTTGTTTTTTCAAACAAACCAACGTTTCGGGCCCTTTACAGATCCCATCATTACGAATACTGTTGAGTAATTTACCGAAAAATATAAAATATTGGATTTTTTTCGAAAAAATTCCCGAATTATAAAATAAACTTGTATAGTTAAAAGCTACTTAGAGAAAAAGGAGATTTAAAATGATTTCACAACAGCGAAAAATCCTTTTTAATAGCTCCATCGTTTTCGTTCAATAACTTCAACTTTTAACAGGTGTCAACGTAAGATATGGAAAATTAAAGGTAAAATTGGAGAAATATCAGGAAAAAATTTTTTTTTCACGATGGAAATTCTTCTATGACCCAACACTAGCCACGACTGACTTTAACAATGATCATGGGAACTGTAAATGGCTGACTCCAGCCGTGACTATGGGACCTGTAGGGTTAGCACGACAGCGTGCGACTTGCGTGAGAGCGACATAAAGCGCGATAAAATACTATTCCCGCATAGACAATAACAATATCTCGCACTTTTATGTCGTTCTAGCGCAAGTCACGCCTTGTCGTGCTAGCCCTGCTGTAAAGGGTCCGAAACGTTGATTTGTTTGAAAAAAAAAACAAATAAACGCATTTCAGATCTGAAAAAATAGTTTCATTTCTTATGAGTATATTTTCAGTGCACGGTGGTAGACCAATGAGACAACAATTTAAGCAGTCATTACACTTATTAAAACTGCATAGCATTAAGCCGGTTAGAAAACACTTTATATCCATGTAATAAGAGCGAAAAAGACGTGTGTTTCGCGTCGTTGCTCCGGGCGGAAGCGAATCACGCAACGTCTTTGATGTATTATTTTGTACTTTAGTGTACCACAAAAACAAAAGACATATCGCACTGTTAATACAATAGTGTATTAATTCAAAAGTGTATTTTATTGTATTATATTAAAGTGTATTTTTCAGAACCGATGAAAAGCGAATTACTCACTTCCCGTGAAAGATTATTAAAATTTATGTACAGATTCAAGTTTCTTACAGACATCTAAACAATTTCCTACATGCCAGATATATTTAAAAATAAAAGGGAAAAATACTTTCATATTATTAAGTAAGGATTGTGTTGTCCAGACCTTGCTCACTAAAACTTTTGTCTCATTTTGAGTTAAGTAGATAGACACCTTTTTAATTGTTTCTTACAACATTCTAACGACGATTTTACGACGTGTAGAAAATCAAATTTTACATTTGGCAATAGTATAATCTTGAATTTCACATAATTGGAAATACAACTACTACTATTGTAATAGCAGTGCGAAAATTTAAAAACAACTAAAAATACTTTTATCACATGTACTAATGTCCTCGTACACATTTTTTTTTAATAACGCACACACTTAACATAGCCCCGCACTAGGGAAACCCTGTGTCGCGGGTGCCATGGGCACACACACAGACAATAAATAAATGATGATACACTAATACATACATGAAATCTAGAGTAAAATAAACACATTAAATAAAATTGCACATATTTTTTTATGATTTTTTTTATGACGGGGCGAACAAGTTTGAAGCCTGAGGGGCACTGCCACTGCGGTCACCGCCATTGTGCCTGTAATTTCGGCAGCACAAACCCGAGACGCAGTAATGATTACATTATTGCTTAGGGGCAGAAATAGTAGGATAGCAGTCCTGGGTGAACTCTATCACAAGGAGTTCTGCTACTGCTAAAAATATATATAATGGGTAGGTAATTTTCAGTATCAAACTTAAAATTCGTTATTATCACTGTCGAACCAGTACTGTAGAAAACTTTTTAAATAATCTGGAGTATTGACAGTTTTCTACAGAAGACTCGAGAAATCTTCCAAGTAAAATTAAGGTTTTGAAGAAACTTCGACCGACCTCGAAAATTCAAAGATGTCACTCGATGATAAATTGAATATTTGTTCGAGCGTTTTAAGCTTTAGACGTGCTAACAAAAGATCTTGTTCAAAGTAATAAATTGTACAGTTTCTCGCATTTATATCGACGCTTGGAAGACGAAATGGGACAAGCGACACTTTCGGGTCATATTGAGTTATATACATATACTGTTGGAATCAGAAACATTAGCTGATTTCAACGGTGTATATAACTCAATATGACCAAAAGTGTCGCTTATTATACATAAAAATAACTCTTATATATATAACATCAAGTGATAGGACAAAAAATCGAAGTCTGTTGAAATTCGAAAGCCTATGTATTTTACTAAACTGGTATCTTAAACCTTGATGAATAATGGACTCAAGAACTGAACAAATACGAAATATGATTTATATCTCAGGGTGACGGGCGCAATGGCAGTGACCCTAAGATCTTTGCATTTTCAAGCTTTGAGTGGCACTGCAAATGTTATTGACAGGCGTGTCGCAAACCACCAGGCGCACTACTTGTTCGTCCCGTCAGTTGTTTTTTTTTAATGCGTATATTTAATTTATCAAATAAACCAGCAATGCGGGCTCTCCCGTGACCATCATAGGACCAGTAAAGAACATGAAATGTTGGTTTGTTTGAAAAATAAAACATAAATAATAATAATTCGTGAGGTCCGCTGGTTTGTTCCGTGCCTTAGTTGGTATAGCGTCTGCCACGGTATGCTAGATGACGTCGGTTCGAATCCGGCCGGAACGAAGGAATTTTTTCTGAATGTTCGATCTTTGTATTAAAACTTAAAATAAAACAAAGATTCGAAAAAAAAGTTTCACTCAAAATAGTCTTGTTTTGACCTTTGTCTCTATGTCTAACAAATACTAATTAATATTAAATTGTAACTACTACTAACGCTTAATCGGTCCGTGTTATCTCAATAATTTATATTTTCTTATTATCATTATAGAGGTATTGAGCCGTTGGAAAACCTACATATGTTGTCATAGGTTCGTTCATTCATTTCAAAGCATTAATCTTTTTTAATTATTAACAGATTGATGGACATATTTGTGCTGTTTCATAAAAGGTGTGACAAATTGATCAAATCATGAGACAATACATTTTAATCAAAATAATAAGAGAGTAAAACATGCCAAACATAAAGTTCTGTCGAAGGGGAGGCGTCTCTACCATAACGGTAAAGACAGTTTCAAGAGTTTCACCCACCCATTGCACAAGATCCAAAAACGAATCGACACGGGTACTTAGTACACGTTATTCCCACATTTGACGAATTCTCAAGGAACAACGTTATTTTTTGGGGTGGTCAACTTCACAAAGCCACTCTAGACGCCAGTTAGAGATTCTTTCTAAAGCAATAGTTATTATTGTGAAAGGTATACTTATACTCATCGTAAGTATACATATTTTAATTTTTAACAAGTGGGGTGGCCACTATCACACGTGAAATTAGACACCACCAAACTTATTTAAATGAAACGAAACTCCCTGTTGCTTTTGAAATCCTGGTTTCTATTAATCATCTGTCCGCTTACCTGCGTAATTGGTGTAACTTAAAGGCGATTCACTGGTCAAGCGGAAGAAACTGTTTTGCTAAATCAAATGGTTTACGTATTTACTATTAAATAATGGTCTTATAAAAAATATACGATACACCTAAGGATATTGTCTAAAGAATGTGCCAACGTGTTACACGATAGGAGGTACATTATCCGATCATACAAACTCCTGAAAACGGGCTAAAATAAAACGCATAAAACGAATTATTTAGGAATAAAATATGTAACTTAACACATAATTTTTATATGGAGATATTTCCCTCGAAGTACTTTAGAGAACCTGCTAAATTTTGGTTTTCAACTGAAGCCCTACTAGTTATTAAATTCAGATTGATCCCAAAATGTGTTAATTGCCCAGCGGTTCAACGTCACACCTCGCCGCACGAAACCCGCGTCACTCGCCATCGGGCGCTTGTCGCCGTCGGATCTGTGCCAAACTTTCTCCGTCAATTCTTATTTTATTATAGGGGGGCTGACCCCCCTGAGCTATGAACCTCATCTCCTAAAATCTAGACCTTAAGTCACTTTTGTTTGTATCAATAACATTAGATATCAGTTTAGGACACACCACGCCGCTTGCTGCCCGAGTCAGCTGCCATCGGGCGCTTGTGGACATTTCTGGCAGAATACCGGTCGTGGGAAACTGCGACATTTATATAGATTTTAATACTAGAGATAATCATTTGCGACATTTATGCTATGACTTCCAAAACTATTCACTTTAATTTAGTTACATCGTATTATCTCAAAATTGCTTTAAATTATATTAAAATTACCTATTTAATTTCAAAGCGACAATGTTGTCACATGAAATTAAATCGAATACGAATGACATATAAATATAGCGAAATTTTGGAGATAAATTATTAACATAACGCAATTTTGCGATAAAATATATAACAACGCAATTTTTGAGATAATACTATGTTAGTTGTCAAGTGCGACGTGAAATTATACGTTCCTTTTGTTATAAAAAGTCGTTATTTTTAAGTGGTTCAATATAATAATTATTATGGTGTTAGTTTTAGTAGATCCTATGTAAATAGCTGCCATGGAAGTGAATAAAGTTTTTATCTAGGCTCGCATTAAAATACCCCGCCTAAAATGCTATTTATTAGGTATAAATTACATCTTACCCAACACCTCCGTTCAAGGCGGTGACCAAGCCGGGCCGCTCATAGCACATATGCATACCACCTGGCTCTGCTGCACCTTTATCACTAAGCTTCGCAATTATAAATACACAAAATTCAAAATCACATACACAAAATACTACTTTAGTTTTCACTTCACTGAAATATCAAAGTTTTACACTGTAGTTTTTTTTCTTTAATCAACACCACTCACGAACATTTTTTTAATGGAATATATATTCCAGAAGTTCAAAAGTTGCTACAAATAAATGAAATTGTAAGTATAGCATCGACGTGGAAGTAATTCTACGTCGTTAGACGTCATGGTACACTTGATCGCTGAAACTAATTAGTAGCGTTTTTTTTAATTTCCTTTATATAAACGTTGCTGTAGTGAGCTGTTTAAAGAGTTTGTTTACACCTTATTAGGTATTAACAAAAGTAGGAAGACAACCGCAAGAATAACCGTAATGTCATAAAAAGGTGCCAGAATAAGGACTTTTTTATGATACCAAGTGACGCGACGAACAAGTCGTGCGCCTGGTGGTAAGCGACACGCCTGTCCATAGCAGTTGCATCTGAGGCGCCACTGCGCCCGTCACTGCGGCGTACGTTTCTGGACCGTGAGTTTGTTCATTAAATTGTATCTTATAGTTCTTTAATGTTTTTTTTTAAATTTGATTAAGATTCGATACTACCTCAAATTTTTTCAGTACTAGTACGGTTCATTATGCTGTATTTCAGAATTTACTTTTTTACAAATGATATTAAAGCCATTTGAAAAATACATATCGTAAAGTATACATGTTCTATTTACTTCAGGTGATATAAAAAAAAATCATTGGTATGGGTAAAGTATCTATTGAATACAACGGTTTCCTGTAAAATTTCGAACTAAGCTTGTGTATTTTTTCTATCGCGAAAACTTTTACGCATCGTGTTTTCACACTATATAGTAATCAGTGTATTACCTCAATTTTACTATATATTTTTTGCAAAGTAATTGATTCAACACTTTGTCTGTTATGCAAAGTCAACCAAAGCCATTTGAGGTTGTATAGCCTCTTAATCAACAGCAGTTTCGACAACGGCTGCTAAGCCGATGGCGTAGTGCAGCGTTTCCCATTTAGTGGGTCGCGACCCGGTACCGGGCTGTCAAAACAAAATACTGGGTCGCAACATTTCCGCCTTGTTGAAGTGAAATCAGATCTAAGGATAAAACTTTCATCATTTTCCGCGAACTTCATTTCTTTAGTAAAAAATAAGCAGCAGCTCCGCATTTCGCCCAAAATAGGCGATACCGAAATAATATTAGTAATAACATTTTACTAACAATAAATGTGTATGTATTATTTTACTTGATTTAACCAGCTTGGGTTTAAAAATACTTAGTGGGTCACGGAAAAGCAATGTTTGGGAAACACTGGCATAGTGTATTAATATTATATATTTACCTATTGAAAACTAAATGGCTGTTTAATCGAGATAAAAATAAAGATATGCATAATAATTTCCATGGTAGTTTTAGTAAGGCAACATCGGTCGTTAGTAATTGAATGAATATGCCATTCCACTGGGACTCAACCGACATTACAACTAGATTTTAACAGAATAAAAAATATTATCATAATTGCTGTAGCGGAACGTAGCAAATCTCTTTGCATATGTTTTATTATAGTTTTATATTTAAATTCTACATTTAAATGTGATGGTTTTTGGCGCTTTGTCTTCACTTTTGTTTGCTATTTTGCTTTGATAGCTACGTGTTTTCTAATAAATTAATAAACTGTAGGTACTGTAACTGATGGCCTTGCTCGCTTGTTGTTAGCACCCACCCTTTAACCCATTGATACAGTCCGCTATAATTGCGATGTAGTCTCAATGGAGTCTCAACGGAATTACAATGACCAGTGTTTTCAAGAAAATCAATGGGCTACAGTACGGTCTGTATTTTACCCGACTACTCGACTACTCACAGCAGAAGTATAGGGTTTGGACAGATCGATACCTCCAATGAACACCACGCTTTTTTAATTTTTGGCAGCTTTTATTTTGTTTTTTGGTTCTTTTTTTTTTTTTTCACAAAATTCTGGGAGCATAATATTAGTAAATAAATATGGCTGTTTACAAAAATAACAGAAACTGCATAAAAAATAAAGTTGGCGTAGTGTTAATTGGAAGTATCGAGATGGTGACTTTTAGAGCACGCTGTTTCGTATTTGGGGATTTTATTAATTTAAATTTAAGTTTTATCATGAATTTTAAACGCAACTATCCAAAAGTTGACTGTTTCGTTTAAATTGGATGGAACTATATTAACATATTAAGGCTGCTAACAGATTGACTGCATGTTTACAGTGAATGCGTGAAGTCGTAATCAACTTCATGCAGTCGAGACTTAACTGCATGAAGTACATAACGACTTCACGCATGAACTGCCTCAGTCGATCTTCATGAAGTCGGTGTCGACTTAACATTCATGCGTGAAGGCGCTATCCGAGGCCTCGATTGCATGAAGTTGATGACGACCACAAGCGTGAACTGCAAACATGCAGCTAATCTGTTAGCAGCCAAAAGTATTAGTTAAACAATGGTGTATAAACACTTTTACCTACAATGACACGACCGAAACAAACTAAGGAAAGTACAGGTGTACAAATGATTCACAATCATATTCTTTAAACACGTCTTCCTCTCTGTGACGTCAAACCACAAAAATACCCAGACACCTATTTCCCTCTTCATCGTCATAAAAGCCATTGTACGTCCCACTTCTGTACACCGGGTTTCTTAAAGGAAACGGACATAATTGGGAAGTAGCCCGTCTAACTGGCCCAATGCGGGTTCGGTACTTTTTTATGATACTACGTGATGAACATGTCGAGCGCCTGGTGGAAAGCGACTTGCGTGACAATAACAGTTGCAGTGCAGTCAGATCAAGCGTGACACCCAGAGAGCGGGTGCGGGTCGGGCGCAAGTCGCACACACGCCGCGGACCCGTCGTCCATATAATGAAAACATGAAGTTTATTTCTGTTTTTTTTTTTAAGTTGTTGTTACACTTCCGTTGGGACTTCCTAGTAGGTGTCATCCACTTGTGACAAAACCTATAATTATAATATAAATACATGGGATTAGACCCGTCGCGGACCCGACCCGACCCGCGCCAGTCGCGCATCCACTCTCTGTGTTTCACAAAGATTAGGTGGGTACTGCCACTGCACCCGTCAGCCTGAGACATAGTAAGTTAACAAGTCCTATATGCCTGTAATTTCTCCACCACCTTTAACCCTTCAAAATCGAAACAGTAATGCTCTCATTTATTGCTAGGCGACATAAATTTGTAAGGTGGCAGTACTTCCCTGGACGAACTATTTCGCAAGGGGCTCTACTGCTACTGAAATCGCAAACATCACAGACGCAATAATACGAAAAATCTTACGCGTACGCTTCTGGACCGTGTGTTTGCTTGTTAAATTTTATCCAATAGTTCTTTATTAGCTTTCGAATTGATTCATTCTTAATGAATAGTAGTTTCGATAGCGTCTGATATTATAATGATTCTGTGTTATTAGCTATGAGTTCTGATCAATAAAAACTATATACATAAACGAAAATTATATCTCCGTGGCTCGATTAAATTTCAGAAACGTTTTTTCAATACTGCTCTGTGCCTCTACCACGAGTTTAAGCGACAGTGGTCGCTAGCGACTCATAATTTTGTATGGTAAATGATACAGCGCCCCTAGCGCTCACAAGAAGAAACAATATTTTGAATACAAACATTTTATTGGATCGCTAGCGATAACTGTCACTGTAATCTCATGGTGGAGGCACTGATCTGAAGTTTTACCTCCAAATTAAATGTCATTGGAGACAATGTAAGTGCGATGATGTGGCTAACAGTACGGTCTTATACAGTACAGTATTGATTATATTATTATATAATAATACTCAAATACATGTAATAATATATAATAATAAATAATTTCTCAATTATTAAAACGGTCATTCTCGGACTAATGTTCACTACCTAATTGCCGTGGCATTTATTTATTATACAAGTATTCGATTTTTATCGTGCAATATTATTTAATATTCGAAGTAGTGTATCGTGAAAATTTAGCAATTACACAATAATACAATACAATACAAAAAATAATATACTTGAATATTTAAATAATAAAAATTGATACAGAAATTATGTAGTGTACACTAGTCCGAGAATGATCGAAAAATTCCTTCCTCCCATTTGCTGTGCCCAACAGGGTCCATAAATGCTCTATGTATTCTGTAACGCGTTATTAACATTATGGAATAGCAATAAAGTACTGAGTATTGAGCCCACCCATAACAGTTGCTGTGTCACTCAAAGCTTCAAATCGCAACCATTTGAATTGTCATTGTACCCTTTACCCTTAGACATAAAGTTGACAAGTCTTATGGGTAATTTTCAGGTTAGTTTTCTCTATCTAATTTCGGTGGCAATTTCTATTACTTAAATATTCTAGAATATAATCATAAAGTACCTTAAGTATTTTTGAGTGTAGTATGAAAATTTATTTAATATTTCACAATAATATTATATACTAATGAATTATATTATATTACAAACTAATAAATTACCACCGAAATTAGATAAACTAGTCTAAAAATTACCTTTATGTGCATAAGCACAACTATAAAATCGGAATTCGAGTGTTAATAATTGGCGGCAGAAATAGCGAAAGCTTTCACAAGGAGCTCTATTGATTTGAAACGCTAAGTACTCAACATCTTATAAGTGTTATGTACATTATCCGGTAAGCAAATGATGTTGTCCTTCACCGCACGTATATTTATTGGTCGTAATAAATACAATCTGACAGCGATGTAAACTTTGCAAGAGGAAAACGCGAAGTGTTTACTTGCTATAGTACGATATTTAAAAAAATATTAGTGAACAGGAAAAAACGCAACTATATTCGAAATATTTACTTATATATTTAGACACAAGTGTAAATTTAGTTACATAATTTTAGTACCAGTAACAGAGTACTAAAAAACCGACCTCAAAACTCATTCATTCATCCCCTAGTTTGCCACCCTTAGATTTGGAATATTTTCTTCAAATTTAAATGGGACCACTACTGAGGTACCCTCTTTCCAAAAAAAGAATCATCACATCGATTCACAAATATACACCGATTGGATGGATCGGATGGCCGGAGTTATCGCGTAACATTCATACAAAAAGAAACATACAGTCGAATTGCGAACCTCTTCCTTTTTTTGGAGTCGGTTAAAAAATTTTTAAGATTTTTTTTGATAATATCAAGTGACGGGACGAACTAGTCGTGCGCCTGATGGTAAACTTCACCCCTGTCCATAAATTGTAGTGTCACACAGAATTTTGAATCGCAAAGATCTTGATGGGCACTGCCACTGCATCCTTCACCCTGGGACATAAGTTGACAAGTCCTATGTGCACAGGCACAATTACGGAACAATCACAGAGAACAATTACAAATTATAGAATTTCACTAGCACCCTTACCTTTCAAAACGGGGACACAGTAATGCTGACATTAATGCTTGGCGGCAGAAACAAGTTAAGTGGCAGTACCTCACTGGACGAAATCTTTCATAAGGAGCTCTTTCTTCTTGCGCTATTCTTTCGATCCGGCTGGACTCGAACCAGCGATCTCGTCGTACCGTGACTGATACTCTCGAAGAGCAATTTCACAAAAATAATTGAATATCATAATAGTAAAACATCGTGATATTATACATATACATAACCCTATTTTGCGCCAGGAGTTAATAAAGTGATACCAAGACGAGAAGTCTAAACTCAATATCTGCCAGAGGGCGATGGAACGCAGCATTCTGGGCTTTAAACGTATTGACCATACACAACACAAGGCTGCGTTTTTGATAGTTCTTCGCTTTAACGACTCGATAGATTACTTAATGTTTATTCTCGATATTGTCAGCGTGTACAGTAAAGAGGGAAAGAGACCGAAATACAGATAGAGCGTTGCGTTAACGTTTTGTAATTATTATTGCATTAACGATAGCAGAGGTGAAAGTTCAACCAAGCGCAACTAAAAGTTACGTACAGTTTTTAAGACTTTCGTGATCGATAGAGGAAACGCTGTTATAATCCGGTTAAATAGCTCACTGGATAGTAATAATTATTTTGCGGAATAGTAGTTAATTACCGTACTTCAAATAACACCTGAATATTGATGTTTACAGTTGATATTAATCATTAATATTTGAAACTAGTTGTTGAGTCATATAAATCGCAGAACCGATGACCGGTGAAGCAGAAGAGTGCTATAGTGGAGACCGAGAATGTGTACCAGTAGCATTGGCCGCCAGTGGGAAAGATGGACGCTTGATATAAGCAAAGTAATGAAAAAGACCTGGTTGCAAATAGTCGAACATCGGAAAGAATGGCGCGTTAATAAGGAGGTCTACAGTGAACAATGGGTGACTAAAGCCTTCAGAAGATTAATATTTTTACAAAAGTAACATAACATTCTTAACCACGGCCGGTGCAATCTGGCCGAAAGTTCGGGACAATTGGTAGATGTGCAAATACCTATTAAGTAGCAGTAGAGCTCCCTGTGAACGCCTTGTGTTCGTCCAGGGAAGTACTGCCATCTTATCTATTTCTGCCGCCAAGCAGTAATGTCAGTATTTAATGAGTTCAGATTTTGAAGGGCAAAGGTGTTGGCGCGAAATTACAGGCACATGGGACTTGTCAACTTGAGTCCCTCGGATCTTTGCGATTTAAAGTTCCCGAGTGTGGCACTACAACCGCTATGGGCAGGATGTCGCTCAACACCAGGCGCACGACTTATCGCGTTTATTGCTTTTCCCTGAAATGCGAAATTTCAGAAAACGTAAATAAACTTAATATATAATTAACTAGTTCTTGTCTTGGCAATCCTTGGAGTTAGAGTTTGTGCAGTTATGTGTAGACATTGCCCTGAGTTTTATACTAATATCTATATTCATCTATATTCAATTCATTATCTTATCTAAGAATTTAGTAATTTACAGCGAATCTTAGGGTCGTATTCTAGAATTCTACTCGATGCTCAAGTCAGGATTGCAATGGAAACACAAGCACTGGAAATACGACCCCAATGGCAGGGACTTGAGTGTGATTTCGAGTTCTTTAAACCATACTCAAATCCTGACTTGAGCATTGAGTAGAGTTCTAGAATACGACTGTCAGAACTGCAATGATATTACGTGTTAGGTCTTTTTTTTAACATGGCTATTAGCAGAATATCAACAGCGCTGTGAAACTCACCAGCACATAGCTGAACTTTATTAACGGTTACACACGGCGATTTTTATCAGGTATGCAAATGCGATGCAGTCGCCAATCGTCTACCTATACGCCTATACAAACGCGCGCGATGCAAACGCGCGATTGCATCGCTGCTAGAAGTCACCATGTGTAACCACTCCATGAGAAATGTAGTTAATTTATTTTACTTTGCATCATTCTTTGTTCAATTTTATTGAAAAAATAACGATACAAAAAACGATGTACAGTAATAAAAAAAAGTAAAATACGTATTGTGTTATATAATGTAAGGCAAGTTACCTATAATATAAAAAGATGTCCGTCAGAAGCAGAGCGATTACATGCGAATTTTCCGCTAACTACGATGATTAATAGCGACTCACTCTATATAACTGAGCACTTTTCACCTCGGTACTAACTTAAAGGAGTAACTTTTTTAATTTTCTCTTTTCAATCTTAATTTCCTTTTTTTATACCTTGGATCTAGTTACACTTGGTTGGATACAAACACAAAATGATAAAAAGTTTTAAGCTCCAAAATCTTTTTTCAAATGAATCAAAGCGAGTGATAAGTAACATTCTAGTAGCAGTAGAGCTTCGCCAAGCGGTAATGTGGGCATTATTGCGTTCCGGTTTTGAAGGGTAACGATGCTGGTGAACTTACAGGCACGTGGGACTTGTCAACTTAAGTCAGGGTGACGGAGCAGTGGCAGTGCCTCTTAGATATTTGCGATTTAAAAATCTGAGTGCCATTGTTATAGATAGCTTTATCGTCTATATTGGAAATAACTACATTAAATTTAAAGTTTCTACGTCACAAGAAAAGCGGATGGCACAGACAAATAGACGAACGGCCACGTGAGCGATATTTTAAAACTTCTGTTTTTTTTCCCTATACAAGTACATACTTGTAAGGGAGTACATACTCCAAGAAAGTAACCTCCCTGCACGACGTCGCATGCCTTTTGTGTACAACTGGCGCACTCTAGGCAACGATCGGCGAGTAGCCTACGCAGCTTCTAGCAGCAGTAGAACTTCTTGTGAGAGAGTTCGTCCAGGGAAATACTGCTGCCTTACCTATTTTTGCAGCCACGCAGTATGTAGCATTACTGTGTTCCGATTTAGAAGGGTACCTAAGGGTGCTGGTGAAATTACAGGGACTTGTCAACTTATGTCTCAAGGTGGCGGGCGCTGTCGCAGTGCCCCTCAGATCTTTGCGATTTAAAGCTCTGAGTGTGAGTCACTGCAACTGTTATGGACGAGCGTGTAGCTTACTATCAAGCGCACGACATGTTCGTTCCGTCCCTTGATATTACAAAAAAATTAAAAAAAAGATTGGCAAATAATTTCACCACGATAGCAAGCATTATAGTGTATTCCATTGTAATGATAAGATGAAGGTATGTTTTCCTAAAGATACAATAGCGTACATTGTATATTAAGGGCGGTAAACGAGGAATTACGAACAAGACTCTATTAGAAGCCCGAAGTCGAAGACTGAGGGCTTTCAGAGTCGAGGCTACCATACCGCCTATGAAACACACAATGTTTCACATCACATTTGCTAGTAAATAGTATGATTGTATGTAGGCTAACTTGACTGTAATGCAACAAATAAAACCCTCGGGCCATTTTCTTCTCATTACACGACAATGGATATAATAAGAAGAAAAAAGGCAAGTGTGATGAAAATTAGTGTAATTGACAATAAACAACAAGTCGCATCCTTGGTGTAAAAAAGTAACATTTGCAAAATAACAACTTTTCAGGAGAGAGGTTTAAATATTCTCCGAACGAATAGGTCAGTAATACAATTTCACATATACATAGTTTATTTCATGTAGTTTGTGTTATATTTATAACTTCCATGTGACAAAAGCACTTTTGACGCATGAACAGATGTGGCTTTGTTTATTATACCAAAGGTACGAAATACCTCAGATTTATACTGGATCCTGGTTTCGCTATTTTGTGGTGTAAGTTTTTTGCCTTATTTAGCAACAGTGGGGTAAATAGAACGCGGCGGGTTATTTTTTCTGAGGCCACGACGAGCCATTACCCGGGTGTTTTCCCTTTTGATTGATTGCCCCAACTAGGGCGGAATGAGTGAACTGAATGTACCTACATCATGGCGTGGAACATTATCTATTAGATGCTTGTTTACTTTTTCAACTTTACGCATAAAGAAATTGATTATTAGAGTTCAAAAAACTAAATAGTAATGTGTGTATCAGTTCATACGCCTTACAGCAGGTTACGGGTCTTAGATGGAGTTAATCGAATAGGATCACCAATTGTGTAGATATAGAGCGTAAGGGCGAATACGCGGAACCAATCCGGATCATGGAATGGAGAAAGGTCTACTTTGGTCATTGACATAGATTGGGCAATATTACATGTGGTCATACGTCAAAGTGCTTTTA
>NW_020653344.1:4536191-4536684 GCF_003589595.1 Hyposmocoma kahamanoa
TAAAAGTAATCGATTAATTTCGTTCGTGGAATTTCGGTGGTAATATTCATTAAGTATTCGATTATGTGAAATATTAAACAATATATCAGGTTACTACACTCGAATATTAATATTTAAACGATTAAAATGTCACCGCAATTAAGTAGAGAAAACTAACTTGAAAATTACGCTTAAGACGGTGGTCATTTTGCAGATGTGGTCTTATTGTGTGTAGCCTGACAAAGGGTGCGATTTATTGTAAAAACGCGGAAGATGCCAGGTCAGATGACGTAGTGTATTGCGGCACCGAAACGGTCGAAAATTATTGCGGTGGAACAACTGTTCAGACTTGCCATGGATAATAAGTTCAAGGATCTGACTGCCAACCTTATTAGGGTAATTTCCAAATTACTTTTTCACCTGATTTCGGTAGCAATTTTTATTATTTGAATTTTTTTAAATCTAGAATATTATCATGAAGTATTATTTATCATTCGAGTACAGTACCTAACCT
>NW_020653344.1:4536694-4653307 GCF_003589595.1 Hyposmocoma kahamanoa
TAAAATGTAGAAGACGTAGAAATAATGAATTTCCAATATTGCAAACAGGTTTTATTAACAAGTTATTGTTTGGAATCATGTAAACATTACGTGTGCTATTGATATAAGTAGCGCCACATTGCGGCATTCAAGGGAACTAAATCGAATGTGTATTTCCTTTCTCAGATTTGACGGTATGCTTAATTCTCCATTCGAATGTTTACGTTAAGAAACTTCCACGTATAAAGTTTGATTTACAACGTCTGTAACAATTACATTGGCCAACGTTTATACCAGTTTTAGAAGCAACAAATTCATTTATACGTCGTGATTTACGGTCATTATAATTTTTCTAATGTTTCAAATGCACACGAGATGATACACCTTATCCTATTTTGAAGTTTGCCAAGTCTTGTATTTTGTAACTTTGCTAAGATGATTTGTTATAGGCCACTAAGCACCTACCTAATCAACAACTCAAGTACTTAATGTTTGTTTACCTGCCCGACCGTTAAGTAACAAAGAGTAGCTTAGGTAACACTTTCCATTGTCGTTTCAAGTGCGTGAAACCAATAGAATTTCAAATGCACAATCGGTACAGCGTATCATAAACAATTCCCAGTTCCAGCAATCAAGTGCGTCATGCATGAATCAACACCATGGACATTACATCCGCAGCGATTCTTACAAAAAGTCAAGGCGGTGCGTCCGATCCAACACTGCAATCCATATGATCACTGGATGTACACAGATTTCACTGCGTCGTCGCTAGATACGGCCGGCGGGTGCTTTGACAGCACGCGCGCATTCCGATTGCGAATGCAAGGCGCATCACGTCCGTGCGAAAACCCGCCAAAAGCGAGTTCCCCGCGCGGTGTACCCTTGAGGGGCAGCGTGCAGCGTTAGAGCATGCGCAAAGTTAGAACGCGACCAACCGGCAGGAGAGGACGCGCGCGACTGCCGCTCGCTGCGGGGCGGGAGCGACCAACGCCGCCGCTCAGGTTATCGTGAGTCGGCTACACAGATAATGATGTCAAAAGTGGATCGGACTAATGCTCTCTATTATGTTGTAAACGTTTCAAATACCCACAGCCGCAGCCACAGCGCCCGATGTGCTCAGTCAGCGGCTCAGCTTCTTCATGCCTCGCGATGAACGCTCTTACAAGGGACGAGTATTATGTCTAATCATCTCGTTTATTGTTATGCTAATGATCTATTCAATTATTACGTTCATTTCCTATTAATAAACCTGATTGGAAACTCATATTGATTGCGTCATCACCAATCAATAAATTATGATATGATTAATTGAAATGGAGACGTCGATGCGCGTGGTGTGCCAAATCAAAAACTTTTCAAGGCGTGTGAAGTGTCGTCTCACTTGTCTCTGACGACATTTGTAAATGATCCTTGAACTAGTGGATTAGTTTAAATGAGGCAAATGATGTTTGCTTTGTTATAAAATCAAAATATTCGTAACGCATAAGGGTCCAATGCCCTGTCAACGTAATTCTACACATTTGAAAATGTAGCAACAAAGATGAAGTATTATCGCACATCGAAATGAACGCGGCGTAAAACGGCCCGGCCGTAATTTTATTGTCCCACGCCGTTTGCGCTTTGAACAATAATGGCTCTTAAAACTACAACCAACGACATTAAATCGCTTGATTTCAAAATAAACTCACACTCTCTTAGTAAAATGAATATTGTTGATGTTTTGACGACCTTCCGAATATGCACCGTATGACGAGGGCATGGAGTCGTTAACTCAATGCGCAGGTTAATGCGGTTGACACGTTTTACCACCGGTTAGTGTTAGAAACGAAATACGAGGATTTATATTGCGAACCGTATGTATCGGAAATAAGGTTGATTTCAGTTGTGTGTTGAAGGTGACCGCCGTGTATTTCCATTTAGCAAGAAGTTGTTCGGGTCTATATTTTGGTCGCGTTAAGAAGCTTCGTTTGATGGATGTTTCAGTTGGTTGATGGTTTTGCGGTGGTTTTCGTGAGAGCCAAAACTCGGAGAGAGAGAAAAGTATGTTTTTGCCGTTTATTGGCGTCGCTTTAGATAATCATATGATTTAGTAGAAATAAAAATACCTACTTGAGTTAATCTTCTCCTCAAAAGCAATAATAACATGAAGGTGTGAAACCGTCTTAGCTTACGTTATGATATTTAATTAACACTGCGAATACGTAACATTTATTAGTTGCCATGGGGCTGTAGGAAACGCAAAAATGCTCTCCGACGCCAATTAACAAGGCTCTACGCATGCTAGTGCTAACTATTTCGAAGGCCGTTAGTGGTCACGTCTATAAGGGATGTGGATGGAAAATATCGGAGACTAGACATTGGGCAAGCCATTAAGTGGATTGCACGTAGATGTAATTCATTGTGACCCAAATTTCTCGCGACAATCGGGGCGCTTGTGACTCGGGCAGAGCGGAAATAGGCGGATGATCCCCGGAGAGAGACGCGCGAGGAAATTTAGGGCCCCAAGGGGGACATATGGAGTCGCTCATACTTTTCACTACGAGTGTCATTAGTTAGAACCAAACTGCTTCATCTATTGATTTGATTCTATGAAGCATAGCATTGATAGACGTGGATTTTTAATGGTACAACTAAAAATAAAATGCGATCATGGTCATGGAACGAAGCATACTACAGATTAGATCAAAAGACAAACTGCGAAACACAATAATAAAAAGAAAACGCAAATCATAGACGCCCTTCAACATGCTCAAGCACTGAAGTGGAGATGGGCGGGCCATCTGGCACGATCGGTAGACGATAGATGGACTCTCAGAACAACCACTTGGAAAGGCCCAGACGGAAAGAGAAGAAGAGGCCGACCATTAGAACTTTGGCAAGACGAGATTGAGAAAGCGGCTGGTAAATCGAGCCTATAGTCGTCGAGGCGACCCCTGCTTTAGTTTATTTTTCAAAACCAAAACCCCGCATCGTGTTGGTATTCAATAACCTCCTAAGACACAGCAAACTACAATGGGAAAAGCGCTAAATATTTCAGACCCAAGCACGTATGTTCATAGTTTTGTATGTAAAACGTGTTTTTCTAGATATCTTATGGACATATAGAACATGTACAGCTGAATTTGAATGCGATATTTTCGTTAATGTACATTACATTGGGCGATTACGTGATCATAGGATTGGAATAATACTTTCTGGGTATGAATCACTTCTCATATTATGCACATTTTCATGTTACACGAGGCCTTAGGCAGACAATTGATATTTAGAAAGTATTGAAGAGCAAAGCTACGGTATGAATAATAAAAAGGAAGCATTTACGTGAATTAATGACAGCACAAATTAAAATTTAAACATTTGCTCATTGCACGAAGTTAAAGCATGAAAAGAATAATTACGAGGCAATTCAAAAGCAAGATTAAGGCGCAGTTACACCAAGTTTAATTAGTGATATTTGGGACTGTCGGAGTGATTATTTTTTAGTTCAGGGCAGGTCAGCCAGAATCCGGGACTCTGGTTTAAATAAGCACGCAAATGGCTCGCCACGGGAATTGACACGGTACTAAAGAACAGCCTGTAGGAAGTGCCGTTTAATGTAATTACTTTGGTTGTACACGCAACGTTCGTTTGTAGCGTAAATACGGTAGCAGTTCATCGGATAAAGCGGATGATACGGAAAATATTGCTTTTCGAAGCGAGCCGCATTAAACTGATGGCGCCTTTGTGGGAACTTTGTGAAGGATCACATTTTACGTGTTACGCTGTGCCTACTTTGTTAACAGCTTTATCAATTCATTGAAACGTCCCTTTATGTTTTCTGTAGTATTGCGCCGAAATATTTTTGCGATCTTCATTTTTTTAGCTTATGTAATTATCAAAATTAAATACATCGTGTTTCCATTATAATTATCTCTTTTTTACCGTGCAATTTTTTTCTTTCCTCCGGTCATGGATAAGAAAAATCTTATATTTTATTGTAATAGCAAAATTTGAATTTGACAAATTATCGAAGTCATCGAAGATTCGTGAATATTCCCGTTATCTGTTGCTGCTTTTATCGCACGTCGACTCTGGCTGTTTATCAGCATGTCACATTTAGATTTTTTAATCAATTTTCGGATAATTTGCTTATACACTGACATGGGACCTAACATTGTATAACTGTTCTAAATTGTGGTTGGATAATATGATGCTTATTTACTTACAACTCGGTTAACAAGCTTAACATAGAATGCACTTTTGTATCGTAAAAATCGCGCGATTCCGGAATTGTCGAAATTATTAATTAGAAATATATTATTTATTGCCAGACATAAAATAGGTTTTTCTTTATTATTTTCAAATAATTTTTTAATTATAAAAGAATATGGAATCGGCTAAGTTTGCGAAACAGGCCCGAGATACATATAAATGTGTTTACATAGGTCGGGCAGGCTGACAACCAATGCTGAGTCTGTCCACCACTCACAAAATAATTTAATTTGTGTTACATATTTCTAAATCATCTTTTATTAATTTATTATGTAATTAAGGTGTGTGGAATATGTTTAAAATATTATTTGATGTAACATTTAAATTAATTTTTATCATATGAAAAATGTAAAAACTTCGGACATCAACAAAAAAGTTTAATCGTTAATAATTGTTACCGAAACCATCGTACCATCGTTTAAGTTTAAATTTGACACTTCCTCCTTCCTTCCTGGTCATCATCAGACTTTTAAGATTTTTATAGCGGGCCAAATTCTTTTGTATTTAAGACAATCGTAACACGTTGCGCCATTTCGGGATTTCGGAATTTAACAGAAAAAACATATTTTCAAGAAGCCGCTTCCATATTTCGATAGCGATGCATGTTAAAAAGTGAACTTTACCTATAAAAAAAAAAATTCATTATCGATTTATAAAGTATGTACAGTCGATGCCCTAAGTTACCTGACCCCTCTATCTGATACTGAGTAGACCAGTGTGAAGACAGGTATTTAAAAAACTTAACGCTTAACCCATTATGAGCTGTAAAATTCATTTCGGTATGACTTCCTTATTGCACCATTAGTGAATGACGTTCTAATAATCTTTTTAAGACAATTTGATCTTTAATTACATTATAATTTAAATACAAATTTCAACCAAAAAGGCTGGAATGTCTACACTTTTCTGTAGAATGCGTAAGAAGGCTCTCGGAATCAAAATGCTGTACTAGTTTGTTATAATTACTAATTACAAAGATCGAACACCTTGAAAAAAGTCATTCGATCCGGCCGGATTCGAACCGACATCTTCTAGCAAACCGTGCCAGACTTGCCAGAATTGCCGTTCATTCCGTGGCTTAGTTGGCATAGCGTCTGCCACGGTTTGCTAGAAGAGAGGGTAAGTTCGAATCCGGCCGGATCGAAGGTATTTTTTCTAAGTGTTCCATCTTTGTTATTAATAATTATAACAAAGTAGGGGAATATTTCCTCTATCCTCATAAAGATTCCTAGGTACCAATAAACTTTAATACAAAAGGAACTAAAAACTTACGGTGGCGTAACAAAAAACGAGATCACAATCGAAAACCATTCATGACTAACAACTTCAACAGTATGGGTACACAAATACCGTGACAAGTAATAACATTACTCCAACATATCCGATAAATAGGCCGATAGCTTTGGCGCTGCGATCGCGGTGGCGCACGGCGGCGGTTAAACGATCTCACTCACTGATTACTATCGTGAGAAAAAATCTGATTACCAATATAAAACCTAGCCTGTATGTTTATCTAAAAAAGGTTTACATTTCGATTTTTTGTTAAAAAGGGAAACGAGCAGATTACTCGATGGGAGGTGTGGTCATGGAACTTTGCTACAACTGAAAAGCTAATTTTCAGGTTACTTTTCTCTACCTAATTTCGACGGCAATTTCTATGATTTAAATAATATAGAATATTATTGTGAAGTTATTATTTAGTACTCAAGTACAGTAACCGAACTCCTAACTCGAATACTTAAATAATAAAAATTGCCACCGAAATGAGGTTGAGAAGGATAACCTGAAAATTACCCGAGAAGCTGCCTATGCGTTACGACTTTTGAAAGCCCAGTTTACAGAACACTCTAGGGCAAAGGAAACATTTTAGCATTAAGCCCATTCATCTTGGAACGGATCCATCTTTTCGTTGACGGACTTCGATAGTAGTCTTGTAGGTGTGATGTGCTTCGAGATTAGGGCCCAATTTAGAAAAGATACTTAGTGAAATAAATAAATATTAGACATAATCGTGTGACAAAAACGTGGCTCTGGTCCCAAAGCAAGTAAGAGCGACGGTACGACAAAACGAGAGAATTTAGAAAAGTTCGTTTTTCTACATTGCCCTGGCCGGAGATCGAACCCGGGACTTTAAGAGATGGCGAAACCATGAAAACCGGTGTGCAAGCCACTCGACCACAGAGGTCGTCAAAATGTAAACATCATTTATAAACACCTGATAATAACCGAATAAATATACTAAACAGGTCGACTCACGGCTACGCCACACGGACGGCAAGTATCTTAAATTCTCACTTCCTGTTGATTTATTTATCTTTTCATGGTGAATATTTAAAATAATACTTCTATAAATACTCTAATACCGGTTCCAGTGAGCCAAATCTTTTACAGATTCATTTTCCTGAACAAAATTTTAAATTAAACGTTAAATTTCATGGTGTTCCTCTTATTTAAAATGCTATTTATTTATTTAAATTCACCAACGCTTAATACATTCGGTTACAACAATATTTTATACACATTCGATAGGGTGTTACAGTTAAAATGCTTAACCAATTACAGGTGAACATGCCATGATGAGAGTATGAAAGTTAAGACAATTATTATTAATTTACTGTGCTATGTTATTTTGACGCAAAACAATCCATATTGATTGAGGCTTTCAATCAGTGTAGTAAAATTACAGGTGCTTTTTTCACAACTGGCAGCAAAAATCTTTGAATGCAGTTCAAATTGTTTTTAAAATTGAAATGAAGTCTTCTGTCAGCTATTTATTTACGGTACTTTCCCTCAGTGTGGCGTAGACGTGAGACGCCCTGTACAAGGGTGTAGTACACATGTTGATACATTTATACAAAGCACAGTGATATTTCAGTCAGAAAGAACGACGGCTGCAGACATACTGAAACTCCCTATTCCATTCAAACGTAGACGGAAAAGAACGACAGGATTGTTTCACTATTCTGTACGCGAAATGCAAAATATGAAATAATTACGGTGGCGCGACATGTCGCCCTGCCACCCCAATCTCTCTCCCTTGCCGAACCATCGGCCCTTACCCCCTAGTACTTTAGTGCAAAGGAATGTGCCCACAAATATGGCGACAAAAGGGACTTGTTGCTTTATCAGCGTCTGTCACTCATGTTTTTGTGTTAAAACGAGCGAAAATATTTTCGCATACGCGCCCGGTGTTTCGCAAAACAAAGAGCAATTAAACGGACTAAAAGCAGTTTAAACGTCATAATATTTACTTGTCTCCTTATTGCCATAATAATATACTGACCCGAACTAGTTCTATATTTAAATAGTTTCACTGTTTCAAATGAAACTATTTTCCGGATCTAAGTCGTGAGTGTGTATATATATATATATATATATATATATATATATAAATATATATATATATAAATATACATATAAGCACACAACTTGTTCGTTCCGCCACTTGCTATAATAAAAAATATTATTTCCATAGCGCAGCTATAGCGAAATAACTAAAATATTTACGCTGTGTATTGAATTTTTTTTTATATCATGTGAAGGGTATAACAAGTCGTGCGTCTCATGATAAGCTACACGCCTGTCCGTAACAGTTGCAGTGCCACTCAGAGCTTTAAATCGCAAAGATCTGAGGAGCACTGCCAGCGCCCGTCACCCTGACACATAAGTTCACAAGTCCCATGGGCCTGTAATTTCACCAGCACCCTTACTCTTCAAAACCGGAACGCAGTAATAAGCGCAATGCTAAAATTTGAGCCTAGCCCACAGACTAAAAATTAGAACCAGCACATAGTTGATCTGCCCCTAGATGTAGCCAATGATTTCTACAACTATAATTTTCCAAGCGATGATGTAATGTTAGACATAGTGAACATGAGGCGAAACTCAGCCCGATCTACATTGCGTACATTGCAGAAAACAAATGCAAATCAAGCTTGACACTTTCAAATTTCGACAGTTCTTATCGCAAGAGGTTGAATTTAATTCTTAAATAATGATAATAATGTGCCAGACAATCATACCAATTGCCTTGACTCAAACTTGGGAACTCCATGTAGTATGAGCACTTCGCAGAACACCCAGACCACAAACTATATAGAAAAATTCATTTCCTAAATCGGACGTAGCGGCAGAAATAAGTAAAGGTAGTTCCCTGGATTGAACTCTTTCACAAAGAGCTCTACTACTAGCTTGTTGCCCATTGACAGTTTGTGTAGTGTGATGATTATAATATTATAAACATTTTAAAACGACTCGAAAGTTTCCGTACACCGTAAAAATCAATTTAGTAGGTGTAAAGCTTCGTTTATCCCATTCGGCGGGTAATCTGCAAATAAGTTAAAAATACGGCCCAACGATACGCCAACAGTGGCCTGGGATGATATTTCATACGAGACGGACTTTTGTTTTTTATTCGCCTCTATTCATCGCGCTCCGGACTCCGAGGGAAATGCACCCTCTGTGGAATAACTGCCAAACCGCCATTTTGGTTTTGTTGTCAAAAACTTGAGGTTTGTTTTTAAAATCCTTTATACGTATATCGAATGTAATTGCGAATAAATTTTCTTATCGCTAAACGCCCACGTTTTAGCGAAAGTACGTTTCTTTATCGAATATTCATAGATTCTTGAATGTTATTTTGCTGTTGTAAATCGTCATAAATAGACGAACAGCGTTCATGTATTGATTTACTATACTCCGTCCAACCTCCTCCAAAGTACCGTAATTATTGTCAACACACGATAGAAAAAACAGCAACACTTCCTGGACTCTTTTATTTTTTAATTTTAGTGAAGCGACGTACTCTTTAGCTCCGATATTTATCGAGTCAACAGATTATGTAATGAAGATTATCAAGTTGATACTTTTTGGTACCTGTCTAATAAATTATAATGAAATGAAATAAATTATAATAAATTCGTATTGTTTATTACAACGAATCGTCGGATTCTTCTCCATTACAACAGGAATCATCACTTGAATCATCATTAACATTAAATCCCGGGCCGGGAGAAATAGTTGTATGGCCTACAATTATTTCTCTCCTGAGTTTGGGTGTAATTTGTAGTTGTCTATGTGTGTGTCCATGGCACCCGCGACACAGGGTTTTCCTAGTGCGGGGCTATGTTGAGTGTATGCGTCATTTATTATTTATTTATTATTTAATTATTAATTCTAGAGGACACGAATTGTCACAATCCCCATTAGCAGACAATATCTTCTTTTTTGAATACGCTCACATTCAAGATTAAAACTTCTTCATAAATAAAATCGATTATTATAAAAAAATTAATCAGAAACGCATCACGACCTCACTAATTGATTAGAATTCGAGCTGTCAAAAGTTAAATAAATGGTTGGACGGAGTATGCTACATCGGCGTACACGTATCCTCTAGTGGACATAAACCTTCCATTGAGTACGCCAGCTCTACCGCTCCTGAAGGTACTACTACCGTTCTCCGTCCGACATCTCGTCAAATAAATAATACTCGACCAAATCGAAAAACAATGTCAAATGGACATAGTTATGCGTATTAGAACCAACCCACAAAATGTCACTTTGGAGATAATTAGATTTTTGTAAAAACATTGTGAAGAAATAAATAGGTAAGTTATTTGAGATAAACAACGGGAGTTATGTGTAGCAATGAGAATGATATAGAGAAACTATTATATTATATAGCAATGAATAGAAAACATCTTTTTATTTAATTAACGAGAACCATGTTCTAGTTTTCGTAATGAAAACGCTAAAGATCTACAGTACTTCAGTACATATGGCATGGATCCATTTAGTATATTTTAAAATATACATTATATGAGGTTAAGCTGCTTGGTTCTTTTTAGCTATTAAAAAGTTACTTATTTAGGGTTGGTACCCTGAAGGACTTTTATTTTCTCCGTTTTGGCTCGGTATATTGCCAAGATCTTTTGTGAGCGGGTAAAGGACGTCTGGTGTTCTACCTAAATACATAACTCAATTTCACTCGACGTGTGTGTTGGTTCTTGTTTGCATAACTATGTCCAAATATGAAATTTCATTCGTTTGATTCGTCATTTAATTACGTGGAGTATTACTTATTGGACAGTAATTGTTTCGGACGGAGAACGATAGAGGAGACCCTCTGATGCGCCCGCATCCAGCCGCTGGTAACCACTTTTCCCAGGTCATTTCTCCATCTTACAGCAGGGCGTCAAATTAAATCTGCTCCATGGGCTTTCAGACCTCCTGCAGACATGTCCGGCTTACTGCCACTTAAACTTACTGATTTTGCGAGCTATGTCGTATTATTTGTAGTCTTAAAAGGAGCATTGTTGCCTAACAACAGCACTGTAAAATTATCCCGTTGAAAGGAGTGTTCTTGCTTTTATTGCTGAATCTTTTTATACAAAACAGCTTCTAGTTTTAAACGTAATAATAATGAAATGTAATTCGATATAATCGCTATGAGAACAGCAAATTGAATAGCTCAGTTTTTGTTTAAGGTATCGCATGAAACGGAACGTATTTCATTCAGACTTAATTGCCCATAAAAGACAGGTGGTGTCGAAAACTGTTGGAAAAATTAATCAACGCTTACAATTCCGCGCTGGTCATATTCGTGTCACGATAACGTTTATATTAAAAACTCCATTTATTAACAAAACAGTTATTGCCTAAGCGCATAATAGCACCCACAAGAATAAAGTGGTAGTAGTAGTGGTGAAGAAATAAAAAAAGCAAAATTTTTAACAAAATATACTAAAATATATGTCATTATTATTGTTATTATTATTTTTCATATCAAATTGAATAACTAGCACCATTCAAATGCCCAACTTTGTCGTTTTTTTTCGAAATTTGAAAGAAGGATGGCGACATCACCGTGTATATTGTGATCCAGTGTTTTTGACGACGTGCATTAAAGAGACCTATCAATACTTGTCATTCATAATCAAAGCATCAAAAAAACTAATTGAGTACAGCCTGTATAGAAGCTGGGGGTTACAAACTTGATATAGGTTATGTTTATAACATTGCCCTGTATTTCGCTTTAGATGTTTGTTTACAACAATTTTACAGTTTGTTCCTAAAAATAATAAAGAACTTGCTGAATGTTCCAAAATCTGCAAAACTCTGCCGCATTTAATACAACGTTACCACGTTCTGTCGCAATGAAAACGAATAAAAATGAAATCTGCCCAAATGCCACGAATGGTCACACTGTTCTCAATCTCAAACTGACATTGACATTGGCAAGAGACCTCTTGTCAAAATGTTCCTTTGCTAACTTTCATATCTCTCATTTAAATATTGTCTAAAGATTTTTGTCACATTGTGTTTTATTTTTTACTTCAAGTCATTATTGTTTAATTGATTATTTGATTAAGTATTTTATTGCTTGAAAGTTTTATGTGTGTACTATAAAATAACCGATACTTTATGTAGGTAAACATTCAATCATGCTTAAAATGAAACGTACGTACAAGAACGTTACCTAATCTATGGTCGTACTGAATTAACTGCGTTATGTTCTTGCATCTATTGTAAAATACAGTCATTGTTTTGCTTCCAAAAATATAATATTAACTAAGCATAAACTATAACGTAAAATTATACTAGCAAAGTCCATGACGGCACTTCGTTGATTTTGGGTCAGCTTTCGCCATCCTTCTTTATTTTCATCATTGTACCCATATCTACATTTGGACAAAGTAACCCACCACATAATATCTAATAAGTATATATGTATATGCCATTGATTATTCGACGTCAATTTAATTAACATTATTTTATATACTAATAAATTTCTTTCATTTTGTTTATAAACCTTATAAAGAATTGCGTATTAAACAACTTCATAAGCTTTCTCGCAGATGGCACTGTCACAAAAAGTTATAAATGGAGAAATTCGTAAGATTGGCTAACTCCAGCTATAGCTCACTTGGTGGCGCTGGAATGGCAAACGGACGCCGGTTAAAGTCCACTCCACTGGTGAAATTACATACACATGGGGATTTTCAACTTATGTATCAGGGTGACGGGTGACTTATGTATCAGCGTGGCACTATAACTGTTATGAACTGACGTTTCACTAACCACCAGGCGCACGACTTGTCCGTCCTGTCATTTAGTACCATTTGAAAGGTAAGAGTGCTGGTGAAATTACAGGCACATGGGGCTTGTCAACTTGTGTCTCGGGGTGACGGGCGCAGTGGCAGTACCCCTCAGATCTTTGCGATTTGAAGCTCTGAGTGCACTGCAACTGTTATGGACAGGCGTGTAGCTTACCATTAGGCGCACGACCTGTTCGTTCCGTCAATTGATATTATAAAAAAAATAAAAACTCAGATCGATGAAATTTTCCTTTGTATTGTTCGATCTTTGTATTACATTCTAATACCAAAATTTCACACTAGCAACAAGAGTGCAGTTACCGCGATATCGACGTAATAACATATCGCAAACCATATGTCAAATTCACGCAAATTTGATTAAATTCGACAAACGGTTGTCGATATATTGACAGATGGATGTCGATATGTCGCTAACATATGAAAGTCGTCGATCTTACCTCTACTTACTAACCTCCTTTATCAGATATTTTTATTGTAACTTGCTCAGTTACATGTGATTTCACTCAATTTTCACCTTTAATTAAATATGAAAAAAAAATCATTCATAGTTAGTACCACTTTGACATCCGTGGTCAAAATTTCGCCTAATGTTAATAACCTAAGTTCAGGAGACCAACATCAATTTATGACATTAAGGGTCGGGACGAACAAGTCCTGCGCCTGGTGGTAAGCGACACGCCTATCCATAACAGTTGCAGTGCCATTCAGAGATTTAAATCGCAAAGATGTTTATGAGCACTGCCACTGCACCCGTCATTCTGAGATATAAGTTGACAAGTTCCATCCCATATGCCTGCAATTTCACCAGCACACTTATACCCTTTGAAACCGGAACGCAGTAATGCTAACAATACTGCTTGGGGGCAGAAATAGGTCAAGTGGCAGTACTTCCCTGAATGCACTCTTTCGCAACGCACTCTACTGCCACTAAAATTTCACCAGCTCCCTTATTATTATATACGAGAGATATATGGTTTACTCCTCTTTGATCTGGCCAATTGGCTCTCTCTCCAATCTCGATATCAACAGCGCAATTACAGCTGTAACGAACCTCAAAGAGATTAATCAAACGGTACAGCAATTATTGCAAGTGCACTGTGCCTTTTGGATACCTGTTGATTCAATGTAGGATTTAGATGGTAAAGATTTTTTTATGAAACGCTATGAAATTTACTAAACCGAATGGAATCTACAATATAAGTCGATAGAATTACAAGAATTGGAGAAAGTGTGGGTTATATTTTTCTGTATCTAATGGAGCAATAAACGTTTTTGACGTAACTGTACTTATGCCATTCTTCCATGAAGGGTTCGAAATGTTGAGAGAGGACGCTGATTCCTGTAACTCAGGTTTTACAGATGTTAGCGAGTTCATAACTATGTCGTAACTATTTTGTAACAATAAAAATTAAAATAAAAAAGAATAAAAAATAATAATGACGCACACACACACTCATAGCCCCGCACTAGGGAAACACTGTTTTTTTTAATAAAAAATAAGTACGCATTTGACCTCCATCTCACCTGATGGAAAGTGACAATGAGGTCGAGGATGTAGCATGCACACCTAAATAATGCCTATTCACTGTCGCCTTGAAAAGGTCCAAGTTATTTTATGTCGCGGGTGCCATGGACACACACACATAGACAACCACAAGTTACACCCAAACTCACAGAGAAAAATGTAGGCATTGTTATTATTATTTAAAAAATAGTATCACTTATGACTCGTGTGAGTAGTAGTCCCAACGGTATTCTGAAAATGGTAGCAGACAGGTTCGATTGTTGGGCAAATGAAATCTGTTTTTGTGTATATTAAATATATAGGCTGTATACCGAGTTCTTAGGTTTCGCGATTGTTACACATAGGAAATGAAGTTATTAATCCGGGTTTAAATCGCGTATATTTGTTTTTTCAAACAAACCAACGTGTCGGGCCCTTTACAGGTCCCATGGTGTCGGTTGACTGAGGTAGTAGTCACCAACCAGTTATGTCTAATATTAATGCAAACCACCCTATTTTTTCACTATAGTTAAAAAAGTTATTAATGAAATAAACGTTGGTTTATTTAATTAATAACTTTTACGCGATTTAAATCCGGAAAAATAGTTTTATTTCCTAAATAGTCTTTGTGTTATTATTATGTATTATAATACTAACCTACTTCTTGCCTGAAATATACAAACTGTATGCTATTCATTACTATTATGGGAAATTCTTCGGTATAAGTAAATTGGTGATGATAGAGGTAGTGGTTTTTTGAATTTTGTGTACAAAGCTTGCCTGGAGATCTAACTTAGCTCTCTGACAGACTCCTTGGAACAATGCCGGTAATGAACTAAATGAGGGGCACCACATACTTCCGCTGCTGCCAGACCTGCCTAATCTCTGCGGCAAGATGTTCATATTTTTTCAGTTTTTCTTCGGTGTGTCCCTTTCGGTTGTGCGTGTTAGGTATAATGATATCCAGTAGCTAATTATTATTATCATTATGGGATATATTTTTAACCGACTTCAAAAAAGGAGAAGTTCTAATTCGACTGTATTTTTTTGTACAGATGTTACGCTATTACTCCAGTATTTATGAACTGATTTCGATGATTCATTTTTTTTTTGAAACTGGGTACCTCATTATTGGTCCCATTTAAATTTGAAGAAAATATTTAACTTCTAAGGGTGGCGTGGCGAGCTAGGGGATGAATCCGGTTTCGCGCACTTTCCGGTAACCGATTTCAATAAAATTTGGCAAATAGATGTAATTCCACGAACTTTTGAGGTCGTTTAAAGATAAATTTTTCAATTTTTAAATGGGAGAGGCGATATTCCCCGGCAATGGCACAGTCGGCCGGGGTCAGAAACTCAGGTTCAAGAACGGGTGAACAAGACGTTTATTTCTCTCGTGAGTTTGGGTGTAATTTGTGGTTGTCTATGCATATGTCTAAGGCACCCGCGATACATGGTGTGCGCGTTGTTTATATTTATTATTATCATATTCATGCATTTTTGTTAATTGCAATGGAAAATTGTGTTCAGTGTAATGCAAAATAATATAACAATTAATGCGTTATTAAAAAATTATTTCTATGTAAATCAATTCTTTCCCGTATTTCTAAGGACCATGATTCTATTTCTAGTTAGAATTAATTATGTAACTTGAATGTTAGAAATTATGTAATCGAAAGTTTGGAGGTCAATTGACATAAGCCGTCGGCGCCTGGAGTGTTATTAATAAGCTTTGTATACTATATATTTTAATCAGGATATAAACTCCTTATTTACCAGACTTATATAGCTACATGTAACATATTCAAGCGTATCGTAGATAAGAATTTTACTCGTGTGGAAACACAGACCATGTACCTATTGGATGGTAAGTATGTGTACTGGTAAATATTATTTATACCGAACCCATAAAGTATTATTAACTTTTTTTAAACATATATAAATGTAAGGTTATTTGTAAAATCTCACATTCTGTTCTAGTAGAGAACCTTGTGAAAGAATTCGTCCAGGGAAGTACTGCCACCTTACCAATTTAGCCACATTACCAACACAGTAATGCGAGCATTACTGCGTTCCAGTTTTGAAGGGAACGGGTAAGGTGACCGCCGCAGTGACAGTGTTCCTCAGATCTTTGCGATCTACAGCTCTGAGACAGCTGCTATGGACAGGCGTGTTGCTTAACACTAGGCGCACGACTTGTTCGTCCCAACACTTAATATTATAATAAGTAAGGGTTGGATATCGAGAATCGAACCCGGGTCCTCTGCGTGACAGGCCAGCATGGTAACGGTTCGGCCAGAAAGGCAGTTAAGTACGCAAACAGAAGTTTCGGTTCCGAAAAAAGATGGAAATCAACAAAATATTGCTTCAGGTGATTACTTTCTTTTTTATACCCACCCCCCCCCCCCCCCCCTAACAATATCAAGAGACGGGACGAACAAGTCGTGCGCCTGACGGTAAGCTACACGCCTGTCCATAATAGTTGCAGTGCCATTCAGAGCTTTAAATCGCAAAGATCTGAGGCGCACTGCGACTGCGCCCGTCCCACATGGGGCCTGTAATTTCACCAGCACCCTTACCCTTCAAAACCGGAACACACCAATGCTGACATTACTGCTTGGCGGCAGAAATACGTAAGGTGGCAGTACTTTCCCGGACGACATCTGGGTTATAAAGGGAGCCTTTCTTTTCTATACCTCGCGTCGATTGGCAAGTCTTTTCCCCACGTTTCAAGCCTTAAAAAGTGTGCCATCGATACGATAAGAAGAATCTGAGTCTATCAAGCAATGATTGCAGAACAATTTTCAATTCAAATAATGAATTTCATCATAATGGAATTGATTCCTAAAAATCTACTTGATTGGAATCAGTTTATTTTTTCAGTGCATCTTTGCTCGACACACATTTATATGGCGCGGCGTAAACGAACCCTGAAGCACTTAATCGCGTGATTACTCCAATTACTAGCTCTAGTTGTAACCAACAGAGCAAACACATTAAGGATCAGGACATAGATTAATCAAGATCAAGGCACCGTTAACTCTGCTGAACGCTTCAAGATGTGCTAAAGACCAACCTGTTGATCCCTTACAATCACGATGATGCTTGTGTTACTCGGTGGTAGGTGCTATTACGTTTCGACTTTAGCTTTTTTAAAAAATATATATCATTGTTGGAAAGGCGCAATTACTAACCTCCAAAAGGCCAAAATGGCGTTTCAGTACTTTCGCCTTTCCAGTGACGATATGTATACGTACAGGTGCATTAACATCTTTGGGAGGGGAATTGACGTTAAGGTGGTTTATTAGATTCCTGTTTTCATGCAAAAGATATTAATATAATTATAGTCCGCCAATCAAGGAACCAAAAGAAACCAGGCGGTGTTTCGACGCATTCTGGACACAGAAAATCAGAAACGAGACAGTACTCCGGCGTTAACACCTCACGCCACGCAACTAATACGGACTATGAAGAAGTGCATAATGGCATATTTCGGTCACGTGTGTCGACACGACACAGTCAGAGATAGTCTGTTTTAATTCATAATGATGGGAAATATTGAAGGCAAGAGAAGAACGCAATATAAGGGAGTGTACCGGAGTCACGACCGAAGAACAACTGTTTCGTTTGGCCATAGGTAGGGACAATTTTGTCACAACCTCCACTAGTGGAGAAGCAGAAGAAGAAGACCAAGACGCCCGTGCCTAACTGTGAAACAACCACCAATAAAGAATCGTTACAAGACGTAGCTCTTCCCCGTCCTAAGGAGACTGTTTAGATCAGAGTGTCTCGTCAACAACTATACTCCCACTGGTCTACCACTGCTCTTTTTTAATAACGATTGATATCTAATTAAAATTTTAATAACGATTGATATCTATTTAAATCACAGTTATAATAACGGTTAGTACAAACAAAATATAAATAATGCAGTTGGAATAATGACAATATTATTTGGACGTCATTTATTATTAACAATTTGTCGGCAAAAGCAAATATATATAGCAGCACACACGCCATGCGAGCAAATATTTTCACTCGACAAACTGCCATACCACCAATGGCCACGTGAAATTATGACTTTTACTGTGATATTAAAAAAAAATATTTAATGGGGTTTCAGCGATAATTACTGCATAGTAAAATATCGACAAGACAAAATATCGACTATATAATCAAGAGCACTTTGCAATGCAAACACTTTGAGCACGTTAAACTTGACACTTTTGTGCCAATATCAACCCTAATGCGACCAAACTGAGTGCGCCACATTGAGACACCGATTAAAATAAACATTGTCAAATATTCTTTGAAGTAAATTGTAACCAATTTATGTAGTTTAAAAGGAGACAGTATCTATACCTTATCGTGGCTGTTACTACCGTTTCAAATCCGAAGCCCAACAAACTTCTATTAATTTTCAGTTCCGAAATTACAATAGAAAGGAGAAACGAAGATGTCAATTTCTTTTATAATTACTTAAAAAACGACAGTATTTTTTTTTAATGTTGAAAGATAAATAATCTTAACTGCAACGAACTTTATATTTAATTTTTATTTATTATTTAATTTGGCAAGAAACCCTGGGTACGTTAAATACTAAATAATATTTGTATTAGTGGATAGTCATATGATGTCGAGAACACACGCAACAAATACAGCATCGCAAGTGATTTTTCGTTCAATGCTTATTATTAGGTTGGAAAATATAATTCTTAAAATAGATCATACACTTTTGACGTGTATGTTAACACTTTATTGTAACAAAATATAAATGTTGCATACAAAAGCGAGCTAATCTCATAAAGTGGATATTCTTCAAACAGCCTTTGAACAGTGGGAGAGTTCGTACCTGGGTTGGAGAAATACGTGAAAGCTACATTTTCAATAAAGTTTACACGAATTGCCAGGACGTATAAAAATACGTTTGTTATTACTGGTTATTTTCGTAAAACAAATACCGTAAGTTTTTCTAAAATTTCAAGCCACCAAACCTTAACTAATGGTGGCATAATGACTTTTCAAATACCGTCAAGAGACCAATAAGAAATATGAACCAACTAGCAATCATCGTAATTATGTACAGAAAACAGAAGAGTCAAGCTCACAGTATGAGTTTACATGGTACTCATACACGTTTGTGTATAAAATTTGCTCACAAATCATTTGTGTCTGCGGAAAAAGTATGTATTCTGATATCTTTTGCCGAGTGTACCGAGCTGACAGAGACGAAAACAAATTTTATGGAGGAATTTTAATGCTTTCCTATGACGTATAGGAATCATCATTTTAGGAATGGATCTGGAATTTATTGGTAACAAGGACGGAGCATAACAAATTAATAAACCGACAGAAACCTACGGGTTTTATCTTGCTCAACTTATTGGCATAGCTATACAAAGGAGGTACGCTGCCAGTATTTTGCGGACGTTGCCCAGTATCATCCATTTACAGATTTGCAGTCTTGGCCGCCCTAGGCCCCAGGCCAGAGAATAAAGGATAAGAGAACGGACACTCTCTGCCCCTCCCTAGTTCTAGGTACCGCACCACGCCCCGCACATTGCCGGTCACATTGACTGACCGACAATAAGGCTGCCGGAGAGCCGTTTTCGCGCGAAGACGGCTTTGACATTTGAATACATCTTTCATTTATTCATTACGAAACTTGTACGTTAATATAAAACATCATTTTACGTTACTATTTATAATGGTCGTGAATAATGCTGTGTGCGGCTGTTTATCATCATTTTCCGAAATATGAAACAAAGTAAGTAAAAAATAACTTATGTCTGAGACTCATTCAGTTATTGTTTTCTTCATTTATTTACTGCAGAGTAATATACGAGTATGTATGTATAAAAAATACAGATTTATTATATCTTTATAATGAGACGCCATGACGAATTTTCTATTCGTATTGCATTGAATATATCTAATTATTAACTACGAGCAATTTCAAATACCTTGGTTACCTTACTTAAAAGTACATGTCCCAAATATAACATTTTAAGTGCTTTTAACATATTTTTGAAACAAATCTTCAATATTACTCTAGTTAGTGAATTAATGAAAAATATAATAATATATCGATATAAATACCTAATAGACATGTTTAATTATTAGGATTCTATTAACAGAATCATAGATAACAGATTCGTGTTAGAATTTTCTGTATGTTGCCGCTCTGATCACGTAACGTAATAGTGCAAGAAAGTGATTAACCCTGAGTAACCCTGTCACTTCACGCACACATTTGCGCGTGTGCAGATAGCGCCTTGCTGTATGTAGTAGTAGTAGGTAAATAATTTTCGACCATTGTATGGAGTGTCCGGGGTGTGCCCAGACCATGTAGCCAGTACCAGCCGCCCCTTCCTCAGCACTCATCAAATACTGGTAGACTACATAATGAATTTACTTTATTGCCAACTTTTATCGAAATCGATGCAGAAATGTACTGTTTAATATTTTTAATATTTTTCTAGAACATTGATTTGATATATCTCTGTTACTTTACGGAGCGCATGCCAGTAAAGCGCCCAGGCATGATTGTTTCAGACATTTTCAATATTCATCGTCATATTTCAGCCAAATTACACAAAACCTAAAAAAAATATACACTGAAACTTTGCTCATGGATCACTCTGCCTATTGGTGGAAACCGCATGAAAATCCGTTCAGTAGTTTTTGAGTATATCGCGATCAGACAGACAGACAGACAGACGCGGTAGTGGTCATATGTAGTGATGTAGTGATTATACATTACATTATCTATTTTATACATAAAATGTACGAAAGTGATTTAGAAAGATTATTGTTATACGATGCGGTGTAGTGCTCGCCATAATGTGCGTGAGCCTTTAGAATATTTAGGTACTTTCTAGTTATTTCTTGTTATCAACAATGAATTTCTCGTCACGATTGGCCGCTCCTAAAATGTAAAATAATAATAATAGATACAAGAACAAATTGTGTGAAAGAAAAATGTCTCATATGTATAATGCATAACTTTCATAAATAGCACCGTCAATAATAAACTGACGCAAATTGAAAAATAACTTACAAAATGAATTCTAAAAAAAGTTCGAAATAAAAGTAATATCGCACATGAAACCAAGTCGTAACTCATAGAATTAAGAAAACACGATTTGAAAGTTAAAAAAATTATTGAATGTAACCAATAAATTTATATTCTCGTTTATAAGTGGATAACTAAATATTATGTATAAAAAATAATAATAATCCTATTATTTGCAATAAAATTAATTCAGTTTTTTATTTCATTTCCAAATCTTGTATTGTATGTGTTTCATGCGCGATTTATCATTCTTAAATCAAATAGAATTTTGCCATATTCCATTTACGGCTAGTGCCACGTACTTTTTAATAACCTAACCTCCGATTAAAAAAACGACCTCAAAAGTCATTCATCCCCTAGTTTACCACCCTTAGAGGTGGAATATTTTCTTCAAATTTAAATGGGACCACTTCTGAGGTACCCTCTTTCCAACAAAAAAAGAATCAATATCGGTTCACAAATGGCGGAGTTATCGCGTTACATACAAAAAAACATACAGACGAATTGAGAACCTCCTCCTTTTTCGTGAAGTCGGTTAAAAATCTATTTTGTTACTTTAACAAAGATTAGTTTTCGAACGAGGGTGCGAAATGCGGCTTCTTGAAGTTCAACGTACCCAATAATTTATTACCCTAAAGCGTGCTCCTTTAATATTTTTTTACATCTTTGATTTTAAGTGTGTCGCAAGATGACACGCGCTACGTCTAACGTAAATATGTTGGACGGTCACGATTTCCGCCATGCTTTATCTTTTTATGTGACGCTATTTGATAAAATCAACAGTGCTGCATGAACAATCCACAGATTACTTTTAGAATTAAAGGACGAGAGAAAATAACAAGGCAGTTATTTGTATTGTATTGTGTGAGTCATATCGAATTACCTAAATATGATTTCCGATTACAATAACCACCAGCTGAGTGTATGAACCGAACAAAAATTCCTTCTCACGGGCACAACGGTACCGCCGCACGGGCACGTCTCTAAGGTCACCGTGGTAATATCTTCATCTCACTCTGAACAAGGTTACACAAATGGCGGGGAAAGAGAAGGGACTATGCAAATGAGTGGCGGTAAAAAACGACCGTTTGACTTACTGAGTCGCAGTGATAGATTAGATGCACCTTTTTTTGTTCAGAAGGTCTGTCTTTACGTAGAAACGCGGAGTATGCGCGCGCCTTCCATTGTTCGGCCGTTTCAACATAGCTATACTTTATCACAATGGGCCTCCTTTTGCTTGAAAATGGAAAGTAATAAATAGATCGTAAAGTTACGACGCGGCGTCGTAAATTCTTGTAGCGCGCGCCAAATGTGCCAACTCGAGACTTGGACGGTGGAGCATTCATTTTATCACTTAAATAGGTATAACAAAACACTGCAATCAAAGATAATTCCAAGTAGGAAACTATATTTTGCCGTCCCGCAATTAGATAAGAGTTCAGCTGGCGCGGAATACGTAGAAGTCGTTTTTACGTGAGCTAAGCATACAATTACCGTGCGCTCATAAAAGATAATGCAAGTCGTTGAATTTCAGATTTATAGAACAGCTAGCGCCATCTATCGTTAGCACACAAATCCTCGAGTTCCGCATTCATAAATTCCGAGCGGCATTCGGGCTCCGTCGATAACGAATTGTTTGCAAAACAATTAACACAACGAAACGGATCTCGCCACGATTGGACTTTACCATTTTACTTTCCTTAATTACAAGTTAAGGCTATAGAAAAAAAGGTTAATAAATATAAATGCCCTATGTTTACGTACTCGGTTCACGGCCGCGTTTATCGCGATACTCGCGAAACTGTACCCGTCTCTTTCTGGTTCAAGGAAATTTGTATAGTACTCGGTGCATACATCGTTTCTGTCCTTTTTCAATGGTGATTTATAGTCAAGGAGCTTTACACACATGTCGTGGCTACTTACTACCTTACGACTCGTTCGTTTATCATGATTATGAAGCTATATGGCAATTATATATCAAATTTACATAATTTGTTTGATAAGGGTCTATTAAAGGTTAATTTAAGCATATTATGACCGTTAGTGTATTACGTATGAAAAATATGAAAAATAAAAGTAGCCAATAGTTTCCTTCTTCTCCGTCAGTCCCTCACTGCTGAAGATCGTGAATTTGAGCAAAATCACCGTCAATCGATCTTCTCTATTGCACTCTATCTTCGGCTAGGTCCACGGAAGAAAAAAAACTATGGAAGTGCCATAAGCCTCGATTACTATCGGAACCGATGTCGCCAAAACGCAAATAAACAAAATGATGAACACTACGAAATCTTGATGATGATTGGTAATGAATTGGAAATGTAACAAATTCTGGATTGTTAATATAATTTAAACTTTGCCCAGTCGCTATATCGTTAAAAGTTCAATACCTTTGTTGCAAGTTACGACGTTTTGATTTTATATTGAAATTTTATTCAATGTGCTGCCATCTTGCGGCCAGCTGGACTACGACGAACGATTAACATCAGAACGAATGATCAGACAATTGAAAATTTATTAAAATAAGACTAAGAATAAAAATAAAATAAGATTCATCGGTACATTTGAAATACTGCTACGGATAATATTTTTTGCGGTTATCATTTTTGCACTCCAAAACAGCACATAAGGCATTTTTCTACGATTTTAGAGAATTTACGAGAATGAATGACACAACCATACCATACCAAGTGAAAATGACGGACTAAGCTCAAGTAGGTCTTTCGAGGCCTATAGTGGGCACTCGTCTGACGCTAACTAACCACTTCTACTGTATTTATTATTCTGTGATTGCAACGTTTACCGGTACTGCCAGACTTTCAGCTACCTGGTCACACCATATCGTTTCGAACTTCGCCCTCTAGGTCGTTTGCGCTTTAATTTGCCAGTAACAATTAAGTCTTTCAAGATTGTCAAATAATTGTGGACTGAGGGGCAAATAGACGGAGAATAAACGTTTGTGACTTTTCAGCAGCAATTTCTCAAGCACGGTTCGTGGGATGTGCAGTCCATTCAAAATAAAGAGAAATATTTTAATCAACTTGAAATAAAGAACTATAATGGATTTATCAAAAGAAAATCGACGGAACCACGACTGTGTATGCAATTGCATACGATTCCACTATGATAACGAACTTGACATAAAGAAGTCTGATTAAAACAAAACCAAAACATGACTGCGTGCAAGTGCACACGGATCCTTAACGGTGTGGTATTTTGCGTAAGTGATAGGTAGCGATTAAGTATGTCGTGATAGTGATTAGAAATTGGAAAATGAGCAGGTTTCACGGGTAATAATTGTACAATGGAATGACGGAGGGAGCGCGACAAATTGCACGAGGCTTAACAGATTTACGAAGACCGTTTCTAAAAATACTGCATGGGAACTAGTAGGAAATATATGCACCTACATTAGATTGTCTAGCAGGCAGTCACTTTTGCGCCTAATGGTAAATAAACCTGCCAATGTCTCCCTTAAGTAATTATATCTCAATAGCCGTTCCAGTTAATCAGCTCGTGAAACAAGTTGCTATAATTTTGTTTGTGTTTGTTTTTATTTTTGACGACTTCGGTGGCCCTACGGTTTGCACGGCCAGGACCAATTTGGAAAACGAACTTTTGTAAATTGGTTCTTGTCTGGGTGTTTTGGGTAGTGCCTTGGAGTGAATTAGGCTCAATTTACGGAATGGAAGCTGGTTTTGTAAACAAATTGTACGTAGCATAATGAACTTTGTGTCAGTTGTGTAACGTACAAATTAGATACGATTCGGTAGCTGTGGGAATTTACGAGACTGTGCGAGATTTCTTCTACTTTGTACACCGTAGTGTAATAAGACAAGTATGGTAACTACATAGAAACGTAGCAGCGCGGCAGTGCACTGCTGTTGCCTAGCATGGATTATCGCAGACGTCATTAATTATAAAATAGCGGTCGCTCTGAGTTTAAAAATTGACATCAAATAGTGTCTATTGTTGTGTCTCAAGTCCAGAACTGTTCAGCATTTCATTTTTGTTTCATAATCATACTCCATAATCACCAATCCGCGACACTGGTATAAAAATATCGATTTCTAAGTGCCTACTGCATTATGCATAGGACGAGAATCCTTTTTTTTTATAACATCAAGCGACAGACGAACAAGTCGTGTGCCTGAGGGTAAGCTACACGCCTGTCCATAACAGTTACAGTGTCACTCAGAGCTTTAAATTGCAAAGATCTGAGGGGCATTGCCACTGCGCCTGTAATTTCACCAGCGCCCTCATCATTCATAATCGGAATAGAGTAGTGCTGACATTACTGCTTGGCGGCAGAAATAGGCACCTGGACCAACTCTTTCACAGGGAGCTCTACTAATACTAAAAATTACTGTAAACTATGTTTACAACGTGTACTTTTCCCAGTTTTGCTAACTTACTTGAAACCTAGTTGCAATGGCAGTTGAGTCGCAATAGTGTCAGTGGAATAGCATTCAATCATTAATGATCGATGAGGGTCTTATTTTTTATCTCGTTTCATCAGCAATTTAGTCTTCAAATTAAATATTAAATATTTATAATATTAATACACTACGCCATCGACTCGCCATTGAAGAGCAGAACACCAAAAAATTGCAATGGCAGTTGAATAGTAGCTCTATGGCTAATCAGTGACAAGCATCTTGCTCTTAACTTTTAGCAGAATACCAAACGTACAAAATCCTGCCATTGACAGTGTATCGACACACAACTGTGATGATTTATAATCTCAGTACAGAGTAGGTACTAAAAAGACCGACCTCAAAAGTTCGTGGAATTACATCTATTTGCCAAGTTTTATTGAAATTGGTTACCGGAAAGTGCGCGAAACCGGATTCATCCCCTAGTTAGCCATCCTTTAGAGGTGGAATATTTTCTTCAAATTTAAATGGAAGCACTTTTGGGGCACCAACAAAAAAAGAAGCTCGAATTTATTTTTTCGGAAATAACGTTCGTTCGAATGTTCGTTACCCCGAAAACCGAATTATAACGAAACAAAAAAAAAACAACCAAAAAAAATGTTGGATATTTATCGCAAAGAGACGATTAGATTCGGTTAGATTACGTTAGGTTTAAAAGAAAAAAACATTTTCCTCTCAAAATTACTTTCGAGGTTATGAAAATTCGAGGAAACGTTACTTCAGGAAAATGTCATTTCGGACTTCTGATAGGTAAAGAATAGGGTGGAATTGAGAATCTCCTCGTTTTTTTGAAGTTGGTTCAAAATTAGTAGACTTGGGGCCTTGATTGGTATAGTTATCTGGTACATTATTACTCTAATAGTATAATTGAGCTCCAAAATCGACGTATGTGGTTTGAAACAATACATTAATGTATCAAGATTTTTAATCATATTTTTGATTACAAAATAAATAAAGGTTCTTTATGATGTTGAATTTACGCAAAGTTGTAAAGCTTATAAGTACTTTTGTTCACCAAAAATCAATAACAATCTCCCGATCGCTTATGGTCTGCGAAAAAATGTTTCAAGATAACAATTCTGACAAAGTACAAACCTCTCTCGCTTTTAACCCTAATATATCAAGTTTACATAGATGGAGGTTACTTACCGGGTCGGCTCGACCATCATTTTGTGCGGCCTGAAACAAACACATGCTATTAAACAGTTTGCACACAAACATTATCGTAATTTTCCGACTTTATACCTACATTATAACACTAATTTACGAGCAAAACTTGCATATACTTAACTTGCATATTTAACAAGGGTCACGGAATCTCATACTCAAGGGTTTCCTCTAAGAAGAGGATTTAGGCTATAATTCGCCTCTCTGGCGTCTTCGACGATTTCCTTCACAGTTAGAAATTAAAGACATGGGTACAATCGACGCCCTTAGATACCTAGCCGACCTTTTGTTCTTGCGCATTTTACAGAAAGTGTTAAACGAATTCCAGCTTCATGGTTGAAATGTGTATTTTGTATTTAAGGAAGTATATGTTAAGGATCATTCACTAACGATGCAATAAGTAATATCAAAATTAATTTTACGTCTCACGAGTTAAAGGTTAAATTTGTTTAACACCTTTCTTCACATCACACTGATCTACTCAGAAATCGGTCGGTTTTGGGGGGGTCAGGTACCTAAGGGCATGGACTGTACTGCCACGGGGATTCGAACCGTCGGCCCACTATATTACCAATGCTTTTTATTATGATTACGGAATCTAGTCCAATGGTTTTAATAAAAAAAACTATAGTTATTTTTGGGGCAATAAATTTATCTTCTCTTGTTTGGTTAGGATTTTAGATAACTCGGATATAAACAGAGATATCAGTTTTGGTTAAAATTTTATTATTAAACGTTGGATGACGTAACGAACAGCATTCGGGACTCATTATAAACTGTATATTCAGTAATAAGTTGTCACACAGACGTCGCGTAATTAAATACAAGGCCCAGTCCACGTGAATTTTATTGTAGAAATAAAGAAAGAGTATATGAATGGAAAAGAACAGATAAAGGAAAAGCGTAAAGGCTTTGACAAAACATAATGATATGAAAACAAGTACAATGGTATAAAACACTCCGTTCTTAAATTATATACGGGTTATGGTAAAAATGAACTTTCCCAAAAGGGCCTGTAACTTCTAGAAATACTATGCTTTATAAGCAATTCGGTTACATGATTTAATTGGTCAGAATTTTATGTGAAGTCGAGCACGTGTGCTCGCTTCGTAAATTTAGTAGAGAGTGGCGATGGAAAGAAAAAGTAAGTAAGTGACGAAAAAGAAAAGAAATTTAAGAACGATTCAAAATTTCAAAGTAGGTGGCCAGGAACTAGAGAAAGCGGTGGTTAAAAGGAGGGATGAGGTTGAAAGAGGTCGCATCGTCACAGAGCCTTTATTTCATCAGGCATACGGCTTAAAATGGATAGAGTTAGCGCAGTGCAAGATTCGCCGCAGAATCCTATTAGCTTATTCCAACGGCTGAGGTTAACATTATTGAAGTATTCTCAAGTTAAGATAAAGTCTTGTTATAAACCAAAATAGAGTTTTTAGTGACGACATTTATCGTTACAAATTAGAAAAAGAATATATATGATAGATGATGATGTGTATTGCCCACATAGTTTATTATATGACCATAGTATTTGATATTACTGTTTCTGAATTACATGATTTATGTTTAGTAGGAATATAACGGCGAAGGAGAATATCGTATTAACACCTGTATGTCGACCATCCTGGAATGCTGTGACGTGTTATAGAGAAGACCCGTGTCCAGCAATGGGACTTCTAATGGGTTGATGTTGATGATGTAGTAACTTAGCTTGTTTAATTTACGAAATTTCGAAAACGGTTCACAAGTCTCGGAAAACGCGCACAATCTGTACTGTCTTGTTTTTGATGTAGATGATGATAATAAATCTTCAATTAACAAAGTATGAAACCAGCCACAGCACTGAGCGGAGTTTACTGAGGCAGGTTTCGTTAAAAGGCAATTCCAAGTGAGTTACTGTAAATTGTATGATAATTTAAGGAAATAACCGGACCTGCTCTCACAAATATCACTGAAAGTTCCCTCTAAGTCTTTGAGAAACAATTCACTTTTGGTTCTACCTCGGGCCCTTACTAATTACAGGCAAAATGAGTTTATGCGGCGCGTAAGCAATAATTTCTACACTCTATGTAATACTTTTGATCCCGGACCTTTTCAATACGAAGGAGAGCACTGAGTGGGCACTTCTTTGAGGCTTACAACGGCGGTTGTCTTTTTAAGTGATAGGTTATATAATGGTGTACTAAGGTTCCATATTATATTTCATTTTGTGAGGACTTATAATTGGCATTCAGTTGTTATCATTATTATTTACTTTAGTTTTAAGCTGTTGGTCTTCCTATTAGACAAATAAATAACAAATCCCTTAGCTTTTTATTTTATCAACGTTCTTCATAAATAATTCCACAATACATTGCGTACATTACTTGAGACTTCGCCTCCATTTACATTTAAAACAAAGACGTCGAAACAATATAAACCGCCTTCAAGAAACAGAATATTACAGCGAAACATAATTTCCCTGAAACAATGAATACTTCCCAATTCTAAATATAGAAAGTTCTTTGGCCTAAGGTTCATGACAGGCTCTAGAGCAAAACGTACGTACATCGACCTAAACAAAGCCTAAAGGTTATAGACGTTCAAACAAACATAAAACGTAATTGTTGCCGTAAGTGAGAATTTAAGTCGTGGAACGTTGTTTGCATTCCTAAATAGAATTAACCTCTGTCGGCTATAAGCGAAAGACAACCCGATGGTGGTGTTGCATATTTTGTCGCTCTGGCTCAATGTAGTGTACAGTTTGAAAGATAATTCGTTAAAATAGGTGTTCAAATAGCATTAGTGTCAAAAGTGTTACAGTCAATTAGAAAAATCAGGAAATTAAATGACTACAGCATCAAAATTCCGACAGAATTAGTAACAAATCTAAGATTATTTTAAAAACAAAAGCCCGACTGCAAAAATAATTAGCTGGAAAGATAAAAAAAATATACCCCCCCTCACTATTTTGATTATTTTTTACAGCAGGACACTCCCACAATCAAGACGAATCTAACGACACCTCGTATATCTTCAAGCCGTTTAGACTGTACAGCGTGAAAAAGAAATGGATTATATACTCTAAAAAAACATAACCCTCCGGTCCGGGCAGTCGGGTAAAACAGGCGTTTACACGGCATTACTGGCAAAAGTTCGACAAATAAACATTAAAAACAAAAGTTTAAATGGCACCACTGTCAAAATTTGATAGATAATTCGTAAAAACAGTTCAAACAGCAACCAAGGTTTTTTCTAAGACTTCGGCTACAGAATATCAAAGCTGGATTGTTTTTGGCTTTTCCCTGTCACCTCTTGTACATGTTCTACGTGAACTTAACAAGCCTACATTTTCTAATTAAAAGAGACTAGTGCCAAGAGGTATAGACCCCTCCATTGATTTGCTGATGAGGAAATTGACTGCACCAGTCCCTTAGACTTCATACTGGCCATGAGTTACTCAATACAAAAGATAAGATATTAACAGAAAAATATTGGGAGTTGAGTGTTTGTTGAAATATTTCAAGATTAATACTTGGGCCTATAACACTGTCCAAAATAGGCCTTTTTATAATGAAACAATGAAAACTAGGCGAGTAATTTGTCAATCGTCATATTCGCCGCACTCATTACGTAAGAGCGGTAAGAGAATAAAATCTGCTGACTAAAGACTGAATTTAAAATCGTTTCTCTTTAGTAGTAACAAATCGAAATAAATGTTAAAACGCAAACTTGTCAATATTAACAACAATCGTAATTGTGTAAAGGGCCTGAAACGAAGGTTGGTAAAACAAATATACACGATTTAGATCCGAAAATCCGAATCCGAATCCGAAAAAAAAAACCATTGTTGTATCGAAGAACAAATTTTCTATAAGGACCTTCTGAAATGACGTTTATGTGTATCAGCTTCAAAATTGCATTAATAGTTTTTTATCTAAGGGCATTTAACACTGAAAAAGCAAGTTGGCTCGAATTATTTGTCTTGGAGTGTAGTTTCAAGCTTAGTGTTCTCTAAAATCTATACTCAGTAAGTCAATGTCAATGACGTCTAGGGATATTCCACTCACTAAAGATTAGCGAACAAATCGCCAAGGTCACGATGGTCATCACTATCCAAACGACAACATCATTTACTCCGCCATTCCAATGTTACGTTATCATCATATCATTTCTTATCATCAATTTATCATTATCAGAAACGTGATACACTTTTCATGGCTCTATCTAATCAATTTAAAGTTGATTTTTTTCATATCTACTATTATTGTGACTATGGACGGGACTAATATGAGAAATATTCAATCTTTATGATAAACGATCACTTCAAAATGGTTTATGCTCTAGACTTTCTAGTAAATAGACTCAATCTTTTCAAACATTTATCGCACTTTATCTTAATAACGCCGCATTATGTACTTAGGACCTCAGCTTTTCGCAAAATTGCCTACGTATAAAGCTATCTACCTCGTATGCTTGGCTTAATACAATTTCGGAAGAGCCCTGTGTTTAAAACGTGCTTAGAATAACGCATGGAACCCATTTGACGGTGTTGACAGTTTCGGAACATTCTTCGAATACAAGATCGCACTATCCAACAGAAAACAATTCGGGATAATTCTCAAACATATTACGTTATTAATAAAAATTTCCGCTGGAAATCGAGTGAAAGGATATTTCGGTTTAATGGGAAGCAACGTCTCAAGAAAGCGCGATTGGCTGTCAAGGCGTGCTGGTCTCAAAGGCATGAAAGTAAGGTGACTGCTGTAGACATGAGACCTTTGCGCTATATGTGTGGTGTTTATTATTCTTAAAGACAGAATGCGAAACAGCGTAGTAAGAGAGCGTTGTGGTATGAAAAATGATATGAATGACCAGGAAATAGAGTGGGATGCCTGGATGGTTTGTTCATGTAGAAAGAAAGAATGTTGGTAGATTGACAGCACTAATTTATAGAGCGAAGGAGATGGAGGGGTAGGGAGACTTCGGCGTACATATCTCGATCAGATTGGGAATGTCCTTGAAAAAGTCCGAATAGAAAGTATCAAAAGTATGATAAGACTGATGGGAGTGAAGGAGACAAAGAAGGTTTGTCAGGAGCGTAAAAAGTGGAGGTCCATGGTCTCGGCCTACCACGGTGAGAGAAAGCGTGACGATAAGAATTTCTAATATTAGTAAATAACACTGCAGCACGTCAACAAAATGTTAAAATTGAAACGTGCTATATTCAAAATTTTTATTCAAGAAGTCATTGACGTCACAATCACAGGTCAATAACTCATCCAGGATGTGGATAATGCCTATTAAAATGTATAAAAACTTCACTCCAGTTCATCAAGTCGACGAAGTTTCCATCCTCGGGAATGTAAACTGGATGGTTTACGTTCACAAGACCACATCCTGTGAGCATTGCGGTCGTCTATCCTTTTAGACTCCTACTAAACACATTTGAATAGTTCCAACACATTGAGAGGCAATAAAAATCGTATAAGCTATAAAATTGAAAATAATAGAGCCATTTCAAGCAACATGACCATAACTGCGAAGTAATAATATAATAAAATTATATACCGTCGAGTATGTCCACTGGGCGTACACTATCACTCTTACTTTATCACGATTAGATAACGCAGAAACTTGTATTATTTCAATAAATAAATTGCTAATAAATCATTTAGGTAGGAAGTACACACCGTTCGCTCAATAAATGCTGACTGACAGCCTTTTTCGAAAAGCAGGTACGATTTGCAATTGCCCCAAAATAGGGATGTTACGGATGCAAAAATTTTGACATCCGCGGATGCAGATGCGGATGCGGATTATTAGAAGTTCACATCCGCGGATGCGGATCTGATGCGGATGCGGATTTGATGCGGATGCAGATGCGGATTGTGGGATTTTAAAAGGATAATTATATATTTATTTTTTGGCATAATTAATTGAAAATCAATTTAATTATAACTTTTAATTTATTAAATCATATTTTTAGAACAAAATAACTTGTGACAAAACAAAACTTTAGCTTGAACTTCAAGCAACAAACAACAACAACTATACAATATAATTCACCAATCTTTAACTTTAATTATTAAACAAAAAAATATGATTATGAAACTTCAAGGCTTGAAGTTTCATAATCATATTTTTTTGTTTAATAATTAAAGTTAAAGATTGGTGAATTATATTTAATAAATAGCAATATTGCAGCCTTTTCAGCTTCCAGCCTGTTTCTTAGTGGATTATATATTAATCCAGCTCCACTAAATAGTTGCTCGCTGGGAACACTGGCTGGTGGAGGTGATAAATATCTGCATGCTAATTTGGAGAGAATTTTAAATTCACAACCGTTGACTTTCCACCAATTAAGTGGATTTCCCTCTAAATCCAGTCTTTTTTTGTTACGATAAATAACTAATTCTTTGCGGAGAAGAATATCGGGGCTACTGTTGTCCGGATCTCCTTCACCTTCGTCTTCGCTCGATGAATCTAACATCATGGCAAGATCGCTTCTTAAGCAAGTCTTCTGACCCGTGCTGGACGTTCCTGGTTCAGGATCGAGAGAATCTTCCATTCTCATTCTTTTTGTTTTTTTCGCTGGCGACATAGGAGAATCAGTAACGGCAGGGTCATTAATCATCTTTATTATTTCATCTTTTATTTTTTCTTCGGTGACTGGTTTGAAAAATTTATGCTTGTAACGAGGATCTAAATATGTGGAAATGGCATAAAAGTTGTTATCTTCCAAAGAAGAAAATTTCGCTGAAAATTGTGATTTTAGGTTAGAGACTGCCAACTGAATAGCATCACTTTCTCGTGGTTTTGTTAAATAGTCGTCAAGTTTTTTCAAAAGCATTTGTATCATAGGAATCACAGATGATATGAATGCCTGAGAGCTACTCATTTCACGAGTAGCTTCCTCAAACGGTTTCAGTACTTCAATACAGCATTCTATTATTTTCCACTCTTCAGGCAAAATGGATTCAATGTTATTGTCATTGGCATAAAGACTTAATGCATCTTTTATCTTCAGAATACGCTCAAACATGTAGAACGTGCTGTTCCAGCGCGTCACACAATCCTGGAATATTTTAAGATGCGGTTGATTAAGTCTGTCCTGAATTTTTTCAAGTTGCTTTTGAGCAATGACTGAATGGTTGAAATGAGTACTAATTTTCTTACATTTTTGTTTGACGTCTTCTATGCTTTCCTGCGATCGTAAACCATGCCGAATAACAATTTGCAACTTGTGAACAGTACAATCTAAATCATTTAGCAATGCTAATCGCATTCCTCTTTTCATGTTAGAGCCTTCATCTCGTATTATGCAATGCACTTTTTCATTTGAAATATTCCATTCAGCAAGCATTGTGTTAAATTTTTCTGCAATGATATCACCAGTATGACGGTCATCAAAAGTTTCGCATTTTAACACAATTGACGATCGTTCAAAGTTTTCTGATACTCCATGACAAGTTAGGCTAAGTAAAGAAACACCTGAGCTGGGATCTGTCCAAATATCAGAAGTGAAGGACATGTAATGATATTCTTCAATTAGTTCTTTAACTTTTCCAGCGAGTTTTATATATAGCTCATGGCATATGAAATCAGTAAAAAAATTACGTCCTCTAAAATTATATTTCGGTGCTAACTCATGAATGAGACGACGAAATCCAAGTCCCTCCACAAAGTTAAATGGTAAATTTTGAAGCGCTATCATTTCGGCAATGAGTTTGTCAAGCTTTTTTGAATTAGGATTGTTAGTATCCCACTTCTTTTCTTTTTGTAGTACATCTTCTAACGAAAGCTGTTTCTTAGCTTGTTGCAACGGCAACGGAGTCACAATTGTACCTGTAAAAAATACATACAAAATTGAAACTAACTTTGGATTCTGGTTAGTGCTAAAAAAGCCTAAAAAGTGAATATTTTCACTAATACCTAGAACTATTTTTTATTTTAAATTGAATATAAAAAGTAACATAAAAATCATGTGTATAGTATAATAAATAACAACAATATATTTTAGTCACAGTATAATATAATAAAGTAAGTAATATAAAATAGCACCAAGTATAATTATCATGATTTAAATTGAAAACAGCAAATTATTAAAGAAATTAAATGAGTTTATCTAACCGTCACTAAGTTTGTAAAACATCTTATATTCCGTGATTTTCGGTACATACCTGCTTCATCATTTTTTTTCTTCAATTCCTTTTCTTTATTCGCACTTTGAAATAAACAAAACTCTTCCGGGTGTATTGATTTCAGATGATTTTTCAATGAAGTAGTAGTGCGTCCCTTCCGCGAGTAACTTTTATTACATATTTTACACTCCGACTTTTCCGGATCATTTTTGTCTATTGTGAAATAAGTCCAGATATTGCTTTTTAATGGTGGCGCCATTTTACTTTAATATTTATATCAAAATATTCTTTAAGTTCTACACAGTAAACACTCACTTTAATTTATTGACAATGAGAAAAAAATAAAGTCCGACCGAACTTTCGGACGGAAGTTTCGAACTGTCGCACGGAAGTTTCGGTCGGACTCTAGAAAAAACACAACAAACAAAACCTGTCGAATCTTGTAGCAATTTGCGCCTTCCTATTCGTCAGTTACCGAATGAAGTTAGCAATTGTCAAAACAAACGCAAGGCACGTGCCACTCTGGCTCCGCCCACTTTCTTTACATGTTATAACTTGTTCGTGTGCATTCGTAAAAACTCCGCATTGATTGATGCGGATGTAAATGCGGATGCAGATGTCTGAATTAATGCGAATAATCCGCATTTACGGATGCGGATGCGAATATTCGTAACATCCCTGCCCCAAAATCTCCTCTAACAACAAAAAACATACCTTGAAGAATTTTGTGCCGTAATCCCTGAACAATAACGATTAATATTCAATTGTATTACAAATGTTTCTATTGGAAAGGTGAAATGTTTTGTATTGGCAAAGAGTAGAGATCAATTTTGTTCAAATTAAACAAGAAATCGAATATGTCGGTGATCCACAAAGATTTTGATATAAAAAAGCATTGAGTGGCAAAATGATGGAAACGGAAAAGGTAACATTTGTCTCGAGCGAACATTATTAACGAAACAGGAAATGTTTTCCAAATGCAAAATAGTTAATTAATTATTTTGAAAAGTAATGAGAATAAAAGTTACGTACATCACGATAGCGAGTGGCTTTGCTCGGTTGGAAAACGTCGTGAAGCTTACCAAGTATTTTATAGTGTATGCCCGTACCTATTCGTGTTATCTACGTGTGAGTCATAGCATAGTTAGAATTGCAAACGAGCTGTTTAAACCGCAGCAAAGTGGTATAATAATGACACTTTGAATATAAGTTTTTAGTGAAACTAAAATCAACGTTCAAGAATAAAAACAGAAACATAAATACGGTATATTACTCTTATAGTATACTCATTTCATTATTCATTTATTCATCTTGCATGCCTGTGAAGTTTCACTAAATACTTTGAAAACAAGTAAAATTACTATAATAGTCGCCAAGGATCGTACGGACGACAGCAGCACATCAAGGTACACGTGGACGGATCAGGTGTCTACTCCAGTTTTCCGTTCGAAACATTTTTTTTTTTTAATGATATTTTGCAGTTGGCCGCTGATGGCCTTTACTGCGCCACCGGAGAAAAAGGGCGAGCTGAAGGCTCATAACCCCTAAGATAAACTTAAAGCTAAGTAGCGAGCCTGAGGGCGCCCAAGTGGGCACGGACCTCGGCTCAGGGCGCTACTGGAGACTCCCGCCAGAAGGGCGTGCTGTAGGAGAGAATCTACCACTGTACGTGCTAAAATGAGGGGCGTTCGAAACAATTAGGACGCATTTATTCGACACGAATTTTATCGCGTTCACCCCGCGCGGTCGCCGAGCGGAGTCCGCGTTGCCGACCGCGTGCGTCTAACCGTCATGGCAAAATCCGCTCTATTTATGTAGCTTTTACGTTTTGACTTAAATGAGCGTCCCGGTCACGCGGGCGAGTCTGGCTTGAATTTGGTCTACGCGGCGGTCACCCGTTTGTATTATTCAGAGGAATTTAAATGTTGTTGCTTAATAAATAGAATTCAGATTCGCCATTAACGTAATGGCGTGGTAACTGGGCGGTCGCCGCGCGGCAGTCGCTCGAAAACTTCCTCCTAGTGTAACTGGGCGCCTATTGTCAAATAAGTGACACTCAACCAAATTAAAAAGCGCATGATGCGAATGAAGCTTCATACTTGATATAGCTTTTGATTTGGTCGAGTATCACTTATTTGACAATAATTGTTATGGACGTCCGTTGTTCCGTTGCACTGGAAGCGATATTCGAACAAAAGTGTATAGCTTGATACGTAATAACGAAGTTTATAGCAATTGTTAATTTCAATTCAATAAAGTCCTTAATGCTATGGTTACCAAAATTTGCTTCCATTCCATTTTAGTAGCAGTAGAGCTAGGTAAATTGGCAAGTCCCACGTGCCTGTAATTTCACCAGCGCCCTTAACCCTTCAAAACCGAAACGCAGTAACGATTACATTATTGCTTGGCAGCAGAAAAAGGTAAGGTGGCAGTACTTCCCTGGACGAACTCTTTCACAAGGAGCTCTACTGTTACTAAATTTTCTGTTACTGTTGAAAGCCCTTATTTATAACGTATATTTGTTTAATTTTCCATTCGCCATTCCATCGGAGCGGCCGGTGCAAGAGCCTGTAATTTAGTTTTGATGAATTAGCAAAAGGGATAATAATTAGGGTCGAAAGAACATGATATTTTATATCGCTCCGATTTATAGCGGATGTTACAGTTTTTTGTGGTAAATAAAAACATGGATTTATGAAATTGAGGGTTCAGTGTACGCTTACGCGATATCGCTACAAATAAAAATACCGAGAAAGAAAAAAACGAATATGACCATAATGATATGAAGAAGTAGGCATGAAATAAATATATTACTAAGTAGAAGATGAAAACCAAATTATTGATAAGTAGGTATGGTACGGTAGGTACGTGTAAAATCTGCTAACTGATATAGAACAAAGAACTCTTTTCCATTGTTCACAAACGGATGTGCAAGTACAAGAAAAATTGTCGTACACGTAAATCGTTCGATAAAAATCGAGGTCGAGCGCAATGGAAATGAAAATAGTGGTACGGTAATAGAAAGAATATGTCTAAGTGCTCATTAGCAAGGCGACTGTAGCGTTGTAAGTACGGAGAGGGCATTTCATCGTTAAGACATTATTATAGCAGCAGCTCACACAGCTACTGCTTTTACAACCTAACGTAAAGGTATGACAAAGTAAATAGGGTTACGTCAGTAAGTACTGTTAACCATCTAAAACAAGCTAAAAAATATTGACAAACATAAAATTCTACGAAATATTTTAGAATAAAATATCTAACTTTGCACATAATTTTTATATGGAGATACTTCTCTTTAAGTACTACAGAAAACCCGCAAAATTTTGATTTTGAACAGAAATCCTGTAGTTATTAAATCACACTTGTCCTAAAATATGATTATGGGTGACTCCGAATTAGCAGAGGTGAAGCTACAGAGCCTTGAACACCGCCGTAAAGTTGTCTGCTTATCGGTATTCCGATATCACGGAGAGATGGAATTGCATAATTTGATTCCGCCTTGCCCTTTCCATCATCGTGGAACTAGACGTGGGCTGGAATTATACCCCATATGTTGTAGATATTCCCTGGATTCGCACGAAGCGTTTCGCTTCCACATTTATATGGCGAGCGGCTACAGAGTAGAATTCCCTGCAGACTTATTCTCCGAACGCTACAACTCGGGCCTTTTCAAGGCAAGAGTGAATAGCCATTATTTAGGTGTGCATGCTACATCATCGACCTCATCATCACTTTCCATCGTGAGACGAAGGTCAAATGCAGAGAAAATTTTATTAAAAAAATATTTGAAATTGCCGAGCGTTTAACGACGCGCCGCGCCGCCCGCTACTTGGTCAGTTCGTCAGTCGCCATTGGGTGCTTGTCGACGTTGGATCTGCGTCAAATTATCTCCGCCTGTTCTTATTTTATTCATATTCAATTTTCAGTACGCGGGTTGTGCGGGATGCGAGTGGCGGTCCCCTGCAACTTAATTCTAAAAATGTAGACTCGCGTTGAAATACATCGCCTTAAAAAATCGATGTGTGCATTATCTTTGTAAATGACGTTGAAAAAATCTTCCATACAGCATGCAGGTGTTGAAAGAACATAGTGCAAACAAAATATTTTTTTTTGCCAACTCATGGCAAATGAAGATAGAATTTGTTAAGAATACGTATGGTTAAGCGAAGATATAGTAAACGAGTACACTTAAGTTTCAGAGATGCTTAATATTCAACTACTGGAACGTACTCTTTCTCAGTTAAGAGAAAACAAATTAACATAAAGCCATTTCCACGAGTAGCGTACTCGGTAAGTAGTGCCTAAGTCACATAAGCAACGTGATAAGCGAAGCGAGCAACACTCTTACGCTTGGAGGCACACGCTCCTTACCACTACACTAGTGAACATGACAAACTAGTAATTTTTAGAAACAGTGCGTGCCATGAATGACTGCACAAGATCCTGTTAATTATTAAATCACTTTCGCAAATGCTGCATCATTTTGTGTTAATTATGTTAAATTCTGACAGACCGCTTTACCGACTTTTGGGTGCAGAAATCTATAATATTCATTACTTTGGACACGCAGTCTGTGCACTCAAAGGCGCTGGTTAAATATTCTTTTAATATGTATATCTTTTATCTCTTTATAAAGTACCACCGACAAGAAAGTGGCTTTCAATATAATAGTAGTAATAAAGCAATATGATGGCTCACTTTACGTATGTTGGTTACTCCGCTTCTCAAGTTGTGACAAACTTGGTTAATGTCATATCTGGCTAGGAGTAATTATTAATTACCTCAGTGAACGCTCGGCGGCCCGTTCCACTTCCCGTCAAATCAAGCCTGTAAGGCGAGGATTTGAAATTGGGACCGTTTAATTGGAATGACTGGAAACTACAAAAATATTTTGTTTATTTTGTGTGTAAAAGAGTTTTTGTGCCGTGGAAACATTCGCCTTGACATCTTGTTATGGTGCCGACTCTTTTATCGAAAATCGGGTAATGTTAGGCTTTATCTTGGTTTTAACTTGTATCGGATAACTGGATGTAAGAAAGTATGGTTTATCTGCAATAACATAACTCCACTAAAAGTATTTCTTTAGGACGTACTGTCATCAGTCAGGCTGCGTAGTTTGATTGTATATATAGATATGTATTCTGATGTGAATAAAATATCAAATTGATCAAGCATCTTACATAATCTTTCACACACCCACGATTTAATCTATTGCAAATTCATCTGAACCCAAACAAAATTTTGCATACTTGATCGGCAACGCATAGCGAGACACGCGTGCGCGAACATAGCTGAAACTGGTAGCGGCAGTGGCCACCCGGACCGCTCCGACTGGTTACGACGACGACCTTGGTGCAGCTTTCGATTCCGCACACTATCAACTAGCCACCTCTTTAATATACGTTCTGTTACTATTCCACTCTTACGAGACATGTTGTAGCTCAACACATTTGAAACTTTCGCTTTGCAGGCTTATTCCAATTATCATTGCTAATAACCAAGAACAACACATTGGGTGTTTCAAAAGGGTCACGACCAGGTCCTATTTTATATAATGTATCATTAGTCACTGTAACGCTGAAAATCATATTAAACAAAGAGCAGAATGTTACGTAACGAAAAGTTTTTTTCATGTTATATAATATAAATAGATATTGAGAGCGCCATCCTATTTCATTCAAATCTTTAAATTTACGAGCGATCGATTTGTCCGTTAGATGTGTCCAAAGGCAACCCATTGGGGTTGCCGTTAACGTTTGGCTGCGATGGTGAACTCACCACCGTTTAATTTACTAACATAACTTGCTATTGTGCACTATCAACATTCGTGATTCGACGCCATTCAATGTTGTTAATTTTATTTCCTACGGACATAGGTTACATCACAACGAGAAAAAACACGCATATTTCAAACAATTAATATTTAAAGAACATAACTGTGAATTGGTTTGAATATTCTATTTGCACAAAAACTTTTTTATTGGTGGGACGGAAATGGCGCCTGGTAGTAAGCGGCACGCCACTCCATAACAGTTACAGTGCAGTGGCTTTAATTTGATAAAGATCTGATAGGCATGCCACTGCGCCCGTCACTCTGAGACTTAAAGTTAACAAGTCCCATGTGCATGTAGTTTCACCTTACCCTTCAAAACCGGAACGCAGTTAGATCATTCGCATTCATTTGTTGCACACGGGCAATTTACTGCTTGGCGGCAGAAATCGGTAAGATGGCAGTACGGAGGCATCTATTTCTAATTATAGATATTAATATTCAAATGACACAAACGCGAACGAGGAACAGAATGAAGACATCCTCAAAATACTCAAATAAAGAAGTTTAAGTTAAATAAAAGGAATAGAACTTTTTGGTTTTAATTATTTATAACCATTGTCAATGTGGTACGTTCCGCCGTCTCATTAGTTCGCAGCGCCCTTGCTTCGAACACAATCGAATAGACTCGGAATTTCCAATCAAAATGTAAATTGGAACGCAACTATTTTACATTATTCATTTACAGAGCCACCAACTTATCTATGATACGGGAAAAAAGGAACCATTGCTACCACGTTGAAAAACATGGAATAAACTGCAAGTTACTTATGTTACTTGCTACATTACATACATACTAGCGACACCGCTCTCAGCACAGTTAAGTTGGTGTCTCTGTATTTGTCGCCTGAATCAACGCTGATGTGCAATTTATCTGCTAAAATTAAACTTTGTTTTATTTCTGAACTGAATTGAGGATGTGTTGTGAAATACGATTGTGCGGTGATTCATGGTCATAAAAGGTATTAGATAGATACAATAGCATAGGATATGTTTTGTTTCGATTGTCTCTGATCGATACGAGTATACTGCGTTACCTCGATATTATAATAATAATCGTAATTGTAGTTTCCAACATACATAACATACAGAAGACAAAAATAAAACTGTAAAATGTAGTAAAAACGCAAAAATAAAAAATGAGGTAAACAGATCCGGGCGACAAGTAAAATTATATGTTGTCTCTAGTGACCTTTCCACAACGGGCGTTATTCCAAATCATCTTCTCCGAAAACTAAAATGATTAGATCTTAAAGAATTTACTTACATTACCTTACAAAAAGCTGTAATTTTAGATACATGCGGAATTGTAGGAAAGCTCAAGGAGTTAGAAGCAGAAAATAAGCTCTCATCACAATACATACTGCGTTTATTTGATTTTAGTCTGTGAATGTAGTTATAACCTGCCAAAAGGCTGAGAAAAAAATAGCATCGTAACAATAATTGTAATAATATGCCAGACATACCAATTGTCTGACCTCTGAATAGGAATTTCCCTGTACTATGAGTCAAAACAGCCGTGGTATCCTAATAGTTTGACTTATCGCGTCGCAAGCAGAGAATAGTGGATTCGAATCCGGGTTTGCACCTCTTAGAGGTTTTTCGGAATAAATGTGCGAAATTAAAATTTGCTATGATCTTTACAGTAAGCTACGACACATATAAGGGAGTGGACCGGAGTCACGAGCGCAGAACAACTGTTTTATTTCGCCATGGATAGGGACAAATTTGTCGCATTGACTGCCAACCTCCAGTAAGAAGATGATCTTTTTGGTAAAGAGATCATCTTACATCGACACCTGCAAAGCAATTTAATATGTGTGTGAAGTTTCCAATCCGCATTGGGTGCATTGAGAGGCGGCCTGTGACCAGCAGTGAGACCTGTATATACGCTAACTATTACTGTACTATGAGTACCAGCAACAGAATTAACCCAGAACACCAAATTGGTCCGGGCCTCCTCATCCAGGACCCCGATTCAGAACTCTTCGATATTTTAACCGAATCGTTCGATTGGATATTGTTCTCGAATCGAAGGGCGCTTTCCGAGCGATTCAGAACATTCGAGTTAAACGTTCGATTCGGATTCGGGTACGATATCGTTTTCCAACAGCGTTTACGGAATTAGTTGGTGAAATAGATTATAAGAAAAATAAACATCCTTTATAAACAATAGGACGTTCGGTAACTTTCATTCGATAACTGTGATATCATTTCGGTTCGGTTTCGAATACGACAGTCTGACGTTCGATTCGGGTGATGTGATAAAAATGAAAAGAAATCAAAATCAAATTGAATCGGTCGACAACGGAGTTATCGTAAGGTTCTGAATCGACCCCCAGATCCCATAGTGCAAACCACGTTGGGTCACAAGCGCAAGGTGGTCAAGTCAAACTGAAAGTAGTATTCAATATGTTTCAAAGTATCTGCCGACAGCTACAACAATAATAGTGTTTATCGAGGTACAGTCGTCAATGTAATCCCGATTGGACGTTTCATTTCCTGAGCGTTTATGCGAATTACTGCTAAAAGGCGTGCTAAGCCTGACGACTCGACGTAAATGTCCCGTGGTGACATTTATTTACCCGTCAACAGACTATACTGCTTCCTTCATTTTCATTCTACCGGTTTTGTGCTCACATATTTGCAAATGTTTATAGATCTCCCATTGTCTTTGTATTTGAGTAACAATGCAACACAATACCTACAACCTTTTGAATCTCATTTCTTGCATTTTTAGTTTTTACAATTTCAAAGTATTAGCAAAATGTGTACCCAACTCGTATTGAGACCTAAATTCTATATATGGAGAAGTTTCGTGTGTAGTACGTACACACAGAAATTTTAAACCAAATGTGCAGATATTATGACTGAGTAATTTTCAGATTAATCTACAAATGGCATTCCATTTGAAACACAATACCAAGGTTTGAATAAATCTGATAAGCAAATACCAACAGCTCGTGCGAAATTAAGACATTACCGTCTCGCTCTTTCAGGTTGGACGAGAGAGAGTGATACGTAATACGGTGTTCTCAATTAAATGAAATTCACATCTAGATCAACAAGACGTATTTATGCCAAATCACGCATTATGTGACAAAATGTACGTCCACGATTTTATTATCTTGTGAAGGTGAATTGTTAACGGGAGCACGACCTCGGTGGCCCAACGGTTTGCACTGAGAGCGCTGCATGGGGGTCCAGATTCGATTATTGGTAGAACCAATTTTGCAAATAAATTTTTCTCAATTGGTTTTGGTCTGGGTTTTCTGGGTAGGCCCCGGAGTAATTCCCTTATTATTACACAGGGCGCACTATAAGTTTCGGGAACTGGTCACTTACATAAACAATATTTAAAAAGTAATTACAACTTTTGAAAATAGAACTCTTTGGTTGTAGAATACAGTTTGTTTCATCCGAATGTCACTTGTTTTTAATTCGTGGCGTCATTTTAGAAATTGGTCGTCTACATCACCATGGATTTAACTCGCGAAAATTTTCGTAGTATGATTTTCTACGAGTTTAAGTGTAAATTAATAGCTCAGCGGAGCTACGCTCGGCTTCCAACTGCTTTTGGCAATGAAGAACCATGCAAGACGACTATTTATAGCTGGTTTGCAAAATTCAAACGCGGTCGTGTGAATCTCAGTGACGAATTTCGTGATGGTCGCCGATCCACTGCTGTGAACAACAAAAACATCGATGCTGTGCGCCGTATGATCAAAACAGACAGGCCTGTGACGTACCATGAGATTCGGGCATCTTTAGGCGTACGCATGAGTCAAATACAATCAATACTACACGAACATTTGGGTGTGAAAAAGCTGTGCTCTTGGTATCCACCAACACCCACACAATTTGACTGAGGCTCAAAAAACGGATCGCGTCACTTGGTGCAGTGTCATGCTTACCAGATTCAACGAAGGGGCGTCAAATTTAGTGTAGGACATAGTCACAGGTGACGAAACGTGGATTTATAGTTACGAGCCCAAAACAAAGCAGCAATCGAGAGTATGGGTCTTTCGAGATGAGCCGAAATCAACCAAAGTGGTGCGCGTGAACAGTGCCTCTAAGCGGATAATTGCTTCTTTTTTTAATAAAACTGGACACGTGGCTAATGTTACTTTGGATAATCGTTGTACCGTGAATAGTTATTGGTACACGACCATTAGTTTGCCGGAAGTTACTGACAAATTCCGTAAAAATAACCGTAAACGCCATATCATCTTGCACCACTATAATGCCAGTTCTCATACGGCCAGACAGACAATTGAATTTTTGAAAGTGAACAACGTTGACCTTATGAGCCATCTCGTGTACAGTCCCGACCTCGCACCTTGACACTTATTTATTTCCAAAAATGAAGTCCCAGTACGCGGTCAACGATTTTCGTCACCTGAAGAGGCTATCGAAGAGTATGAAAAATATGTTTCAGAGATTGTCACGGAGGAGTGGCGTAAATGTTTTCGAAATTGGTTCATTCGTATGAAAAAGTGCGTTAACGCGTATTTATAGTACTTTTTTCCTATTCATTCCGGAAACTTATAGTGTACCCCACTTATTACTTAACAAAAATGACAAAGCAAAGCATTGACCAAGCGAACACGAACGTTACAGACCAAATTCTTTGGAAGCCTTAGAACTGGCAATTTACAAGCTGCTCCCAAGAGTGTATTTAAAAGTGAAGATTAAAGAAATTTACATTGTTACACTAGCAACACAGCTCATTTATTAAAATTTTATTTCTGTTAAGAATAGTATTTTTTTTATGAAAAATAGTGATAAACATAAGATAAATACGAGAACTGAAAATAGACTGACTGTTCATATGTTATGTTATGTATGAATCGATAGTCGTCTTCACAAGCCTCGAATTGTGACTGAATATATACGCTTCTATAATAGGATTCCGGTTGGTATTCAAAATTTGCCAATTACAGGTTTAAAATTATAGTGATGATTCTGTGTACTCGGATGACAGAAATTCGTAGTAGTGATCCGTTTAGTTCTTGCAGGTTGTTGCGATCCATGGTATTCGGATTTAATGTGTTCAAAATTGAATGTTTGTTTATTATATACAAAGAGCAGCCTTACGAATGGGGTCTGACGATTTTAATTTGCTTACTTACAAAATGAAGATTACTGAAGTTTCACATACATATGCATACATATCATCACCTGTTACGCTCCTGATAAACCTCCTTCGCCTCATACATGCCGGTTTATTTTTGGTACTTTTAACAAAGCTTTTTTGAAGGATATCCCCAATCTGATTGGGATATCTATACCGAGGTCTACCTCTCCCCACGCCTCCATTCACATTCGCTGTATAAGGTGCCGTCAATATACCAAAACTCATTATTTCTACATAACCAAACCATCGAAGCATTCCCCTCTTTATCCTGGTTACTACATCATTTTTCATACCATAACGCCTTCTTATTATTTTGCTCATCATTGTCTTTAAGACTAATTCTACACATATTGCGCAAAGCTCTCTATTTCTACAGCATTGACCCTACTCTCATGCTATTTCTGCCATACCCAACACCCACTACCATACATTAGGGGTGGACCAGCACGATAGCGTTTCGCTGTTCTACATCTCGATGAACAGCCAAACGCGCCTGTGTCGGCTACCCATCAAGGCATACAGAGCTCTATTCACTCGAATTTGGAGCCAATTTGGAATGCTATTGACTGTTTAAGTTTAGTACAGGATTTTTTATCGAATTGATCTACACATAATTGCACGTAATATAAGGCAATAAATTTAGCAATTATCTGTATATGTGAAGTGCAATACAATAGCGGTCCTGGCAATAGGTTATTAACAAATTAGAAACGCTTTCGAATCTCATACCGTAAGGCCGCAAGGTGTTTTGGACTCGTGCCAGTATTACCTACTCAATCTTTAATATATCAGTCTACTTTATTTATTGTGTGTGTACGCAATGCACTCTGTTTTCGATTAACTTTGAAATGTAGTTTAATGTCAAACTAGTAGACGCCCGCGACTTTGTCTGCGTTGAATAAGTACTTCGAGTAGCCTACTATATTATGCTAATTTTCATAGTTTTGTCGGTTTTCCATACCAACTTTCATCCTCTATTTCACCCCCGTTTGAATCTTAACGGGGGTGTAATAGAGGAATTTTGTGACAAAAAGTAGCCTATGTCCTTCTCCTAGGTCATATCTATTTCTATACCAAAATTCATCAATATTGATCCAGCGGCTTAATTGTGAAAACGTAACAGACAAAGTTACTTTCGCATTTACAATATTAGTATGGATAATGTTTAAAATAACATCTACCGTCCCGCACATGGCAACAGAAGTTCTGTTCAAACTTGTTCAAAATAAGCATAGTAGTGCTGATCTGATAGTTAAATGTCTTTAACGACACGCACGTTAACCATTACCGTTTTAATGACTCCTGTCTTAATAGCGTTCTGATTTACAATTACGTAGGGAGTCAAGCATGCGGTATAATAGCTGATGTTTGCCATAAAAATGGACAATAAACTGCCGAGGTGCGCCATCTTTAATCACGTTACGATGCTATTCTAGGACAAGATATTATTGTTGAGTCAAGGGAAAAATGACTTTTTTGATGGCATTTTTTTAAATTTAAATCTAATTCGGTTTTAAACGCCCGCGCTTTGTAAATGACGATTAAATAAAATTAATGGGCGTGAGCTTTAATTTCCCCGGCGACGATTTGGTCGCAATTCGTGTTGTCAGCGGCGATATTTCAAGATAAGCGACTACGAGTGCCTCGCTCTTGCTGCTTTCCCACGCGTTCGCGGTAGGCAGCGCTACAAACACACACGGTCATTTATCTGAGAAACCATCGTGTAATAATGAGCCTCTTCATTTTAAACTATGGACTCTATTTGAGTGCCACATAAAACAATCATAATCTGTATTGAAAGACTGGTTCACTGAACTCCATCAGTTAGTCTCAGGAACATTATGTACCTTCCGTTAAAAGAGCGCTAAGTCAGAAATGCGTGTTTTGAGAAAAATTGATTTTCATTATTTTGAAGGTATTGGAAGTTGTATTTATATAAGTGACGTAGGAAATTGACTATGTCCGTGTAAATTTATATGACATTACGCAAGTAAAAATTATTACACACAGTAAACATCGTTCTAAAGTAACTAGAGCAGTGGCGATTAGACAGAAAGATGCATCATTTCACACATATCGCACTGCTATTACAATAGTGTTGTAAGTCGAAATATGTGAAATTCAAGATTTCTGAACTAAAATTTGATTCTCTACACGTCAATAAATACTACTTAACATGACACAAAATTTTTGTTAGCTAGTTCTGGACAAAACAGTCATTCAAAAATATGAAAATAAATAATAAAGTAGAAAATTGTTTAGATGTCTGTAACAAAGTTTAACTCATACATAATTTTTAATAATCTTTCACGAGAAGCGAGTAACTTGTTTATCGATTCTGGAAAAATACACTTTTTGAGTTAATGCACTGTTACAATACACTAAAGTGTAAAAATACACCTTTGTGTTAATGTTAATGTATTAACAGTGCGAATCTTGATATAAGTCGAGTTAGCGCACTTTTCGCGGAGGGTATACAATTGCTTTTGTTACGAAGCAAGGTTTTAGAGTACAGTGAGTCGGGTGAGTAACGGGACCAACCTCAAGCGCGACGACGACCTGTGCGGTGATGGTGACGGTCGACGTCGAGCCGTGCTCCACCGGCGCGAAAACGGCGGCGACGACGGCGCAAATCGCCTTGACTTACGAAATCGTACAACATACGGTATGTTATACGTAATAAACCTCCTCTGTCTGGAGACCATAACCGAGCGTTCCCGAAAAGAGTCGTAGTGAAACGTTTTCAACGCCATTGTAAAAGAACACACTGTCCGAAATCAAACCGCGAACTGCAATGTTTTATATAAAAAAATATATTTAATTTGTTATCTACAAAATGTCCAACGTAAGCAGCTCATATTTCACAGCGATGCTCATTAAGCTGGCTTCGATGTTTGTGTAACCGAGGTGTACTAGATTAAATGTGCTGATGTACAAGTCACTTGTCACTTGATACATAATTGGACACGGATATGGCTGTGAAACAATGAATAGTTCCAATTTATTTGCCTCTGACATTAAGTGATAAGCCCAAACGTCGCAACACGTGATAATATATTCAATACATCAATCGTCGTCGCCTTAACATATTGCACCCTTAATAATAAAGTGACATCTTTCGACATGTAACATCGGTAGAAATTGACAGAAGAAATTTAAAAAAAAAATTGTTTTTCATAACAAAAATTTTTTTGTATTTATAGTACACATCACATCAAGCTTGACACTTTGTACTTTAGACCGTTTTTATCGTAAACGATATAGAGTTGAATTTACATCATACGTGCTCTTGACCCTGTACTATGACATTTATTTATTTTTTTGTGAATTTACTCCACGTATGTAAAGTGTACTTAAGACAATTAATTTAGAAGTGCAGTTTTAAGAGTCGATACTACCTCAGCTCGAATACAATTTTTTCCCGTACTAATACGGTTCATTTTGCTTGGGTCGAGCGGCAGCGTCACGGGCTTTATTTCAGAATTTATCTTTTTACAAACTAAATTAAAGCCGTTTGAAAAATGTATATCGCATACTATACGTGTTCTATTTAATTGAGTTGATATAAAAAAATCATTGTCATTATGTAAAGTACCTATTGAATACAGCGGTTTTCTCATTGACTTACAATTATATGGACGTCGGGTCCGCGCTAAAAAGTGTCCGCACTTGTAAGGCGCTAAAATCGTATACAGAGCGCCAAACTCCGCTTTAGTCTTCATTTGTTCGACTGACAGCGCGATACTGCGATGACATTACAATTTAAATTTCGAATAGGTTGACTTGGGACATTTTTTTCGTGGTTTTTGTATTAGACCCGTCGTCCATTTATTTGTAAGTCAATGGGTTTTCTTGTAAAATTTCGAGGTAAGTTTATGTATATTTTACCGTGAACATTTTTAGGAATCGTGTTTTCACACAGTATACTATTATTACTATAGTTTTTGCCAAAGTGATTAATTCAAAACTTTCACTGTTATGGGGAATCAAACAAAGCCATTTGAGGTTGTACAGATTCTCAATTTTGCCCACAATGTACAATTATTCACAAAAATGTGCATTTGCCTCGGACGTGTGACTACACACTTATCCGCAAATACCGGTTGTGTTAACACAGAAAATCGAGCTCTTCCTATCTGCTGGTATCAATGGCTTACTTAGTTTTTTTATGTTCAAAAATAATGGACTGTATCCGTAATAAAATAAGGATCTTTAATCAGAAAATCATGATTACAGTATTTTGTTATAACACGACAGCCATTACACTTTGAGCACTGTAATAGTGTAGGGATAACGGTCTACTGGATATTTTAGTTAGTTCTTTAGATTGTTCAGATAACTTCGACGCAGGCTGTACAACTATCTAATTTATTGTACCCTTGTTATTTATTGCGTTGAGTTCTATATTATATAACTCTTTTTGGAGACACAGATACGCGGTGACGTAAAACGATGCAGATGCCAAAATACACAGCCAAAGAGTTCCTTGTAAAAAGAGTTTGTCCACAAAAGTACTGCCTCCGTACCTATTTCTGCGGCCAAGCACAAATGTGAGCATTACTGGGTTCCGGTTTTGAAGGGTAAGGATGCTGATGCAGTTCTTTGCGAATTAAAGTTCTGAGTGCACTGCATCTGCTATGGACAGGCGTGTCGCTCACCATCGGGCGCTCGATCTCGTCCCTTGGTATCATAAAAAAACGGGTCTACGATCATTCTCCGTCCGACATCCGTCCGAAACAATTACTGTCCAATAAGTAATACTCGACCAAGTAAAAAAACAATGTCAACTACGAAGCTTCATTCGCATTATGTGTTTTTTAATTATTAAGGTTAAGAAATCCTGATTTATAGGCTTGCTAGGAGTCGATTCCTTGTGGGAACGGCTACCAGGACCTATCTGTATTTTTACTGTCAAATAAGTAATACTCGACCAAATCAAAAAACAATGTCAAGTACGAAGCTTCATTCGCATCATGTGTCTTTTAATTGTTTCGGACGGATGTCGGACGTCGAACGAGAGTACAGGGCGAAGTTCGAAACCGAGAGCTCAGAGATGGCCACGGACGTCGTAAAAAAAACCAATATATGTGTTTAAAAGTTTTTATATAAGCTCCCATGTTTGAAATCTTACAAGCTGATTTTGTAACACTTCCCCTTGTATCCTTGCAAATTTTGCAAGCACGTGTAACTCTGGTGCGAGTTAATGAATCAGATTATCTTGACCTGACGCTGCAGTCAGGAGTCATTTTCCTCGAAGGTACTCTTAAACGGTCGCTTTAATGTCACGTAGTCGTAACGGATAGTAGCGAAAGGTTCATATAAGAAGAATTGCTATCGGTTTGCCTGAAATCATTCCCCCTACTCAGTAGTAAATATTCAAAGGCAAATATCTTGATTTCAGTAATTTACCTTTTTTTTGGTTATCAAGTAAAGGGGACGCACAAGTGGTGCGCCTTGTGACAAGCGCCATGTCTGCCCAAAGCAGTTGCAGTGCCACTGAAAGCTTTAAATCACAAAGATCTGAGGGGCACTACGCCCGTCATCCTGGGACATTCTTTCTTTCTTTCTTTCTTCTTTCTTTCTTTCATTACCTACTCTTGGCGACAGAAATAGATAAGGTGGCAGTACGTCTCTTCAAGACTTACCAAGTACTATTTATGGTACCAATGTGGACCTTGAGTCCATCCGTCAATGGAGTCAGTCCTTTGGCCTAAAAGTTAACCCGTCCAAAACACAATCCATTATTATATGTAGCACTTGGTTCACTTATTGTATAGACCTAGACTCCTTACCCCATGTGGTTTATGATGGCGTCCGAATTTCTTTTTTGGACATAGTTAGGAATTTGGGGGTAATTTTTGATAAATGTCTTACTTGGAAGCCGCACGTTGCTGAGGTTAGCAGGAGGGCGTTTGGTGCGCGTTTTTGCCTGAGAAGGCTTAAAAACTTTTTGCCCACTAATTAAATTGCCCACATTGCACGAAAATACTATTCGGTAGCTTAAAATTAGACGCTTATAAAAGCGCTGCAGTGGCGATTGTGGCGCTGCAATGGCGATTGTAGCGCTGCAGCGGCGACTGTGGCGCTGCAGCCGCGCCACTACTAACTACTACTAATTTTCATACAAACAGGTCGGCTGATTCGTTTCGTGGCTTAGTTGGTATAGCGTCTGGCACAGTATGCTAGAAGACGTCGGTTCGAATCCGGCCGGATTGAAGGAATTTTTTCTGAGTGTTCGATCTTTGTATTAATAATTATAACAAACTAGTGGAGTAATATCACATAAAAAAATAATTGAATATCAATTCAATAAAAATTTAAAATAAAAACTATGTTATAATACGTAAATTATGTGATAATGTGTATATTATTATTATAATTAATATGTAAATTATTAATACAACCTAGTGGTCTAATTTCACAAAAAATAGTGTTTTTCATGGTGGTGAGACATCCCGACATTCAATAAAACAATTGTTTAAAGGGAACTAAGTTTTCTGTCGGCTCTCAAGATTTAAAGTGTTACTGTTGAGGCAACAATATTTTCCGACTGGATATAAACTTAAAAATCAAACACATTTTATATATACATATATTATACATTATACACATTTTATGACGGCCTCCGTGGTCGAGTGGCTTGCACCCCGGTTTTCATGGTTTCGTCATCAGTGAGATGTAGAAAAACTAACTTTAGCATATTGCCTCGGGTGTCATTGCAAGTGCTTTAGTCACAGATTACTTAATATTTACTACGTAACTGATACATCCCTCTCATACAAAACCGAAAATACCTACGCTATAATAGCCTACTATATCTGACTAATGATGACAGGTGCTTACTACGAGGAAAAAGAAACCTAAGCACGCGCTCAGAGAGGTGAAAATAAGGTTGCCCGCCGTGTGCAGTCATGCGAAGCCGAATACTCATAAATGAAAGATTTGTATGAGAGCTTGCGCCGACGTTGGCGAACTCAGCGGTAGGCACTTATCGCATAACCTTGAGCGAGCGATGAAGCCCTTCTTTAGTTACTTTGGGATGGGAGCAACGTTTGTGATATTGTCTAATATTTATTTATATATTAATAATGCCGAAATCAAAAACAGAACACATTTATCATCACCGTCGTCATAGGTCCCACTGTCAGATAGTTCACACTTCTTCCGAGGCGTGTAAACCTCCTCTGATACGCAGATTAGCGCGAGCTTCTAAACATTCACAATATTTATTTATACCTATGCATCCATAATCCTTTAGAGTTCATCATAAAATGCGTGTGGGCAAACTGCCGCGTAATTTACACCGGAACAAATAACCGACACAATATATTTATAGAGCATATCAGCGATGTTACACCAAGTGTTTAGTATAACCTGACCAAAATATGTTCGTGAATAACATTGTGAGAATGAGTCAATAAGTAAGTAGTTCTCACATTATTTCAACGAAAACGTATGTATATAAAAACCTGTTTATATAATATATTGCATTTTACAACCTATAGGTACAAGGTGCACGTCAAGGTTTACAATTAAGACTTAAATCCAACTCCATGCCGCTTACAATAAGAACGGTCCAAAGTACAAAATGACAAGCTTGATGTGCTCTTGACTGTACTATATAATACTTAGAAGTGTGGTTTAGGAGATTTGTATTAATGCTTTCAAATTAGACGGTTGTAGAAGTGCTGCAGTGGCGCGGCAGTCGTCGTGTGGCGCTTCAGTAATTTTTAGTTCATTAATTATGATTTCAAAAGTTAAAAGTAGCTCGCGCGTGTCACGACATTGGCGTTGCAATTGCGCTTTTAGATATTGTATGAAAATCAGTAATGGCGCATCTAATCTGAAAGCGCCCTTAGTGATTAGTTTCATTGAAATCGCATATTAGCACTCTCCTTTCAACTTGTACATTCGGATAAAAGAAAACTTAATTTAAATTCGCTTCACCCGTCTCTTTGGTTTTCGGTTACAAAAAGACAGATGACTTCATTTTAATTTAGAGCTTCATTCAAGTTTTGCCAGATCTTTATAAATTTACTAGAGCTGTATGTGTCATCTAGTGTTATGGTGTAATTTATGAGCGTCGTATTTGACGGCTCTAAATTAAAATTAAATCTTTTGTCCTTTTGACTGTCTCCGCGGTCGAGTGGCTTGCACACCGCTTTTCATGGTGGCACCATCTCTGAGATCCCGCGTTCGATATCCCGGCTGGGTTAACGTAGAAAAAATCAACTTTTCTATATTGTCTCGGGTCTGGGTGTTTGTGGTGTATCGTCGTTGTTTCCGATTTTCATAATACAAATGCTATAAGTAGTAATAAAGTAGTTATAATTAGTTTAGTTTGTGTTTTTCCGAATCTACATCAAGATAAACCGAACGTTACTTTGTAGCATTCACCCCAGATTAGCTTGTACTTGTGCAGATCCTCCCCTATAGTACACCTTCTGGCGGATGTGTCCTCTAGCATTCTGAGCCGCGACTCGTGCCCATCTGGGTGCTATTAGGTCATGCCGGCTACTTAGGTTATTTATACGGGTTAACTGACTTTAGCTCGCCTATTTGTCCGGTGGCGTAAACAAGGCCATCAGCGACCAACTGCAAAATATCCTTTAACAAAGGTGACATTCAATAGCAAGTGGGATGCGACGGGTTGATATAAGTAAGAAAGGGTTCCTATTACGCGATTCCCATCGATTTCTGTCAGAAATTGTTATATCTAGATAAATAAGAAGTAATATTGCACTAACAACGGCATTTTAATATTATTTTACTCATCCAACGTACAACTATTACATAGCATGTGCAAATCGACTTGTTTTTAATGAAACAAAACCGCCTAAAAATTGTCTCCGGCAACATAAACCAGGGGCAAACATTGTCTTCTACCTCTCTAAGCACGGGAGAAAAAAATGGACGTGCCTTAAGCCTCGATAACTATCAGAACCGCAGATTACTTTATAGTTACTGCGTAACAGGTACATCACTCTCATACAAAATCGAAATTACCTACGCTATAATAGCCTACAAAATCTGACTGAATGACACAGGAGCTCACTATGAGGAAAAAGAACCATTGTGAAAATAACGTTGTCAGTCATGTGCAGTGGTGCGGAACCGAATGCTGGGGTTGTACAAGGATTGTATTGTAAATGAAACTTGTCTAAGCGCTTGCACTGCCGGCAACACACTCAGCGGTAGGCATTTATCGCGTAACCTCGAGGGTGTGACGGGCTCTGTCAGAACCACTGTCAAAAAAACACACATATATATTTTGAAACACTGAAATCTCGATAATGATTGCTCGTAGTACCTAATTTAAAAAGAAGTAACAAATTCTGGACTGTCAATATATTTTAAACTTTACCTCGTTGACATATCGTTGAAAGTTCATTACCTACTATTGTACGTCACGACGCGGGATGTTTTGGTTTTATATTGAAATTCAATCAATCAGTGTGCAGCCATCTAGCGGTAAATAGCTGAACGACTGCGAATTCGAGAAGTTTACTTAGTTCTCCAAAAAAGAAGCGACCATACTGCAGCAATATAAGGTTTACTTTAGTTCCTTGTAACAAAAAAAAAATATTGCGATAAACAGAAAATTGCAAATGTATTAAAATTAAATAAATTAAACTTAACACCACGACGGATAATATTAGAAATGCTACTATAATTTGCAATCCAAAGTAGCATAATAAGGCATTTTTCTACGATTTTCCTGGTTTTGCGCGAGCGACCATAACATACAAAGCAAAAATGGCGGACTGACCGTTTGAAAACTCCGCGTATTGTTGGCACACGTGTCACGTATATTTATTGTTGTGTGTGTTTAAGCCAATCTAAAATTCCATAAATTAAGTCTGTCCTTTTCACTGCAATGATACAGGCCTATATATTGACCAGTTTCCCCTAATCCAAACTGAACGCACTGCAATCAGAAAAATAGCCACAGTCCAGAGTTAGAAAAATTAGCAACGCAGAGAGGTGCAAACAAGGGAGAAATGTAAATGGTTGACAATAAAGACATTGTATATATACTTTATTGCACCAAATATGTAAATAGAACAGAAATTCTAATTGAACAGAAGTCACCTTCTCTTGTTCAATTAGAATTTCTAGAATTTCTGGTGATAACTGTACAACAGCGTGCAAGACAGAAAGAGAGATAAATATTGTAAACTTTATGTAGTTTATATGTAAAAAAAATAGCGTTAAGTATTATAAATAAATTGATTGTATAACGTATAATAAATAACATCAATATACATGCACATGAAAATGCATACATAAATATATATGTAAAAAAAAAAAAAACAAAAAGATGATTACAAAGAGAGTTCAGCAAGAAACTGGTCATGATCGGTGTTAATCTTTAATTTCATAATCATTTCTCTCTTAAAAAAATATTAGCAATGGAAATGTATATACGACCCTCAATTACCAAGAAGCCACTGCAATATTTTATGCAGAGGGCATTAAGGCTCGCAGTTGTTTAAGGGTTAATGAGTCCGAAGTTATTAACAAAGTGACTCGTTGATTGAAACAATAGGCTTCTAATTTTTGTTTATTTTGGAGTTGGCGGTTTGTCCGTTTTTCTTTGAAAAACGTTTTGCTGTTTGTGGTTAAAGACGAAAACGCTCATTGAGCGAAAAAACGTCCGCAACGCGTTGTGGTCTGTTTGAAACATCCATAACACATTGCCATTTTCGTGTGTGAACATCACTGCGCTAATCATTGCTAATAGAATGAGTAAAATAAGTAAGGTAGCAGGGAAGTACTGCCACCTTACCTATTTCTGCCGCCAAGCAGTAATGTCTGCATTGTGTCCTGTGTCCCGGTTTTGAAGGGTAAGTGCTGGTGCTGCTTATAGCACAAGGGACTTGTCAAGTTGTGTCTCAGGGTGACGGGCGCAGTGGCAGTGCCCCTCAGTTCATTGCGATTTAAAGCTCTGAGTGGCATTGCAACTGTTACGATCACTACATAATTAAGTTCATAACTTTTAATAGCTGCATTGCGCGTGATAGGATCTGATGTAAAAACAGTTACACTATTAAACGTTTTTTGTTCGTTACAATGATTTATTTTCCGGGTTTATGTAAATCTTTCTTCTTTCTCTTCATTCTTTCTTAAAGTGAATTTGGTTCGTTAGATAATTTTATTAAGATAAATAGTTCTTTTGTAATTTCAATGATAGATGCAAGAATTGAACTTTTTATTCAACTTAGTGGGTGCACAAAAAGAGCCTCCCCGCACAACACAGCATTCCTGTCCTGTACATCTGGCGCACCTTGGACAATAATCGGCGAATACCTTACTCCTATTGGCAATGCCTTTCCTCTAGAAAATTCATCTTAGTAGTAGGCAAACGCGAAATATATTAACATTTGCTATGTCCCATTTATATTGACATAAACGATTCTAAGTATGCACTAGCCATTGCCACTAGCTTATAGAGTACTAATGTGTTGACATATGCGCTACAGTTGGGCGTGGGTGCCTCACCTCTTCCTATGAGAGGATTTATGCGAGTGGTACTATAACAAATGTAAAAAACCCTTGATATGTCATTTGTTAATAACCAACATCATCCTATTTAAGAGACAGGCTCTTGTCGGTGTAGCCTCCTCCACTTCTCACGGTTCATGGCTAGCTCCGTTATCTCTTTACAGCTGAACGTTTTGACGTTCTTCTTTTTTAATTGTTCACTGTATACTATTTATGTTTTCCTCTCTTTCTTTTTAATTTTATCTTCTCCTCAATTATAACTCTCACAAATCCATACGCAAAATAGGCGCCTTGATGTCGAGTAGCGGACGATGGAAGGGATTTAAATAAATAAGATTTTGTATAAGGTGACAGATAATATGTATTGTTTTCATCTGAGGCTACAAGCACAATGATTGCAGAAATAATGTTAAGCAATGAATTTAATCATGTTGTGATTGATTCAATTAAGTATTCGCTAGACAAGTCTCGATTGAGATCCGTTTCTTTTTCGTCAGTGTGAATCATTTGATCAACCGATCCTTGTGAAGAGGAAGTAATTAACACAGGGGTCTGTCTTAAAAATAATTACTTAATAATAAAATCAACAAATTTACATTAGCTCAAATTCACAAGAAAACCATGGATATATGTCAGGAACGCAGCCACTGTACACTCGTAGTATCTGACTACATCAATAGGAAACAGGTGTCAAAATATGTATATAAATAGGGTCTCAATGTAGGTAGGTTGAGTGACGAGATACATTTAAGTTGAGTTTCACTTTAAGATAGGTGACAAATAAATTACGGCTACAATTAGTTTATGTTTATGACGTTAATATTTTGCATGTTATGAATGCTACTAACTCGTATATTTGAATGGCTGTTACTAATAAAATTGGTTGATAATTCTTTAATATGTTAACTTGTTTAACCTATAAAGCTGTCCTTTTCGAAGACGGAGTAAAATGACATATGTAGAGTTGCCAGTTTTCATAAAATTTTAAGTAGTTATGTAGTTGTTGTGGATAATTGTATCGATAGATTGTGAAACAGGATTAAATTTGGCCAAAAAATTACTGAATTGTGAATATTACGACGTTGATTACTAATTGCGATACTGCCTTCTTTATTCTTATTTTGACTCTCTCCTCTTTGTATTTTTCATAAACATAGTTCTAAATACGTATGTATGAACTTAAACAAATTGACAATTCACATTAACTTGTGCTCAGTAATTGGATGAGGATTGGGTTGAGGATGATTCAAATGAAACAAATTCGGCCAATATTTAGTCGATAGAATATTTATCGACTGCAATCACTAGCTGCTCGCAAGCGGGCAACACTTGCGCAATGAACTGTCATTTTACTCCATCTTCAAAAAAGAGAGATTAAAACCAAAATATGTATCAAATGTCGTCACGTGGATCGAGTAAGGCGCACGCGACTTGCCCACACGCATAACGGTGTCGGCGGATGTAACCTCGTCATCCGGTTATCGCGTAGACAAACAACATCGATCCACGATTGATGATTTTAATTTATTTTGTGTTCGAAAGTGCTTTAAATATATATTTTTCTGATATGGAACTTACAAGGAATATTAATAAAGCGTTTTAAAATACAAACCAACAAAATGTTTACTTAAATGACACTTTTAAGTAGCAGTAGAGCTCCTTGTGAAAGAGTTCGTCCTCGGAATTATTGTGAAGGTAGAAGTAATGTGAGCATTACTGTGTTTCGGTTTTGAAGGGTAAGGGTGCTGGTGGAATTACAGGCAGATAAGACTTGTCAACTTATTATCTGGGGGTGACAGGCGTAGTAGCAGTATCCCTCAAATTTTTGCGATTGAACGCTCTGAGTGGCTCTGCAACTGCTATGAACATGGCTCTTACTCTCGTTCTCCATCCGACATTAGTCCGAAACAATTACTGTCAAATAAGTAATACTCGACGAAATTAAAAAACAATGTCAAGTATGAAGCTTCTTTCGCATCATGCGTCTTTTAATTTTAAGTAGTGCTTATTTGATTGTAATTGTTTCGGACGGATAACGAGAGTACAGGGCCAGGTGTGTCGCTTAAAACCAGGCGCACGACTTGTTCGTCTTGTCACTTGGTATTTTAAAAAAAAGTCCGCCACACTAGCCTAATTTTACTCAGTAATATCACATGTTTTCAAAGGATTGTGAACCGTCCTCGACATACAGGTGTTTTCATCACAAGCAACAAGTAATTGCTATTATAAAAAAAAATACATTCACACATATGTTATAGGTACAAAAACGGAATTATAGAAATAGTCAGCAAACAACACCTCTATCAATAGCCAATTCAATATGGGCCAACTAGCGCCATCTGTGCGTGTGATAGTGAACTACGGAATTGCGTTCAAGCATAAGCAAAGCCCGACCGACTGAGTGACTGCTGAGAACAAATAGACTAACATTTGTCTAGAGAACAACGGACAATCAGACTGTATCAACTAAACAACTTTACTAATTACTACCACAGATTATCTAACTGATGTCTGATAGAAGCGACAGTTCTGTAATATTTGGAGTCAGTGGACCGAAACGGAATTACCGTGAGACATTGAGCTTGAGGTATCGTTGAAATATTATTTCGAAATAAGTTTTCTCGGTGTAATTTGTTAATTGTCGTTAAGGATGTCAAGGTACAACAAAAATACGTATTGTTAATGTACAAGGCTTAGTCATAGGTACAGGCAAAGAAAGTGCTCGTGTGGAAACCTGTCGGAGACGCCTGATACACACTTTAATTAAGCTGTGTGTAACTCTTATGATAGTAATTTACCAAATTTATATTGTTTGGTACTCTAATCTTTTTCTTATTTAAGGGTTAGGCTCTTGCCGGTAATCGCCGACCATATCGGTGATGACCTCAGTGGCCTAAGCGCGTATTCGTTCCGATCGACAAATCTAGAAAATTCGGAAAACTCTAGAAAAATTACGAGCATCGCTAGTGCACCTAGAGATAAAATGACACTTTGGATACTTCAGATACCTGTGACAATTTGGACCGTCACTTCTCGGATTAATCGGACGTAGTGCGCAAGCGCTCGAACGGATGAGGAAGTCTTGACTTCGATTCAGTTTGGGAAATGAACTTTTCTGAATTGATCTGGATATTCTGGTAGTGCCTCGAAGTGAATTCCGTTACTCTGGTAATAATAGTCCGGGGAATGTCCTGGCTTGACACCAGGTAATCGGTGTGATTGTCCAGCACATTATTATATCTCTACTTATCTCTGTGTCTATGTATGTATATTTGGTCTATCCCTGTCATTCTTTTGATCTTCCCTTCAAATAAGGCTGTAGTCTATATTATCAGATGCCCAAAAATCGATTACTAGTTTGAACAAAAATGTTCAGAAAAGCGTAATGGCATGAAATGAAAAATATTACTGTTAGTAGAACAGTCGTCTCGGCGTTTACTTAGAAGTCGTTATAAAGCGATGTTCCAACCACGGACTACCTCGGGCGCGATTCTGCGATATATCCCATGATATATCCAAAGAACGCTAACGCCCGTAATCCTTTCCAAGAAACTTGGCCGTCTGTGTATTATTATCAAGAGCCGAATAAACGTTAGTTTTTGGCAGTTTTAATGTGGTCAGACTACCTTTCAGGGTTGTTTCGAGAATAAGGAATGCTTTCTTTTGAATTTGGAGCGAATAATTTCGATTAGTGCCCTTGACGGTTGTGAGACCTTGAATAGATAATTTATGTAAAGCAATGCATTATACTGATTTTTTAGTAAATCGGCGCTTTCGATTTTCATCTGATTCTGTTTTGCTTTACCAAATGCTAATCATTGGATTCCAATTATTTTGGTTCAGGCAAAATATAATCAACACAAATTACATTCACTGAATTTCAAGTACGTAGCTAATTTGCGGAGAAACCTCAATGTGAAATAATCCAGGCGTCCTCTGTCGGTGCTTCAAAGTATTTGGTAAAATCTTTGAGGACTTTGGTAGAACCTTTCAGAGCTGCAAAATTTAATAACAAACCGTTAATGGAAACTTGCTACACAGCGAAAGTTAATGAAATGTACTCTTTTTACTGTACCTAAACAACTAAGCAAACCGATTAAGATTGACATGTATAATGCGATTTGTGTAATTGTTTCTTTTTTAACGATATCAAGTGACGGGATAACAAAGTCGTGCGCCTGGTTCTTCTTCTTATCACTTCAATGGCATACACCTCTACTGCTAATATTCACAATATAATCCATAATTTTGAGTGGTTCACATGAGATTAATTGTTCGCCATTGTGATACCATTATTATTTGCTTTACACTAAATTGTTGGGCAAGAAAAGTCACATAAATAAACATTTCCAGTACATTTTATATAAAAGACGGATAGATGTGTAGCTAGTAATTTGATGCAGATTCAATAAAAGATGAATAAAATTAAGATCAGAACGAAACCTTTTAGAAATATTGCTCTCTTCCTATTCCAGGCATCTGTTTATTTATTTAGCCCACCATGAGGATGGAGGAAAGTTCCCCACATAAGCATTGGTCGTATGCAGGCATATGCAGCGACGCAGCGTACACCGGGAAATATTAAAGTGCCGAGTTAGGGGGTGAGCGTTCGCAATCTGCACTGCCTCCCTCTCCTCACCCTTCGCTCCCGGCGACTAATTTCCGACAGAATAGTCCTTCAGTGGACTATGGTTTTATAGCATCCCCTTGTGCTGCGTTCGGCCGTACATTTTAATCCCCTTGAAATAAAATTTCTTACCATTCACCAATTTTACGCTCTAAATAGATCTTGGACTTGACGTTAAGTTCCAGAGTAAGGAAATTTACTCTGTAGGCAATTCTCAAAAGGGTACGATATCATAATTATCATGACAATTACCCTGACAAATATATCTTGATTAATTGGAACAATATAATGCTACCGTTAGCAATGTCTTGTCATGTGTTTGTACCAGAGACGTATCCAAACGTGTTATATATCAATTTAAAAAAATCACAAGCCAAATTTGTAGTCACAAATTAACGAGACAAAACTATGAATCAGCATGGATAATTATCAAGTAGTTAAATAATTAAGTAATCCAGTATTGTCGAGAGTCTATGGTTAGTCGTATGGATTTGACACTTAAGACAGTTTCCGATTGGGGCGATGCCAATCTTATCAAATTTAACGCTACCAAAACGCAGGCGTTTCTTTTCTCCACAAAACGCCTTTCGGAGTCCCTTTGATCTGACACCGACATTTCGTCATTTATCCATACCGATAGCTGACCATCTCCAGCTATTTAGAATGGACCGGCCGTTCGATTTGAAGTCAACGTCAAAGTTACATAGAATCCATGACCAAAAATGCTAGCAAAAAGGTCGACATCCTTTCAAGGGTGAGGCGTTACTTCACACCTGCACAGTTGCTTCAGCTATACGAGCACAAGTCCAGTACTGCTGCCACCTATGGAATGGTTCTGCTAATTACCTTGAATTCAGTTAAAAAGCGTGCTAAGAAGCTTTTAAGTTACTCAAATTTGTAGAGGTGACGGTGCACAGTCTGGAACACTGCCGTAAAGTTGCGTGCTTATCGGTATTCTACAGGATATATTATAACGGAGAGTATTGAGAGAATTGCACGATTTAATTCCGCCTTCCTTTTTCCATCATCGGGAGACCAGACATAGGCTGGCACCCCTATGTTGTGGATATTCCAAGGATACGCACGAATCGTTCCGCTTCCACATTTATATAGCGAACGGCAATGGAGTGGAATTCCTTGCATGTAGACTTGTTTCATGAACGGTATAACTTGGCCTTTTCAAGGCGAGAGTGAATAGGCATTATTTACGTGTGCATGCTCCATAGTTACTTTCCATCAGGTGAGATGGAAAACAAATGCGCAATTTTTTAATAAAAAAAAACATAATAATTTTTAAAGAAAATAAGTATCTTGATAACATAGCACCTTGATTCTCAATAGTCTAGTTGCAATAGAAAACTTTGTCCCATAATCGGGATCTACCGAGACCTTCCAATATTCCGTATATCGATTAGGTATGTAGATGTTATTATATTATAATGCCATTCAAAGTTTAATACAACTTTTATTCAGTATGAAAAGAAGATTTTACGGAATTTGTCGAGTCAATTGATTCATCCAAACTGAAACCTTTTATAATCTTTATAGCAATTCGTGGACTAAAATAGCTGTAACGGTCAACGACCTTAAATTTATAAGAGCTTCAAACGCTTAATCTAGGAGAAGAAATTGATTTTTGTTGCGTAATTTGACGCCTGTTCGTGACACGTAGTTTTTCCTTGAGGCTTTATGAAAGATACAAAGAGAGATTCTTAATTAACAAATGCATTATACTTTACTCTACATTTCTGAAGTAGAATGTAAGCACTGGGCTAAGAACGAGTTATTCTGAACTGAGGATGAGAGTCCCTGTAGCGCCTAGTAGAGGGTCAAGAGCGCGTCAAGCGATAATTAAGATTTAAATTCAACTATGTACCACTTACGATAAGAAAGATGAATTTAAATAAATTTAAATTACGTATTCTTATGTATGTTAAGTAACAATACCTAGAAAAACATGATGAACACTGCGGAAGACGGTTCACAACCATCGAAAAAGAGTGAAGTCCCCAAAGCCCTGAGATATTACCGGGTTATAATGTACCTGCGGCGATTAATTCGAGCCTACCTCTCGGAGAGATAAGTGGAGTACCCGGGGCGAGAGCACTGGGGCCGATAGAGGATGTCTTGCGGTGTTCCACAGGTCTCGGTCTTAGGACCCGCACTGGATCCTAGACGAACCGTGTTCAATCGTATAAGGGATTCAGCACACTTAACGACACGGAATCCCATTAAGCCAGTCGTAAATAGCTTTGTAATAAAGAGCGAATAAGACTCAATTTGCATTACTACGCAATGGAAGCGAATTTTTGTAATCACAAAATATTGAACTTTATGTCAATTGTGTAATGTAATAACATTTCGCGTGTCTCTCGAGGAATTCTCGCTCAGTCTTTGGAATTCTCTCAATTACCGTATTGTATCTTGTATATATAGTTTGTGCGTTACAAAAATTAGCTTTTATTCCGAACCGCGATGCGTTGCGTCGACGTTGCGACGTCTGCATTATACTACATATAAACTAGAACTACATGCCACATGGCGCGTTGCAAACGGTGCGCGGCGACGGAATGCGTGTGCATCGGACAAGGGGCCAGGGGACGAAGCGGGGACGGATACTGCGGTTGCGTACATCGCATAGCTTTGCTTTTGTGGCACCGGACCGGAAGCGCCCGTAAGGTATCGCTCTAAATTGAATCCGATCTTTTTCGTTCTTATTACGTAGACATAAAGCATTGTCTGAGCGCCTCAAGCCGATTCCATCTTAAAAAGTATGGTGATACCCTAATAGGTTGGTGATAACGATGACTTCTGTTTCCAATGCCTTCTTAGCTCCATAATTTTGGGTTAATTACTGGTCTCACTCCGAACTCGAAAAGCAGGATTAACGTACCTGAAACAAGCAATGATAAATTAACAAGCATGATCGAGGACGTTTCGTGGTTGCCTTATCAGAACCTGAATCGTTGGTTAGTAATTTGAGAAGTTATAATTTGGTGTAGTGACGCGTTATCGCAATTTGATCGTCTTCACTCCGTACCAACCGGCGATAAGTTCCTTTCCAATGGCCTTGTTCGTTTGACCTTTTTGTTTTTAACCTATACTCTGTACGTTTACGTTTACCTATAAAGCACTTTAAGTTTAACTATAAAGCGCAATTTGTTTGCTAATATAGCATTTTTTGCTTTTAGTGGCATCTTTTTCAACCTTATGATTCTCGACATATTTTGAAATTATATTCGCTGCCTCCGTGGCCGAAAGGTTACCATGCTACACCGCCACGCAGAGGTCCCAGGTTCGATTCCAGGGCCGGAAGAAATATTTGAATGGCCTACATTTATTTTTGTCGTGAGTTTGGGTGTGATTTGTGGTTACAGATACCGATACAGTTTCCCTAGTGCGGAGCTATTATGAGTGTGTATTTATTTTATTATAAACACACTGAATAAACATTGTCGGTACATTAAAAAAAAATATATATATTTTTTACTCATCAATAAAATAATATTTAAAAGAAATGTGCTCCCTGTAGTTGGAACTAGAAAGCTTTTCAATATCAATGTCAACTTCCTTCGGTTATTACAATTTTATTTTTTTCTTTATTCAAGATCAACCACCATAATAAAAGTATTCTTAAGTTACTAACATTGGTAAAAGTAGGGTCAATGAACGTTATCCACTAATGCAAAGTTAGATGAACAAGAGTGTGTAGTTTGTTAGCGGTTATTAAACATCAGAGCAAAAAACAAATTTACCAATCAAATGACAAACTGATTTGAGATTTCGACTAAGTGTGACCTCTGAACCATAGCATAGATACATAACCTAGCCTAGGTTATAGTCAATACGTACAAAATTAATAAAATACTAAGTGTATTAGTAAATGTAATTAGTATGTAAATGTAAATGTATTAGTAGTAGTGTGTTAGTAAATGTAAGTAAAAATAAATAGGTAGGTGCATGTATATTACAATTTTTTTTAATGGAACAGTATGGGCAAATCCGAAACCATAGAAGATACAAGGAAACTGTCGTAGGAACTATGAAGCTTTTTTTGTGAAAACAATTTTGACATAGTAATTTTTTGGTCAAGCGCGAGTTGTCCATAAAAATAAATAAAATTGATCAAAGTTTTTTTAGTACTAATCGACTGTTTCGTGAAGGGATCATTTCATTTGATGGGACGAAAAAATCGGGACAGTAGAGTTGGTCAAATTTCATAACATATTTTTTCATACGAAATGGATAAGATTGTCTAATTTTTTTAAATGGTAATAAAGTTAGTTCCTTATAAGGATGACTTCATTGTATCGGAAGAATAAAACTGGGGCACCAGAAGTTACTCAAATATAATTTGTTTAAAAATTATTAAATTTGACCAACTTCTGCGGTCCCGATTAATTTCTTTCAATGCAATAAAATCATCTCAAAAGAAACTAAGTCTATAAGCATTAAAAAAATCAATTTTATTATTATATGTGAAAAATTCTACTAGTAGAAGTCAAAATACCGTGTTTTACTATTACAGATAGAAGCGGGTGGCTCAAGATTACGTAGTCAGTGGGTGTACATACAACCTTTGGCTTTTAAACCTGTAATAAGCATCTTCACTTAATTGGCAACTGGCCAGGTCGTGCTTCCGTGTTATGGTAACTTGATAAGTGAGGATTTGCTTAAGTCAACTTGAGAATATGCTTGCGTGTATCTTATAAGCAGACATCGGAATAGGCGGACTATATTTACTTTAATTTCAAGTATAATACACAGAGTGGATAAAAAAATCTTCTGCTGAAATTTCGGAGTTTTTTTTTCGTTACTTTGACAAGTGTGCAAATGGTAATTCCTTTAAGTTATTTGCTATTGAACAGTTTTATAAGAATGTACAATTAATGTTGACAAAATCTTTACATACACGATCATACATACATAAAAGATTATTTTGCAAACAACTTTATATCAGTGAATATTGATATAAAGTTGTACTTACCCGATCCTATTTCTTCTTTAATCTTTTTGGTTAATGCACAATGATTGATAATTTATACAACTTACTTAAATATTACATAATAACGCTTGTTCTGTTAGCAAATTAGATATATGTATTGTGTGGTTACAGTTCGCATTATGACGACTCTTGGGGGTTTAAAATGCTGCTGGAAATATTGTTGCGTATTAAGTTTTGTACGATAAATAAATTAAAATAAGAAAAATTCTTAGTAATCGACAGATTGTCTTTATTTAATGGCCAACATGCGAGATTGATAAATGAATTTTTTTTCGCAGTAAGTGTGGTTTACAGACACGTAATTACTTATATTAATAGATTCTAACACTTAGCTGTATAATCGTAGAATCGTAGATAATGTAATAACGTTTTTCAATTTATTTGAAAAACATCTTAAAGCCCATGTGACAAAAAAATCTTATTACAGTCTACAAGAGCGTTTTGAGGTATACATTTTAAATTAATAATAATAATAATGGTTAAATATTTTAGTACCTTGTAAATCGCAATTTTATTATTAGATTTTGAATGTACTACTTTTATAAGTTTTCTTAAATAATTTTCTTTTCGTGTTCTAGTTAAATTTACAATATTTTTATAACATTTCAATTCGCGGCGCTAACAGGGTAAGTTTAAACGATTAAAATTTTAAGAACTACTGTATAACACGTGGAAGTAATAAACACTTTAACTTTGACTTTTCAAATAACAAAAATTAGATAAATGAAAAACCAATAATGTCAGCCATTTCACTTACTATTAGTAAGAACGACAAATATTTTAAGTAACAAGAATCTGTCAAATCATTACACAGCCTTACTTTCTCAAACTAGTATCTGGAAAAAAATGGATTGTATTATACAAATTTTTGACGCCGATTTCACATTACATTTCCTTCATATTCATACCATGGCTTTTACCTATTCTTAAAGTAAGGCGTCCACATTAACACCTTTGATAAAAAAATTAAAACAAATAGAAAGTTTTGTCTTCTCCTGAATAATCACTCTTTATAAAATACGTGTTTGAGAAAGCAAGGCGTCGAAACTGGATGTCAAAAATGTAATATAAATCGATACCATCAAGACGAAAGCGTTTCCATAGATAGATCCAACAATATCCTAAAATTAATGAGATTAGAAATACACCTTCGCTGAGTAACCTTTAGAATAATTCTCAACGGATCGAATGCAAATGCCGACACGAAATTTTGCATTATAATAGCAACATCTCAATTAGAACTCGGAAGGATTCGCCTTTAAGGGCGCTGGTTGTCTGTGGGTGGTCCGTAGTCCGCACTAGGTAAGGTTGCGGGAAAAGGGCGGACGACGCCGACGCCACGACTGGTTTTCATTATTTACTCTTTCAGTTAGATCATTTATACTTGTTGCCTTACGTGGGTCGTTTGGATCGGATCGTTGTTTTAGTGTAACTAGCCTAACGTTCTAACGTCCGTCGATAGAGAGGTCATAGGTCATGAAACTATTTTTTTAGGATATAAATTGCGTATATTTGCTTTTTCAAATAACCCAACGTTGAGGGCCGTTTATAGGTCTGACTTTAGTCAGCCGTGACTATGGGACCTGTAACGAGCTCGAAACGTTGGTTTGTCTGAAAAAACAAATATTTTGACCAGAAAATAATAGTTTTAGTAGGTCATCATAGGTAACAAAGCGTGTTAAGAAGGGCTTTGGATTATACTTTCAGTTTCATTGAAAAACACACTTAACACGGTCACGAAACGGGGAACGCGTGATGTTATTACAAAATGTACTGGGGTGTTTTTAAAATCTCAATTCATTCGTAACCTACCTACCTACGTGGAGTTCTCGTTCGATTCGTAAAAATCCTAATGCATTCGAAATGCTGTACCAGAATCCGTTACAACCAGTGACTTGAATAAGAATTACGCCAAATTGGATCAAGCCGGGTAAAATCTATGACAGTCATAAACGTTAAAGATTTCGTTTTTACGTTTCTGAAAACATTTGTTGTATGATTCTCGTAATTTTGTAGCAAACAAAGGCAATTCGCATATTTCGATTGTTCTAAATTACACCGCTCAATTAAAGGCAGACGGACATTCCAACGAAGGTATCAAGACTGAAATATTGTGCTCTAAAGTGTCTGTCAGTCTGCGAATCTAAAGTCATGGAAACAAAAAAATAATGACCGATTCCGAAGTATGGCAGAAATTTGCGCCGACACGCACGCCCAAGTGAGCGGCCCCTTTATTTGACAGCAAATTAATAAACACAAACGAGACCGGAACGCCTTAACGGACACCTCCAACAATACAACATCGACTTTATAATGTAAGCAATAATGTCTAAAGCAAACATTTACCAGAAAGTAAACGTTCTTACGCAACTTTAATCCTTACAGTTAGAGATATTAAAGCGCAAATTGAGTACCGGAACGAAGTTAATAGGATGTAATTTATCCGGGTTGAAACGATACGTTGCCGCTCTGAGTTCGTGTGACGGAGACGATGGTTGGTTTTCTTGTTGTGATCGAGGAGGACAGATATGTTTTTGTTGGTCCGCACAGTAGTCATTAGTTGGGCAACTCGCAGGAGCGCCACTGTCGGCTTATTGTGAAGGTGCGATCGCAAACGTCGTAAGCGGCGTTTCTCATTAATTTTCAGGAAAGACGTGAAATTCTCTTATTGCCCTCTTCGTAAATAGCTTTCAGCTTGTCTCAAGTTCCAATAATGCATCAACAACGTTTTGACAACATTGTAACGTAGAGCCATTTAATTTATTTTCTTTACATTCCTTCAGTCAACATTAAGAAGTGTAAACTAGGTAACTTACTCAGTAGCTATGTACTACAAACATAAGTGATATATAGGAGCAAATAAGATAGATTTCGTCGACCACCCACAATGCCCCTTTACTCATCAATTAACAACTTCAACTGCGAATGTGAGGTACAACTTTGTAGACATTGTCCGTATCCACTTAAGACACTAATAACGATCTGAATCAAGTGAAATCAACTTAAGGCAAAGACAGTACATCGACTAGACGTTTAGTAATCAGGACAACATAATGAACAGCTTTGGCAATATGATTTTGTAATGACTCGAAATCAAAGTCAATAACGAAATTCTAAACCACTTCAAAACTTAGATTACAGAACCGACAATGATTAATATAAATTTTGACATCATTGTTACGTGCGATACAAGAAATGTGCGTGTCGGTTTTAAACGTCATCAGCACGTACGTATACAAAAACCTTCCTTTTTATTAAATCACCACGAAGTATTAAAAACTATCTACATCATATCGTGACTATGACGGCATCGGTGACGGCCCTACATAACGATATGACGTACATAAGAATAGAAAATGTTGTTTTCTATATTTTTTCCATTAGGGTGCGGCCAGACGGGCGTAATCTTGTGAGTCGAATTTTTTGAATCGCGTAATTTACGCTGCATTCGGTCCAGTTTGTGCCACATGAAGATGCAAAAATGAGTTGTCTGCCGACTCACGCGCTTAATTACGGCCGAACTTCGGTCGCACTGTGTGACGTGTTTGTAGAGTAAAGGGTGAGAAACATTCGTTGGCTACCTTAGAAACCTGGATGTTCACATAAACAAAGACAGGACGAACTAGTCGTGCGCCTGATGGTAAGCGATACGGCTGTCCACGACAGCTGCAGTACCACTCTGAGCATTAACTCACAAAGATCTGAGACATAAGTTGACATGTCCCATGTGTCTGTAATTTCACCAGCTCCCTTACTATATCAAACTGTCCACACTTTAACTATTGCATATTTAGTGGATATAGCCAGCTTTATTTTCTAACATTATCTTCTAACGCTTTATAAATGCACATTATGTTTAATACATTCATTACACTATATAACACAAACACCCGTTACAAACGCTTAAAAGCAACAGAATAAAAAGTGTACCGCCCCAAACGATTTTCAATCGAACGTAAACTACGAGACTCAAAAAACGCAACTTATAAAATTACGCTCGTCTGGCTTCACTCTTATTCATGTTAAAATACTCCGACCGTTAAAACGTTGAGAAGTCAAAACGTGAAGAGTGGATGAGGACAACTATTAACCAACCTTTTGCGGTTTGAGGTCGTGGAGTGATTTAAATTCATACAGCCTTCTTTTAACACACATGCAGCCCTGTACCCGGGACTTAAAGTAAATAAGATAATAAAAAGTGACGTATGTTGTAGGTTATCATTATCGCGAAGATATCAACGGCACGCTTTGTGTTATAATTTTAACTATGAATCGTCTTATCGTAAGAGGCATAGAAACGAATTTATATTTTAGGTGTAAAGTAAGACGTATCATTGTTCGTACGCGGCACTAAGCTGTCACTTTTTGGTATTATAATTTATTAAAACCAGGTGAACGGGACTCAAGGAGTAAGGGGTAGCCCTTACTGCCATATACATTTTATTATTGTACATTTGGGAAGCGCGGGAAGCGATTATTAAGGTAGATATACTTGTGAATGAATCTAAATTGGAATTAGACGAAACAAAATATGATCAAAACATTCAGACGTAATACATAATAATCATAAAAAAGAAGTTTTTTTTTACACTATATAGTCGTCCGCGCGGTGGTAAGTGACACGCCTATCCGTAACCAGTTGCAGTGCCCTTGAGAGCTTTTAATCGCAAAGATCTTAGGGGCACTGCCATTGCAGTTGACAAGTCTCATGTGCGTATAATTTCACCATCACCCTTACCCTTCAAAACCGAAACGCAATAATGCTAATAACATTACTGCTTGGTGGCAGAAATATATTAGGCTAAGCTCAATTGCTCCTAAAACTTCACAAAAAGTCGTCGTTAATAAAATAATGATAAATGTTTCATAATTAAATCGAAATAGTTCCTTATTGAAAAGTATCATAGTTATGAAAGCATAAATTTAAAATGCTAAAAATACTATTTTGCGGAATGGTCTATGTAATGAAAATAAAGTTCAATTTAGCACTAATTGTACGCACATGTTAATAATAAATCAGTATAAATCTTAGTAGGTACCTACATTACAGCAATATATTGTGGGAGTTGGTGCTTGATGTATATATTTCACCTGCATTACAAGTTACCAGGCCCCACCCCTTGAATAATGAGACTGAACATTACTAAATTGTTAGAAAAAATATCTTCATTTACGTGTCCACGGACAAATTACCACTATTAAGAAAAAAGAAACCGAATCTTCGCATTGTCGTGTGAACTGAGTTTATAATACTATAATGTTATTACTATAATACAGTTTTAGAGCGGTTACACACGGTGACTTTTAGCAGCGACGCAAACGCGATGCAGTCGCTAATCGTCTACCTTCACACGCGCGCGACTTTAACCAGCGATGCAAGCGCGCGATTGCATCGATACAAACGCGCGATTGTATGGCTACACTTGGGATTTATAGGTGTTTGCATCGTGGCAGTCGCACGTTTACATCAATGCAATCGCCTATAAATAGCAAGTGTAGCGATGCACTCGCGTTTCACGAACGCGCGTTTGCATCGCTGTTAAAAGTCGCGGTGTGTAACCACCCTTAAAGAGCATTTGCATGACATATCGACAAGGACATATCAATACTGTGTACATAATTGAAACCCAGTGACTGTATTGTACGTAGCCATATCGCACTGTTAATACAATAGTGTATTAACTCGAAAAAGTGTATTTTTCCAGAATCGATGAAATACGAATACTCACTTCCCGTGAAAGATCATTAAAATTTATGTGTAAGGCAGAGACTGACATCTAAGCAATTTCTTACTGGCCCAATGTTTTTTAAAATAAAAGAGAAGAAATTATTTCATATTTTTGAGTAAGGACTGTATATTTAGGCCAGAACTAGCTCACATAAAGTTGGTCTCATTTTGAGTTAAGTAGATATTTTTTTTATAACGCGCACACTCAACATAGCCCCGCACTAGGGAAACCCTGTATCGCGAGTACCATGGACACACACATAGACAACCACAAATTACACCCAAACTTACGAGAGAAATAAATGTCGGCCATACAAATTTTTTCTCCCGGCCCGGGAATCGAACCTGGGACCTCTGCGTGGCAGTCCGACATTGTAACCGTTCAGCCACGGAGCCAGTTAAATCGGCAATTAAATATCTTTTAATTGTTTCTTACAATATTCTATCGACGGTTTTATTGACGTGTAGAGAATCAAATTTTCAGCAATGATTTAATTCTGAAATTCACATATTTTGAGTTACAACACTATTGTAATATTAGTGCGATATGTTGAGTCTGTACAACTGTAGTATGTCTACTAAGTAGAAAGACTCAATGTCAATCTTGTCTTTGGCACCCGTCCCACAATGCTCGGCATTAAAATGTAAATTTATTTGACAAATGTTACTTTTATGTTGTTGTTGCTGATTAGTTTGTTGGTTACGACGGGTGTTCCTTTGTGTTTAATATTAAATATGAAAATAATAATAATGAAGAACAATGGCGATATCATTGTTAAAAAAATCATTGACGTCTTCAAATGGCATAATTACAACATTGAATATAAATAAATTCATTATATATATTTTGCAAGTTATATTAAAGGCTTGTCTAAGCCTGGAAATAAAATCATATTTAAAAGAAACTCAAAATTGACTAATTAGTTTGTAACCGGACCGATATCTACAACTATCAGTTTCTTATTTTCTTAACGTTGAGCGACATCTAGCCTTCATGAAGTCATGGTCTCGGCTGCGTGAAGTTGATTACAACTTTACGCATTAACGACAAACATGCAATCAATCTGTTAGCAGCCTTAAGAATAGCGGCTTGTCAGTCATCGAGATATGGCAATATGCAATGGCAATTGAATAGTAAGCTATTCAATTTTTTAGCTATGCATTTTTCTAATATCTTGCTCTTCAATGACGTAGTCTACTAATATCGAAGACTAAATAAAAATGAGTAATTTCCATGGTAGTTTGAGAAAGGCAACATTGATAGTGATTGAACGAAAGAATACCATCACTGTCATTACACTGAAGCGCTTATTACACTACCCGATCTACCCGATTTCCAGGGACCCTAACTCTTAACTTATTACACTATCCGAATCCAAGGGACCTTAACTGTAACTTATTACACTAGAAGAATCCAAGGGACCCTAAATCTAACTTATTACACTATCCAAATCCGAAGGATTCTAAGTCATTTGACAAGAGTCAGTTCTAAGGGCCCTGCGTCTCAGCGGAGTCTCAATGGAACTAAAATGACCAGTGGCTACATTAAAATTGACAGTATTGCGGCCCGGTGAGTGATTTTTGTAAGAATAATTCAACAAATCGAATGCTGTCTTAAGTTTCTAAAAAAGAAACAAAAGGAGACTGAGTGGGTAGCGCTCAATAACAGACGTAATGGACCAATGAAGACGCGATGATTCGCATCAAGAGATTACGCTAAGCGTTTGTAATGGAGTGAAACATTTAATTTTGAACGGATTGATGAAAAAGAAACGTAAGTTTCCACATAAGACGATAAAAACAATAATTTGACTATTTTTTTATTTATAATTTTTCATTTTAAATATTAATTTTCAATTTTATTTGAAATTTTAGTATTTCAAATATTATTGTTATTATAAACATAGTATTAATTTGTTATATTTATTAATACAAAGATCGAACACTCAGAAAAATTCCTTCGATCCGGCCGGATTCGAACCTACGTCTTCTAGCTTACCGTGCCAGACGCTATACCAACTAAGCCACGGAAAGAACTAGCGGACCTCACGAATTTTTCGGTGCATGCGTCGTATCTTTGTATTTGGTTTTTTCAACGACTTTTTAGTCGTAGCGCCATCTATGAGAAATCTATGGAAGTTTTATCACCCAGTTAGATATTTTTACAGTTACCAGTCCTGGCGAGAGATGTCGCTATTGACTGTATTTTAAATTTTTATTGTTGTTGATTATCCCGGCTTCATAAAATGACCGCTTTTAATTGTTATATACATAGGTTGTTGACAGTCCCTCTTTCTAAAAAACATTATAATTTAGAGTAAAAAATTTTATTTATCAGATTGCACTTTCTAACGGTTACAGCAAAACGTTAATTAATAGCTAAGTTCACAAGAAACAGCGGCGGATATTCAACAATATATTGTATACGGCGGTTCCTTCACAGCCTATTAATAAATATAAAGCAAGCATTACTTATGTTGGCCATTTATCAGAAAAGATTTATAAAATTTGGAAATCAAATGATATAAATGTTGCTTTTAAGGCAAATAACACTTTGCGCTCTAGACTTTGCAATGGCAAGGAAAGAGTGGAAAGTGGTAAGAAGTCGGGAGTTTATAAGCTCACCTGTGACACATGGAACAGTGTATATATAGGTCAAACAAGGCGTAACTTTATAACTAGATATAAAGAGCATATTTCTTCGTTTAGGCATAAGCACCCAGACAGGTCCAATTTCGCTAAACATTTGTTAGAAACAATCATATTTTACCAGATTCCCATTCTTATGAAATCTTACATTTTTGCGAAAAAGGACTACGTCTGGGTGTCTTAGAACAGATGGAAATAATTAGGTACAACAACAGGGCTTGTATAATTAATGAACAATTGAATTTTGCATCATCACCTTTATTACGGGTATTTTCGGGTTTCAACAATAGCAACACTGGGGGTAGCGGGATATAAATACACCAACCGATCTGAACGAGCTCACTGTTCGGCCGAGGCTCGAGCACTCAACAGCCTCTGAGGATGCCTCGTGGAGAGGCGAAACACGTGTCGGGTATATTTTTGGTGATGGTTTGTGACTATAGTTCCGCTCGTGTTATTTATTTTATAAATTTTATGTTATAATTAACTGCATGAAAAAATACTCAACACCAGCGCAGCTATTTTTGCACGATTTAACCTTCACTGGGTTCGCGGAGTAGCAAATTAACTTATTTCCATTTTTATTAACATACGTTTTGATTAACATTTGTCAATGAAGTACTAATAAAAGCAAAGAGATGACGCTGTATACATTGATAGATATTTTAAATCAAAAAGGCACACTACCCTATGCAAAGTCTACGTATTACGTATTGCCTTGTTCACATCAAGCAATCGAGTTCAAGGGCTACATAATATATCTATTGTAAACAAAACAAAAGTTAAAAAAAAGACTCCGCTTGCAAACAAAATTGTTTTGGGACAAGGAAGTCTTCAACTTTGCTAATAGTACTATTAACGACAAATAGATGGCGCTGAATACTTTGATAGATCTTTAAGCACTGAACGGTAATTTACGTAGCCTAAGTACCATTCAAGAAGGTAATATTTTAAGATGGAATTGACAATATTTGCTGGACTGTTCTATTGAAAACCTTAACTGTATTTTGGAGACACTCTTGTTGTTATTTTTTGATATAAAGAGACATTTGGCAATCTTACAGGATACAAAAATAGATGAGAATGATGTTAACAATTTTCCTCCATAGTTTCTTAGGTCGGTACTTGATCGTAGAATAGGAAATATCACAGAAATACCACTTCAAATCTCCTAACAGCTCACAATTACGTTCTATTCTTGTTACGAGTGAGTTCTTCGACATGTCTCCAATGGAATAAGCAAAATTAACTCTATCTATTTTTAAGTTTACTGAATGTTACGATGTTTAACCACAATGATATCCAATTATTTTTGTGAAATTACTAAACTAGTTTGTTATAATTATTAATATAAAGATCGAACACTTAGAAAAAACTCCTTCGATACGGTTTGATTCGGACCAAAGTCTTCTAGCAAACCGTGCCAGACGCTATGCCAATTCAATGCCACGTAACGAATCAGCGGACCTTCCGAATTTTCCTATGTGCTTGTTGTCATGTCTTTGTTTTCGTTTTTAACGACTTTTTTATCGTAGCGCCATCTAGGTCATGTAGTTTCACCAGCACTTCAAAACCGGAACGCCAGTCACATGGGACTTGTCAACTTTTTATCTCAGGGTAAGGGCGCAGTGGCAGTGCCCCTAGGATCTTTGCGATTTAAAGCTCTGAGTGGCAACTGCAACGGATAAGCGTGTCGCTTACCACCTGGACCACGACAGGTGCGTCCCGTCACTTGGTGTTATAGAAAAAAAAACGCAGTAATGCTCATATTACTGCTTGGCGGAAATAAGTAAAGTGGCAGTACTTCACTACTGACTGACGAACTACTGACAAATAGACAAATATCCGTTTTAAATAGAAAAAAATAAAACACGAAATTGTCTTTTAAAAAGAGTTAACGTTTTCGACTTATCGGAACCTACGCTAACGATGCATAGCTGAAATACCATTGAACAATTTCAACATTCTAAAACTGGGTTATGGTTTTTTATGATATCTCAATAAATTATTTTGTTACTTAGCCGCGTTTAGTTAACGGACGTTTCAAATTCATGACGTCACAATAAAACGTCACGTATTTATTATTTATTATGTAATTATTATTAGTTAGCGAACGGTACTGCTACATTCACAAATGTATGTAAACACTGTATTGTACAACAAACCAATAACAAACTTTAACAAAGAATTTAGAACGTTAATGTGCAAAGGCGAGCTTATCGTATGAAGGCATTTCTTTCAACAATCCCTTGAGTTATTGAGAGTAACAAAAACTTAATATATTAAACGCTACATACTCAATAATTACAAAGATAATATCTCAAATGTATACACGAATAGTTACTTAAACTATTATATTGTAACACTTATGCATATAAAATATACAATAATTTAGATATTAAATTCATACAAGTAAAACCGCCCCAGGTATTCGAACTTCTCAATTGAGAGGCCACCCACTGCGCTATGTTCGTATTATACAAATAAACATTGGTGATCACATTGCGGCTCTATTACGTGTTCTTTTCACATTATATACAGATACAATAACAGAAGTAAAAGAAATCTTGAGGTAAATTGAAGCAAACATGTTGGAGCCAGGATTATTGCTCATACAACTGTTTCAGATATCAACGGATACTAATATTTGGTCCTTAATATCAGCAGATGCTGATTTTATGTACTAAAAAAATACTCAAAAAATTTACATGCATACTGAATCTATCGTCATGAAAAAGCAACGGCACGTCATGAAAAGGCACGGCTTGCTGGAAGACGTTGGTTCGAAGTTATATTTTTTTTAAACAGTTGAGCTGCTTTTTCGGCTTACAGCCTGTTTCTGGGAGGTTGGTAAATTATTCCGCGTGCATTTCACGTCATGACTCGAAGATCCACAATTAATATCAGCATCGATGAATGCGGATATTTTAATTTATGCTGATTATCCGCGTACGTGGACAGTCTTTCAACTAGGACAGTTCCAACCAGAGACCCTACTCTCGAAGCACAAAATCTGTAGTTATGGCCGTTTGTCCCTTTATCGAACTAAGAATGTATGACAACGCGATTCGACAGTTTCGAACGGGCCCGTCTTTTCGTTGACTGTTTTTCAACTATCACGCAACACGCGTCGTCGCGCGATTTCATATTTGCATAACACAAATTTGTACCTTAAGAATGAGAAAATAGAGATGAATATGCTATAGCCGAAAAACATGACGCGTCGCGACGCTTCGACTCTGCGCTAGTGTGAGTTGAGCCTATGTGCGGATTTCGTGCTTCGAGAGTAGGGCCCTGGATTGATTAAAAAAAATGTTTAATTACGTAATTATATGACTAACGCCTAAATGGTTTGTTTTTAATAACAGATAAGACGATAATTGTAATTATATGTAACTTGCACTGTGGGCGGTCGACGAGGAAGTCTAGAGTTCGGTTCTTTTGATACCAAGAATTTAAACAACTACCAACAGCTCGTGCGAAATTAAGGGTCATATTCTAGAACTCTACTCAATGCTCAAGTCAGGATTTGAGTATGGTTTAAAGCACTCGAAATCATACTCAAGTCCCTGCCATTACGGTCGTATTTCCAGTGCTTGAAATCATACTCAGATCCTGACTTGAGCATTGAGTAGAGTTCTGGAATACGAAAGATATTACCGTCTCGCTCTTTCAGAATGGACGAGAAAGAGTGATAGCGTAATACGGCGTTCTCAATTAAATGAAGGAATTCACATCCAAATCAACAAGACGTATTATGTCAAATTACGTATTATGTGAGAAAATGTACGCCCATGATTTTATTATGTTACGGATGTGAATTGTTAACGGGAGAATGACCTCGGTGTCCAAACGGTTTGCGCAAGCGTTGGGTGAGGATCCAGGTTTGATTATCGGTAGAATCAATTTGAGAAATGAACTCTTCTAAACTGGTCCTGGTCTAGGTGTTCTGAATAGTGAATTCTGGTTACTTTTAGTACAGGAAATTCCGTAGTTTCGGTGTCAGGCCAAAGGTGTGATGGTATGGCCTATTAATTATTATTATACGGCTAATAAGAGCCGCTCCCAGCTATAAGACGTAACATACACGAGTGAAACAATCCTAAAAGACTACGAAATCTTACGAAAATTGAACCCCACATGAAAATAATCTCAGTACAGGCTACTAAAAAAATCGATCTCAAAAGTTCGTGAAATTACATTTCTTCTCATATATTTTCCAAGTTTTGTTGAAATCGATTACCGGAAAGTGCGCGAAACCGGATTCATCCCCTAGTTTGCCAACCCAAGAGGTAGAATATTCTTTTCAAATTTAAATGGGACCAATACTGAAGGAACCTCTTGCCAACAAAAAAGAATCATCAAAATCGGTTCCCAGAGTTATCGCGTAACATACGTAAAATAAAATACAGTCGAATTGCGAACCTCCTCCTTTTTTCAAGTCGGTTAAAAATAACAGGGGACAATGAACGTGCAACATTGACTTTATCCTTCACTTTACCCACAATATTCGTAAAGCCGACGACACACGGGCCGGTCACGTTTGCATTTCACGTTCACAATAGAAGCACTCGACTAGCTTCCGGGAACTAACCGCGTGGCCAGTCAGGCATAACCTCGGAGATATTAACGATTCATTAAAATGCGCCAAGTTTTATTTGGATCATTATCGCTGTGTCTACGTATGTGGAAGGCACACAGGGTGACACGTGTAGCGGTCTTGTCTATAAAGAACCTTCTCTTATCGATTGTACCTGATCAACCTCTTTTTATTACGTGGTAGTAATAGCTTGTTTTCTATTTAGGCGTTATTAATAATCATACATAGGGCGCACTATAAGTTTTCGGAACTGGTCACTTACATAAACAATATTTAAAAAGTAATTACAACATTTGAAAATAGAACTCTTTGGCTGTAAAATACAGTTTGCTTCATCCGACTGTCACTTGTTTTTACATAGTGGCGTCATTTTAGAAATTGGTTGTCTACATCACCATGAATTTAACTCGTGAAATTTTTCGTAGTATGATTTTCTAAGAGTTTAAGTGTAATTTAACAGCTCAGCGGAGCTTCGCTCGGCTTCAAACTGCTTTTGGCGATAATTTTAATGGGGGTAATCAAATATTTAAAAAAATACCTAGAATGTACCTAGAATGCGCAACGGGCGTGCACACATACAAGCTGCGCTGATACGTTTGTATGGAGTTACCATACTTGTCTTATTACACTATGCCTAAATAGACAAGCAAAGTAGACATGACAACTACTTTATTATAAAACAATCTATATTACGATAAGAATGCCATTACAAAACGTTTGAGATAGTCAAATCAAACAAGTAATCTTCAAGTAAACAACTGATAAATGTAACAAATTGTATAAGTATCAGAAATTGGAATAAGCTGGGTATGTTTATATAAACTTCAAATACATATAGAGGTGCTGATAGCTCCCTCTGAAATGCCGCAATTAATAGATAATAAAAGGCAAAAATCAAAACAAAATAGCTGTATTCGATCAACTAAATTCGTATATATTTTTTGTTTTTCAGAGAAACCAACGTTTCGCGCTCTTTCCAGGTCCCATGCTACATACTTATTATACTCCACCGGAGTTTATACGCAGAATTTGATTTAGTTTCTTCATTTCAAAAAACTAACTAAAATTAACTAACAAAATTAAAATTTAAACTATCTGTTATCGACTAAAGCGCGTCTGCGGCTCAGCAGATACGCGTTTACGGCGCGTATTGGCGCGTCATCGGCGCGTATAAAATACGCCGTGTGCATAGGCTCTTAGAGATGAAATATTTTCTTCAAATTTGAACGGGACCACTCATGAGGTACATGCTTTCCAACAAAAAAAAATCATCGAAATCTGTTCACAAGTGTCGGAGTAAACGCGTAACGAAGACACAAAAACCAAACGCTATCAATTGAAGAAACAAGTCATGTATGTTTATCTTCATTAAAAAAGAATCATCAAATGTCATAGGTCAAGTTACATTAGTCGAAAACCCAGTGCACCGCCCACGCATCGGGAACCCGTGACAAGGGCCTCATGGAGTGAATGCAGCCAAATTTGATTGCTAGGGATGGTGTTCCGACCGCAGTAGATAATTGGGTAAGCGTGCGAGAGCTTTGTCACCTTGTTAATTTTGTTGGGTCATAAGTGAGTTTGATGGAAGCGTTATTTGAGCTGCATGATGAGAAGTGCAATTATTAATAGGTAGTTTAACAGATTTTAAAGGGAAATACGGATGTAATACGGTTGATATTACAATTATAATTCACTTATATTATTATAATTTTTATGTAAAGTAGGAGGCAAACGAGCAAACGAGGCACTTGATGGGACGTGGTCATTGTCGCCCATGGACATTCGCAACATCAAATGAGCTGTCTACTGTAACTGCCTCCGTGGCCGAACGGTTACCATGCCGGACTGCCATGCAGAGGTCCTGGGTTCGATTCCCAGGCCGGGAGAAATATGTGTATGGCCTACATTTATTTCTCTCGTGAGTTTGGGTGTAATTTGTGGTTGTCTATGTGTGTGTCCATGGCACCCGCGACACAGGGTTTCCCTAGTGCGGGGCTATGTTGAGTGTGTGTGTGTGTGTGTGTCTATGCTTTGCCAGCCATTGAGAGCAAAGTAGACACGCTTTTTGAAAAATCCCATGTCATAGGAGGATCATTCCACATCTCGCAGGTTCGCGGAAGGAACGTACGCGACGCCCGCGTAGTCTTACAATGCCAGGCATCTATGATGTGGGGATGGGCCCTACTCCTTTGGTAGGAGGTGCGACTGTGGAAACGGGCCGGTGGCACCAGTTTGGAAAGTTCCTCTTAGCATTCGCTATTATAAAGTTGGTAGAACACACACAAAGAGCCAACGTCTCTCCGTAGATTAAGGGGCTCCATGCCATCTGTGAGTTTGGTATCATCGAAAATACGAACCGTCCTATTCTAACAACAAGAAGTGAAACAATTTCTCGCTACACATAAATAGTTAATAAGGCAAAGAGCATAAACAATAATCAAAATATCGCGTAAACGTGACGAATATGGTATTAATCTCAGTACAGTGTACTAAAAAAACCGACCTCAAAAGTACGTTGAATTACGCCTATTTGCTAAGTTTTATTGAAATATACCCTAGTTCGCCACTATACAGGACTTGACACTGGAGATAATAAAAATCGGTTCTCAATACTCAAAGTATATTAAGAGAAAAACGCCTTGAATTGGAGTAATAGCAAAATCAACCATTAAAATAATTGCTCCTAAATTAAAGTTAGGCGCTATTTATAAAAATGAATCTTTATAAATCTTCATGCGTGAATAGCCACCCTTAGAGGTGGATGATTTTCTTCAAAATGAAATGGGACCACTATGGAGGTACCCTGTCTCCAACAAAAAAGAATCCTGAAAATCGGTTCACGATATCGCGTAACATACATACAAAAAAAAAAAACATAAAGTCGAATTGAGAACCTCCTCCTTTCTTGAAGTCGGTTAAAAAGACTTTATTTTTATGAGTCAGATAATCACACCAATTACCTGGTATCAAACTAAGAAATTCCCTGTACTTAGTATACAGAACAAAGTACAATGAGTATTGGTGTTAAAAAAACCACTTTAAATAAAACAAACAACCACATCAAAGTTTGATTACTATACTTTTTTAAGTTTATCGCCGCCAGTTTCACCCTGTTTTTTGTCTGTTTTTGTATTGTTCTTGTGTGCAATAATGAGTATTCGTACTATATAGTATACTTAGGAATATTTTTGATAAATAAAAATACTTCGGTTTTGAACAGATCTCATTTTTAAATGTCGTGAAATGGTGGTAATATTTTTTGGCTGTAAATTTTCAAAAATATTTTTAAATATCATCCAGTGTTTTTACACACATTCGTACACTTTTAAACAAACAAACACATGTGCACAGGCTATTTGCAACAAAATTTAATATACACTTTATTTATTTGGTTAATTGCGTTATGGACAGCACAAAGAAATAGATATGTATTTCGTACAAATATGAAGCCTGTCCCCGGACACAGTCGCCGGTTGTGGCAGTCGGACACTGTCGCCGGTGTTGCCGCAACGGCAATTTGTATGAAAACAGAATATTCACTTTAAGTTGCCGATTGCTTGTGTCCAACACAAGACACACTTTTGCGCGGCGCCTTATTATCGGGCAATCCACCAGGTGCAATAAAGAGTAGTACTTATATTATTCAGCTGTTTCTGTCCCCTGCAGGGCAAAGACCTCCATTCCTTCCCTCCACACATCGCCACAGGTCAAGATCTCGTATGAGTGTTTAGCTCGTCACGCCATCTCCTTCTGGGTCTTTTTACGTCACTGACTTCCGTTGGATGGATTAGACGTGTCTGGCCTAGTTCAATATCAGGCAGACGGCTTCTCCACGAACGTCAACGATTTGTGTTTTGGAGAGCAATATATTGTTCCGCACGCGGTGTAACAAGACACTGCGCTCTATGTCTCTATGACACACTCCAAATGTCAAAATCTAACGATTTCTCAAATAAAGTTTAATAAATAAAATTTGTATTAAAAAAACCGACCTCAAAATTCGTGGAATTACATAAACATATATTTGCCGAGTTTTATTGAAATCGTTTTTTTTATAATATCGGTTACCGGAAAGTGCGTGAAACCGGATTCCCCTAGTTTGATGCCCTTAGAGGTGGAACATTTTCTTGAAATTGCGACCAATACTCTTTCCAACATAAAAAAGAACCTTCAACATCGGTTCACAATTGCCGGAGTTATCGCGGAACATATATACAAAGAAAATATAGTAGAATTGAGAACCTGCTCCTTTTTTTGAAGTTGAAAATAAAATCTAATTTAAAAATTGTTTGAAAAAATGTAAAATTTGAAAATAAACAGAAAACAAAAATAAATTTCCAGGACACCGTGTATAAATGACACAAGTGCGTTTATCTTGCACGTCAAAATGTTGAAAACAGAAGAGAATGACGAAACATGAGATAATATTACATTCAATTACACAAATAGCTGCCTGTATTCGACCGGATCGCGTCGTTACAATTTCATAACCGCATTTTTTTTTTCAAACTTTCCTTATTGTCATATTGCCGACTTTTCTCCGTTCCTTTGTTCAAGTATTTCTCGTTTGTGAGATGAAATGGGGAACGACATCGACTAAATCATACCTATTCGGTTTTACGACCAAACATTGTTGGTATAAACATCTTGCCAATTTTGACATATTTGCGTAATTTGCATCATTCATCTACACATACATAAATGATCTTTGCCGGTTTGTTTACTATAAAAAGCATGTGAACGATGTTGGGCAATTGCCATTGAAACTACAAACTACAAGTAAAAAAGATCTCTGTGCTTTGTAGTGCAATTATGTGACTTCTTAGGTTTTCGCGATTATACACGAAAACATAATTTCATTTCCTATACAACTGATTTAGACCAGGCTGCCGTGACCATGGGAGTCATGCGACTTGTAAGGCTCAATTTATATTAACGTAATGGAAGCGAGTTTTTGTTAACTTACAGTCAACAGCACATCAAGCTACACATTGACGTATCTTGTTCCGTTGCACTGGAAGCGATTTTCGAACAAAAATGTGTAGTCTGATGTGCTGTTGTCCGTACAAAATAGCTATGAGTCCAAATCTTCCGCGGACGGAATGCGCGAGCATTCTCGCGCATGCGCGAGTTACAAAATTCGCTTCCATTCCGTTCCGCAGCAATATAAATTTAGCCTAAAGAGCTCGAAACTATAGTACTTATAATAAAAACAAGTATGATAACTTTAGTAGCTGCTATCTTACTTATTCCTGTCGCCAAGCAATAATGTGAACATTGCTGCGTTTCGGTTTTGAAGGGTGTTGTTGAAATTATAGGCACATGGGACTAGTTAACTTATGTATGAGGTGATGGGCGCAGTGGCAGTGCCCCTCAGATCTTTGTGATTTAAAGCATCGAGTGGTACTGTCATGGACATTGTCGTCCTGTCGTATCACAAAAAAGATATAATTTTTCAACACAAACTTATTACAACCAAAAATCTTTTGGTGCAAGAATTCTGCCAACCCATAGCTTTTGTATCTCAGATTTAAATTCAACTCAATGCCACTTGTGTTAAGAACGATCAAAGGCCAAAGTGAACCTCAATACGCTGTTGACTTTAACCTTTTTCAGCACATCGTCCTGCGTCTAACAAGATTCAGACAATTCATAAAATTGTCGTCAACGCCGAACGTAGTACAGTCGGCCAGAAGTTTCCCTTTCACCGTTCCCTAATCAAAGCGACAACATTACAATATATCAAAGGACTGGGATGACTGAACATCGTGGGAAAGCTGTAAAGCAGTGGACCGTGAAACTAAACACTAAAACTTTAGTAGGTTCTATCTACATCTTGGAAACAAATCACGGTTAATCGTTTTGTACGTACTTTACTGTACCAACCTATCAGTGGCGAGGCGTCCATATAACTCGATTCCCACCGGCTTGCCTAAAATTTTCCATGTATCATCAAATATCATAAATATTTTTACCACATTTTGTGTTTAATTTTACGTGTAGAATAATTAACCAATGAAATAAAGTGTACTAGTATCTTGTATGCTAATAAGTTTGTTAAGGCAAATATTCTTTGTTTTGTTCGGCTTTACTAAAGACAATTCAAGCCTCGTTACTGTAACCTATAAACATCCCAGTGCTGTAAAGATTTTAAAGTTTTCGTGGTTATTCACGAAATGATTATCACTAATTAGAGGGTTCTTACCACGGTATGCGTTCTATTTATTTTCCTGATATTTCGGAACGGTTACGCGCTCGTCTTTTCTTATCGTATCCATGGCGTACACTATAATGCTTGCCATCGCATCGTAGTGAAAGAATTTACCAATCGGCGTAACATACTCGCCGATTGGTACGTCGTGGTTGAGGCTCCTTTCGTGCACTCAGCACGGCGCATTCATACTTACCAGATGTCAAATTGTACCTTATTTTACTCAAGTAGCTAATCGCGATACCAGAAAGCGTAGTCGGGCATTTAGTACCTATTAGTACACTAGATGTCGCGATGAGTACCAAATAGCTATTTTAATAACTAATTTTTCAAACAAACCAACGTTTCGGGCCCTTTACAGGTCCCATGGTCACGGTTGATTAGTGGTAAAGTCATCCATCAACCAGTTATGTCTCATATTAATATTAGACCACCCATAATTGGGTGGTTTGCATTACAGGTTGTGTGGTCAACCGTGACCTCGGGACCTGTAAAGGGTCCGAAACGTTGGTTTCTTTGAAAAAACAAATATACGTTTACGTAATTTCATTTCTTATGAATAATAATCCTTTTATTTTGTTTAGGATTAGCACGCGTTGATTTTTAAATTACTTTATAAACACACAATATTGCCATATTGATACGCATATTTGTTAAAATTCATTTAATAATTTTAGCTCATGATCGTTGTTTGAATAATATTGTAAGAAAAGAAGATTAGCTAACATCATGTTACAAGCTAACGTCAGAGTCATTCAGTCAGTAGGATAGTTTCGCCCATCGACCGCCTGCCATGTACAGGGAACAGGGAGCGACCCTATACAATAACGTAAATAAATTAGTCTCAATTAAGGTACAAAACCGGTTGCAAAATCTTACATACGATTATACAGAGAATAAAATCATGAATGCAAAGCATTCTTTTAGTTGTTTTAATTTTACAATCGCATCACGTGTTGTGTTTTAAGGTTTTCTTTTTATTGCATCATATTTCTCTTTTAATTTCTTACTTTTTCTTTTTATTGTTAAATCCATTCTGTTTTTTTTTTTATTTTTACTTTGTATTTTTAACAAGCTTGATTAATGTTTTCATCTCATTTTTATTAAGGCTTGTAACTAACCAACTAACTTTGATTTGTTAAAAATAAGCAAAGCTTTATACGGCTCCTGTAACACAGGCTATATCCAGCTCACTTCATTACTGTATTTAAACTACATTGTAATAATAAATATGATTTTTATTATTAAATGATAAAACAAGGTGATAATTATGTCAATCTATGTTATTTTTATAATATACAGGTAAGGACCAATAAAAGCTTAAATACCAGAAAGTATAACTAGGATTAAATTATATGAACAAAATTGGATCCCCGCGGCAAGATGCCCAAGATACTGGCAGCGTTCCCTCTTTGTATGGCTATGCTAATGCGTTGGGCAAGGTAGCTGCCCTTGGGTTTACCAGACAGTCTATTAATTTTTCGCATAAAATTTTGGGCAGATGAAGGCCACCGGGACCCCACAGGACAAGGGTTTCGACTCCAATTGATCTTTTAATTATAAAATTATTTCGAAAATCCAAACGCTGCCGTTACCAATGACGCGCCATGTGTATCAGAACACGAATGCCGCTTCGAGGCGTAACCAAACGCGTCAAATGTCAATCGCAAAAAAAAAGATGCGACCAAGAAATCAAAATTCGTGTAACTCATGGGTCTGACTAGACAATGTCGCGGCCTGGACGAAGGCACAACAGATCATATATTTTACAGCTGCTCTGCCGGAACATGTTCTATTTATGATAGTTTTCCGCCTTCTATTCCTCGTCCCGTAAATTTCAAGTTCCTAGTATCTGTCTTTACGAACTAATACGATTTAATTTATATTAAACAAATTTAAATTATAAACTTGTATATTTAAATATCTATAACGGTGTCGGTACATCGTGATGTTTTGTATTGTTCCAGAAGCCGGAATAGACTCAAAGAGCAGTGTTACTAATTATTAATTACTAACTCAGTTCGAATTCGAACTTTTAGTAATCAATGTATGTCCTCAATTTTACCACACAATTTTTCCAAAGTCATTGATTCAACACTTCTACAGTTATGCGGAATCAACCAAAGCCATTTGGGCAAGTATAGACTCTTAAGTAATTAAAAATAAATAAAAAAAAGTGGAATTCCCATGACTGACTAGACATTGGCAGAATTCTTCAATAGAAGTCAGAAACTTAAAAATAAATAGTAGAATAGAAATCAAAATTCAAATATTTGCAAGTAAATTATGAATTAATAAAACAAGTGTCATTTTCAATTAATAAAATTATTAATAACTATAAAAATGTAATATTTATTTCACAGAATATTATGATGTTTTTAGTAATGTGATATTCATATATTTTTTTGTGAAAATACGCCACTAGTCGCTGTTTTCTAAACCAGAGTAAATTATGTCTTCCCATTTTTAGAAAAAATTAAAGGGACAAGCTAAGAATGAGTATGAATAATAATTAACGTAATAATTTCGAACATTGTGATACATTCATCAAACACTCTCATTCAGTGTCAAATAAACAAGAACTTGATCTATTGCCACAAGGTCCAGACAAATGTAATTATACCATCGTTAATACTAGCTCTTCGCGACTGCACCTTTCAACAATTCTTTGCAATGACGAAGATTGATTGCTTCGATGAATAATTCTCGTAATCATTAACAAATTATATGATAGTCAATTGTCACACAGACGACTACTATCATTAAATAATAATTAATGAAAGGCTGCGTTTAGTAAACCAATAAAAGAGTTGTAATTGAGATTTTTTGGCCTTCATTGATTTAACGATCCTGTCTAAAATTTGCTATGGTGTCTGAATATGAAATATATAAATTACAATAGGGTATAGCAACAAAACAGTTAATATACTTATAATATGGTGAAATTACAGGCACATGGGTCTTGTCAACTTATGTCTCAGGGTGACGAGCGCAGTGGTAGTGCCCCTAAGATCTTTGTAATTTAAAGCTCTGAGTGGCACAACGACTGTTATGGATAGGCGTGTAGCTTAGGTACCATCAGGCGCACGATTTGTTCGTCCCGTCACTTGATGTTACGAAAAAAAAATGTACGCTTTTAACCGACCTCAAACAAGACGAAGGTTCTCAATTCGACAGTATGTTTTTTTGTGAACCAATTTTGATTATTCTTTTTTTTGTTGGAAAGAGGGTACCTCAGAATTAGTAATTTAAATGGATTTAAAGAAAATATCGGTTTTACTATACGGTCGGTACTCTGTACTGAGATTGTTTATTCACTCAAAATCACAGTAACATGCACCATTGTATTAGAGCGATTCAAAAAATTACTAAGTAAACTAAAATTAAGTATACCATGGCTAAAATCAATCGTGACTTCTCTCTAACGCTCTCTCCACACGGCGTAGCATACCTGTATGTCTAGCAAACCCTGGTCTTCAATCGGCGGATACCTGGGGGTCGATTCAGAGCCTTACGAGAACTCAGTTGACGATCGATTTCTTTTCATTTTTTATTCACAACACCCGTATCGAACGTCAAACTGTCGTATTCGAAACCGACCCGAAATGACGTCACACCCGTGCGATTACTCGAACTTCTAGACCGGCAAAGGCTACAAACGTTATTCAGAACACAGTTATCGAATGAAACTTACCGAACGTCCTATTGTTTATAAAGCAAGAATATAAGATGGAAATCTCTTATTATTTTAAATAAAGTCTGGATTTTGTTCAATTTTATTAATTTAATTTTAATGCAAGACTAATGCGACCCTATATTTTAGGCCTTTAAAGTCTCAAAATGTCTATAAAAAGATTTTCATTTTTCTTAATCTATTTCATCAACTAACTCTTTAAAGGTTATTGGATAACGATATCGTATCCGAATTTGAATCGAACGTTTTACTCGGCATGTTGTGAACTGAACGATTCGGTTAAAATATGGAGTTCTGAATCGAAGTTCTGAAGCTGAATGGTAAATCCTTTCACCACGATGGCAAGCATTGCAGTTTATACCTTCAATACGATAAATAGAACCTTAGGGCATTAAGATATCCACTTTAGAACTCATTTTCCTATGTATTCTTTATCGCACATAAAAAATTATAAGCACAACACAGAAAAATAATGCGAGTATAATCGAATAAGCTAACGTGCAACGCCTACGGCATGCATTAGAACAGAAAAACGCAAAAGGGTGCAAACGAACAATATCTTCTTACAGAAATATTCCTAATAAGAATTGGATACCAATAATTGTATAATTCAAATATATATTTGTATAGAAACAGTTGTCCTTATAGAAAAAAATCTTCTATCCCAAAAGCACTAACATTAACATAAAAGTTGGAAATTGCGTATATGTATATTTTTTTTTTTCAAACAAACCAACATTTCGGGAGTTTTAAAGGTTCCATGGTCATAGTCAACCGTGATAATCTGCCTCGGCCTTATATAATAACTACCTCCATGGCCGAATGGTTACCATGCTAGATTGCCATAGTGCGGGGCTGTGAGCGTGTGCGTTAAAAAAAAAACAATGAGACCTGTGAAGTGCCCAAAACATTGATTTATTTGAAAAAACTTATAAAAATAAAAACCATTTAGACATTTACATTTAATATAGTCCCATTTCCAATGTGTAACAATTGCAAAAGCCTAAAAACTCGATATTAACGTCAAAAGTTAATAAAATGTTACCATTTCGGAATCCAAAAGTAATCCGTGGCTCAATTTATATTGCGGCGGAACGGAATGGAAGCGAAATTTTGTTACGATATTGTGCATAGCATAATGAACCTTATGGTCAATTGTGTAACTTACGAAAAAGGAAGATTTTGGCTCGTATCTAGTTTGTACGTTAAATATCGTTACAAAAATTTGCTTCGATTCTGGTTCGCAGCAATATAAATTGAGCCTAAGACACACAATAAGGATTTGCGCGGGCTCAAGACCAATTCAAGTTTGACACTTTTTTTTATTCAACTGTATGGGACTTACGACAGTAATGTGTCAAGCAAGGTGTCAAGATGTTCTCGAATGTACGTGAAACAGTTATCAATATAAGTCAAACAAGAAAATTCCACAAAAAACCAGATCGTATGTTGCTATACGTAATTTGGAAGTGGCGATCGGTTCATTAACATGAGAGGAAACAAGGCAAGGTCATGTGCGCGTGTATGTGTGTACACATGTTTCTTACGTGGTCGCCATCTTAATGAATGACGTCACATTATTGCACTTATAACCGGTTAATTTCCTTGGACATACGAATGGCATTGATAAAGTTGTGGATTGGAATTGGTTGGTTACTTTTTACACTGCAACGTCCTTTATTGACTTCTAACCTTTTCATAAATGAGAGAGTGATTGTTCACTTTTTTATTCATTTTGACAATGTAATAATAGTAACAATAATGAACCAAGTTCATATCCCAACTGTGCCATTGCTGGGGAACTGTTAGAGCTTCTTGTGATAGAGTTCCTCCAAGAAAGTACTGTTGTCTTATCTACTTCTGCCGCCCAGAAGTAATGGGAGCTAATGCTAATCTGCTAATGCTAACGCAGTAATTTGCGTTCCGGAATTTGAAGGGTGACTTGTCAACTTATATATCAGGGTGTTAGGTGCAGTGGCAGTGTCCCTCAGATGTTTGTGATTTAAAGCTCTGAGTAGTACTGCAACTGTTATGGACAGGCGTGTCGTTTACCATCAGGCGCACGACTTGGTTGTCCCGTCACTTAGTTATTATATTAAAAAAATGCAATCTATGTTAAAACTGTATTATGTCAGCCAATTTCATTTTATATCTGTATAAACTTATTATTATAGTTTTAAGGTGCAATGGTGTTATTAACGTATGTAAACATACGTTAATCATGCGTTTTACATAGTTCTATCTGCGTAACTTGTTGAAATATCTAGAAATCAATAGTGAAGCGTTGTCTAATTCTGTGTAGTGTAGATAATGAATGTAGTCTAGACTTCGCATTTTCTAGACGCGACAAACAAAACGGACTCATTATGTTTATGAGCGGACGAACACTGGATATGTCCGAGTAGTTATACATATTTATTATGTGTTTGAAATGTATTTTAATACAAAAGTGCAGTGAACGGAATAGAGGTAGTTAAATAACCTAAAACTAGAGTAACGTAAATAATTATATGGACACGCCCTTCTACAAATCCCGGAACTTCTCGGAACTGATTATGTTTGTATATGCGTATTATTTAATGAAATTTGAGTACATTGGCAACAAATTAATATTTCCTAATGAGTATTTGCTATAAATTATTGTCTCAAAAACAATATTATAGTTGTGTTTCTATAGGTGCGATTTACTCCGTAAAATATTTTACAAGATTGCTTTGCACGCATATTTCGCTATAGCAAGAAGTAACTGCTATTCTCTTTCACACCGTATGAAAACTCACTAAGTCCCCGGACACTGCATCTTATTTATTCCACCAATTTCTTCTTTTAAGAGAACAATTACTTTAGTAAGTCAGTATAATAAATACGTACATATAAATAAAACTGAATATGCCTAAATTAATTTTATTCGTCGTTTAAATTAAATATGCATGGATATGTAATATGAATCCCCGGATGTTTTGGTATATCACGAAATGGGTATGTCCATGCTAAGAAAACGTTCAAACTTTAAGTAAATTAACTCCCACAATTCGATCATTGTACATAAGTCTCAGTATAAATGAGATTACGCGCACGTATTTACGCTCCATAGTGACCAGATGAAACCAGATTCTTATTATTAAGTACATACATGTATACAATCACGCTTGTACCTCCGATTGAAGTTCGCATAGATTATGAAAAACCACCATTAGTCTATACATAAATATCCATTTATCTATTTTTTCTGAGCGTTCGATCTTTGTATTAATAATTATAACAAACTAGTGGAGTAACTTCACAAAAATAATTGAATATCAATTCAATAAAAATTTAAAATACAGTGAATAGGGACACCTCTCGCCAGGGCCGGTAGCTGTAAAGGTATCTAAGTGGCTGATAAAACTTTCATAGATTTCTCATAGATGGCGCTACGACTAAAAAGTCGTTTGATAAACCAAATACAAAGCATTACAACAAGCACATACAAAAATTCGTGAGGTCCCCTGCTTAGTTCCGTGGCTTAATTGGTATAGCGTCTGGCACGGTGTGCTTGAAGACGTTGGTTCGAATCCGGCCGGATCGAAGGAGTTTTTTCTGAGTGTTCGATCTTTATATTAATAATTATAACAAACTAGTGGAGTAATTTCACAAAAATAATTGAATATCAATTCAATAAAAATTTAAAATATCCATTTATTATATAGTGTAAGTGATTTAAAAAATGTCTCAAGCACAGGGCCGTGGGTTCGAATCAGGGCTTACACCTTTGACTTTTCGGAGTTTACGTGCACACTTTACCACGAGCTTTTCGAAGAAGATAACAACCCCTGGAAACGTGTCGCAAGCGTGGCAGACTATGACTTAAACCATAGTTTCCCAAAGACCACACTACCGCCCCCAGTGGGCTCTGAACAGTCCTAGTGGGGCGGTAGGTTATCTAATATAAACTACACTACAAATACAATATTTTCCTTCGCGATTTTTTGTGATACGTTAACATAAAAAATACTTGTTTTCAATTACTTTTTGTGGTGGTGTTGAAATTTTTTTATATTGTCTAAGTGAGCCAGAAAATTGGTGACTTAAACTAGCCCACCCTAGCCTAGCCCGAGGGCAGGTCCGTGTCCAGCAGTGGGTTGATGATTATTTAAAAAAATGTATTTAGTGCATAATTACAATTTTTTATCAATACATATTTATAAGCAATCAAAATATTGCCGATTGACATATTGAAATAGCAAATTGATAAGATAGTGGGCAACATTGAAAATGTCCTGTACTGTTTATTTTTATCGGTGTGATAACGATAAAGCGGCGTTCTACTTATTGAGGGGCTTTAGTTGAAAGACTCCGGGGTTATGGAGAAAATCCCTATATATTATGTGTTTTGGTTCATTTATCAAACCACTTACGTCGTACTGATGAGAATGGGTGTTCTCTAGGAAAAGGCTATAAGTCTACGGTACGGCTATGGTTTCTGCTGTCTCTGTCTCAACAAATAATATTTCTGTTGTAGATCTGACATGTAATGATACTTTAGTCGCGCACACAAAATTGCTAACCAATTGTAGCAAAAATAGAATAACCAAATATGTAAAAATTAACAACTATATGAAGAATACTAATAAACTAATGTAAGAAAATAATATGCATAGTGAAAGTGTAATTTGAGGAAAAGCAGGAACTAATTCGAAAATTTAAAAAAATTAATGTAAATTTAAAAACCAATAAGGAAAAATATGAATGTGATATATGGCGCCTCAAGTCGGAAATTCTCGAGCTTAATCAGTCCTTGCAGGCTTAACTGATCAATTTAATAAATCCCAAAGGGAAATTAAAGAGCACTTGCTGGCTATGGACAATCTTCTGGAACTGAGTAATTTAGAACAACGCCCCGGTGCACTACATCGATGGCCAATAGAGATGGGCTGTGAGTTAAAACCCAATCGACCAAGGTTGCCAACTGAAAATCATTCGGCGGGACATGCAGCATACAATGATTGGTTGTTTTTTGTTAAGCCTAACTTTTAATCCTGTTTTTCTCTTTTTTTTTCTTCATATTTTTACTTTCGTCGAATAAACGATTTTCTGTTACATTCCACTCAATATAACGCCCGGGTTTTTACCTAATGCGCCGGGTTTTAACCTATTTCTGCCCAAAAGCTGTGGGTGCAAACCATTATATGCGTAAAATAATACGGGAGTGGGTTATAATTCCATACTTAGATATTACAAATTTCGATGTAAAAAATCTTTTAAGACGATATAGAGGCAACTCCACACAAAGCCCACCTTGCAATTCGATTTACGTAATGACGATTTTTCACATCGATTAATTTCAATGTGATTTTCAAGCGAATCGATTCAATAGAAAGGCGAAATATGACCAAGCAATAAACATTTTGTAATAATATCATTACATTTGAACAAAATTCGACTCACAAATAAATAGTCAGTCATTTCAGGCATTAATGGGTTTTAATAAAATTTAAACCTTATTAACAAAGCGCCGAGTAAAACCCGAGCGCGAAAAAAAAAACTCATCGTCGTATGGTACAAATGCTTGAAATTAAGATAGAATTCACGTGACGTCAGGTGGCCTATAAAAACAAGCGCGCGAGCACAACTTGGTGCGTTATTCAAAAATATTAAATTATTTTTTCCCTTTTATTTTTAAATAGATTTGGCAAGTAGGAAATCGAGCCGGGGCTGGTATATAATACTTAAGATTTATCATAAATCGCGCTGCGGCTAAAAAGTCGTTGAAAATACCAAATACAAAGATACGACAATAAACACATAGAAGAATTCGTGAGGTCCGCTGGTTCGTTCCGTGGCTTATTTGGTGTAACGTCTGCCACGGTATGCTAGAAGACGTCGGTTCGAATCCGGCCGGATCGAAGGATTTTTTTCTGAGTTTTCGATCTTTGTATTCATAACTGCCTCCGTGGCCGAACGGTTTCCATGCCGGACTGCCACGCAGAGGTCCCAGGTTCGATTCCCGGGCCGGGAGAAATGTTTGTATAGCTTACATTTATTTCTCTCGTGAGTTTGGGTGTAATTTGTGGTTGTCTATGTGTGTGTCCATGGCACCCGCGACACAGGGTTTCCCTATTGCGGGGCTATGTTGAGTGTGTGCGTTATTTATTTATTTTTATTTATTTATTTAATTATAACAAACTAGTGGAGTAATTTCACATAAAAAATAATTGAATATCAATTTAATAAAGTTTAAGTAGGAAATTGTTTAGAAGTCTGGAATAAATAAACTTTAAACTATACGTTAATTTTATTCTTTCACGGGACGTGAATAATTAGTTTTTCAACGGTTCTGAAAAAATACACCTTTTGAGTTAATACACTATTGTATTAACTGTGCGATGTAAGTAATCTTATTTTGAAAGTCAATATCGACGAGGCTGTCAAAATATATTTCCAAGGGTCATACCAACAAGGCCCAATACTGGTCTAAACCCTTTAGTAAGACGAAATCCGTGCCCAACATAGGAACTAAGGATATACGTATAACGGGTGATGATAAATGCCTACTATACACATGCGCAGGAGACGTGTTTATGCATGTTACATAGCCCGATCGATATGGGTATGGCAGTTATCACTGGTGTTCGGTTTACCACAAAGTCCCTGAACAGGAGGTGCAATCGGTTTCAGAGGGTGGTGGGGAATGGCCATAGCAATTACATCACTGTATTGTATTCTATATTTAAATATATTATTGCTATAAATTATAATATTTGTATGAGATCTCGTTACTCAACCACGCCGGAACGTTCCATTTTGACAACCTCTGTTTGTGGTGTAACGGTTTGCACCGAGGGCGTTGGATGAGGAGGTCTCAGGTTCAATTTTCGGTAGAAACAATTTGGGATAAGCCGTGGAAGCCTGAATGGTTTGACCCACCGCTCAACCAGACAACGTGGTTTCGAATCCGGGGCAATTCGTTTGGTTGTCTGTCACATAACATCAGGCCACCGTTGTTACAAACACAAGTATTCAAATTGGTCATTGAAATTACATTTATTTATAGCTAGTTAATAGTAGTAAGTATTGAGTGAAAATTTAGATTTTTTTTTTCTATTTTATATATTTTATTTGAGGAACACAACAGTCGATATCTAAAATAGATGAACACATTAATTTGCTTAAAACTAGATTTGAACCAGAATGCCGACCAGGAGCGTGTACGCACGGCATGTTTAGAAAAGTAACTGTCAATTAATTATAAATTACGAAAATTGAGTTGGTACAAATACATAAAAGAAAACACGAAAAGAAAAAAGTGTTAAAATAAATTTTTTTTTTTCATTTTTGTAGTTTTACTGGACTACTTAAGGATATCTAAGATGCGCTTTCAAATAAGTGATACTTAGAATTGAATGTATGTAATTGTTTATTGTCCTTAATAAGGTCATTACATGTGCGATACATTCTTGTTATGGAATTGTAAAAAGATGTGTTGTTTTTGCGCCTGAGGACGCCGAGGGTTACGTCTAATGTTAATATGGATACTAGACAGTAAATTAGGGAAATCAAGGTAAGAGTGTAAGATTTTGTGAAGATATATTAAATCATACATTGTCCGACGGACACTGAGTGATACTAGGTTACATTTAGATAGTCTAGTTTCGTGGATTTTCAAGTTAAAAATTCTGTCAACTACACTACATACATATATCCCATTGTTGGACACGGAACTTCTCTAAGTAGAGGAAGAAGGCCACAGTCGAAAGTTTGTAACCTACTGCGACATTTACAAAGGTGCGTAGCTTAGAAATTAAAAGGCACGCTGGAATAATATTTACAAACCTTCCAGGAACAGACTGTAAGCCGACAAAGCAGCTCAGCTGTTGTTTTTAAAATATAACTTTGATAAAATTCCACAACGATTAAGCTAGGCAGGTTGATTGTTTTCATGCAGATTGATTCTTTTGTTAATAAATGTCACGAAATCATTTAAATAATATATTGCAATACAATCAAAAGCTTTTTCATGTAGATAGATCTGCCGTCCGCAAACTAACGCGGTTAAGTGACAAAATGTTTTTTTGATATCATAAAAAACCATAACCCAGTTTTAGAATATTGAAATTGTTAAATGATATTTCAGGATATTTGATCATTTGTCACTTACACTTTCCGCGCTTTAGTTAGTGGACGGCAGTGATGCAGTAAGGATGTATATTTTTCGCGTTTTTTTTTATTAGAAATAAGTGCGCACTTGACCCCTATCTCACCTGATGGAAAGTGATGATGAGGTCGACCAAAATAACGCCTATTCACTCTCGCCTTGAAATGTCCAAGTTATAGCGTTCGGGGAATAAGTCCACTGACAGGAACAGCGAATCCGTCGTCGTGGATATTCCCAATCTACAACATAGCGTCAGCATCCGCTGATGTGTAAACAACCTGCATCAGCATTAACCCTGGTCTGTACATTACTGGAATTCGAGCCGTTGTCTGTCGATTGAGAAACGACATTTCTCCAACTCGGTTATCATTGCTCATCCAAAAGCGACAGGTAAATTAAATTAATTTATAATTCTCTAGAACAGACAAGCAATTAGCTGCCGTATTTGCAACGTATTTGCGTTCAATCTCGATAGCTTCTTGTGCCAAACGTTTAAGGTTTTTCGGAAAAAAGTGAGTGACAATGATAACGCCGCAAGAAATCGAGATAAGGGTAGTCGTCGACAGCGAAAGAGGGTAGACAGATATGTCTGTTTTTAAAGCTTCCAACTGTTGGCCAGTCAACCCGTGACCATAGAGCGTGTAAAAACAAGTAGTTTATATCTAAGGAATCTATAACAAGTGGCAATCATTCCTAATTCCTAATGTGGGGCATGGGTTTTATCTAATAGCTGGTTCATTGTGGGTTGGAGCCTTTCAACGTGCAGGTTCATGATTCCATGACTGTTAGCCTGAGGTATTGCTATTCAACGTTTACAAATCTATGTAGGTACCTTAGAAATTAAAATTAAATGTACATGCCGCTTCAGGCACCTTTGACTTCTCAATTCAGAGGCAACTGAAAAGAGCAGTCCCTAGAGTTTCTTGCTCGTTCTTCTCAGGGAGGTCAGCGTAGTGAACGAGCAGTAATTTGCAGAGCAATTTTTATTTTTAAATATTGTAGATTATCATTATGAAGTATTATTTTATATTTCACAATCGTTTAGTTAAATAATACAAATTACCATCGAAATCAGATAGAGTAAACTAACCTGAAAATTAATCTGATAATCACTTAAGGCTCTATTTTTAAGGCCGAATGGTAGCGATTTTTTTATTATAAAATAAATAGCATAATTCACTTTGATTTAATTCTGTAACGTTCAAGATACGATACAGTAGCTGCGGGAATTCCCGAAACTCAACAATTTATATATAACTGCCTCTGTGATCGAACGATTACCACGCTGGTCTGCTACGTAAAACTCCCAGGTTCTATTCCCGGGCCGGGAGAATCATTTGTATGACCTACATTTATTTCTCTCGTGAGTTTGGGAATAATTGAGTGGTTGTATATGTGTGTGTCCGTAGCACCCGCGACACAGGGTTTATCTAGTGCAAGGCTACGAGTGTCTTTTAATATTTAATATAAAGTGACAGGATGAGCAAGTCGTGGTAAGCTGGTGTTAAGTTAAGTCTGGTGGTAAGCTACACGCCTGTCCATAACAGTAGTAGTATCACTCTGAGCTTCAAATTACAAAGATCTTAGGGGCACTGCCACTGCGCCTGTCACTATGAGACATAAGTCGACAAGTCCCATGCACCTGTAATTTCACCAGCACCCTTACCCTTCAAAACCGAACCGCAGTAATGGCGACATTACTGCTTGACGGCAGAAATAGGTAAGGTGGCATTACTTCCCTGGATGAACGCTTTCACAAAGAGCTGTGTTTGGGTTATTAAAAAAAAATCTTCCGAAGACGCGCGCACTGTTTTTAGCTCGTGTCTATTTTAAATACGTTAAACAATTAACATACATTTAATGCAATGATTACATAAAATCGTCTCCATTCCATTTAAATTGAGCCTTAATTAATAATAACGAAAGTCTAAAAAGCAATGTACGCAATTATCGTTCCATGGACGAACGTGATCATACAATCAACATTAATACGAGACCGATATTTGTTATTAAAAGAACGTGCAAGAAAATTGCGCAATTCGGCTGATCTCTTTCTGATAAAAAGTCTCTCATTAGGGGTTAAACTGCCGTAATTGTACTTTTAAGGAAAAAAAAATTAAGTCAATCTTTATGTAAGGTAAGCAAATGATACTTGAAATCTCACTTGAGTACCCATTCGCAAGGCAGATTCTCCTGAGAAGAATAAGTAAGAAATTCTAGGGGTTGCTCACTTTTCTTTTTTTTTTTAATTTTTCATCTACATCATAAATCGAGACAACCTGCAAGAGCCAATAGGGTCACTAAAACGGATTATTGTCATCCAAGTACGCAGGACTTGTAAAATACCTTTAAGTATGATAAATTTTTTGTTTCACTATAATTTTAAACATCACAAATCATTAAAAATGAGTTAAGACGTGAATTAGCTTATATTAATATACGTCTAGTGTATTTTTTTTAATGATGTCCTGTGACGGGACGAACGAGTAATGCGCCTGGCGGTAAGAGACACGCCCATTCATAACAGTTGTAGTCCCACTGAAAGCTTTAAATCCATATACCTGAGACTCATATCAGCTCACCATGGCTATTACTGCTTGGCGGCAGAAGTAACCATGGTGGCTCTTCCCTGGACGAGCTCTTTCACAAGGAGCTCTACAGCTATATAAGTACACGTCATAACGTTCTATTGACACGTCATAAATTTAGAAATGCAATAACACATTTATTTGAAAATCATCTGCTGTGAAATTGTAAGAAGTTATAATTACGTCAATGTAGCATTAAATGAGCGTAGTGATGTCGAAGCCAGATGCTGTCCGTATGGAAATCGTCCTTAATCCAGTAAGTAAATGGATCAGATGTTTTGCAGGTCGATTGACACACATTTCGCACTGCTATTATGTGTTATAACTCGAAATATGTGAAATTCAAGATTATATCATAGTTAAAAGTAAAATTTGATTCTCTACACGTCAACAAAACCGTCGTTAGAATATTGTAAAAAACAACTAAAACACATCTACTTAACTACTTAACTCAAAATGGGACACGCTTTTTGTGAGCTACTCGTAGTTCTGGCCAAAATAGTCCTTAGTCAAAAACATGAAATTATTTTTTACTTTTATTTTTAAATATGTATACCTGGTAAGTGGGAAATAACGTATACATAAATTTACACAGATCTTTCACGGGAAGCGAGTAATTCGTTTTACGTCGATTCTGAGAAAAAAACACTTTTTTGAGTAAATACACTATTGCATTAACATGCGATTTGTGAAAATTTTGTAGGAATATCTCTTGTTAACGTTGAAGGGAAATATCGCGATGATACCTGCACGTCGAAGAAGGTTCAACCTTTGGAACAACGCGTGAAGTCTACGACCTAAACACTCTCCTGAAGACACCCTCGCCCAGCATTGAAATGTCAACTCTTTCAGTCTCTATTAGTTTTTAAGCATAGGTTCCCAAACTTTTTGGCTTACCAACCATTAAGGCTAAATAAAAAAATTTCAACGCCCACCATCACAAAGAATAGTTGAACACATATTTTTTATATTAACTTAACACGAAAAATCACAAGGAAAAAAGATAATATAATACATATTATGTAGTGTAGTTTACATAGATAATTCAGGTTTTTTTTTTCAAATGCGGTAGCGTCTCTCGGACAGCATCAACGCCCCCAATTGCTTCTTTAGGACTCTTCAGCGTCCCCTGGGGTGCGTTAGGGACCACTTTGGGAAACTATGTTTTAAAGGGACAACAATGTTAACAACAAGCAGAGGCCATGAGTTCAAATCCGGGATCGCACCTCTGAGTTTCTCGGAATTTAACCCCAACCCATATTGGGTCAGAGAGGAGGCCCGTGCCCAGCAGAGGAACGTCAGACGGGTTGACGATGAAATATTGTCATCTCTTTCACACTCTATTAGTTTTAAAGGGACAACAATGTTGCACATGGTGTTGCACTTTAACAGTGTTCTTACTTTGTTGAGGTTTGTCTTTGTTACTATATTGATTCTTGGTCGGTTATTCTCACGATTAACTCGACCGCGAACACCAGATGATTCAGTTATGAATTGCTAATGCTTTCTGGCAAAGCGAAGTCGCTTAAGTTACTAGGACAGTTTTCTCACGCTATACTATAATAGTGCGAATGACTAGCGCGTTATACTACCACATTATGAGCTCAAATATTCTCACGTAATCGTGTTTGTTCACTTAAAATTTTATTGTATGTAATATATTTATATATTTAATAGCAGTAGAGCTCCTTGTGAAAGTGTTCGTCCAGAGAAGTACTGCCACCTTACCTATTTCTGCCGCCAAGCAGTAATGTCAGCATTACCGTGTTCGGATTTTCTTCTTCTTCTCTGGGCTAACTCTTTCACAAGGAGCTCTATTGCTACGTAGTACTGTAGATATATGTATATTCTTGTAAAAATGACTGGTATACCACAGGTTTTTTTGAAGTAATATTTCCTTCCTTCTTAATTAGAAACTTCGAAGATCGACATCTTTCAATCAAGAAAGAACCACTCCATCACAACCAATATTGTACCCTAGTCAAAATAAAATAATAACTAATATTGTTCTCACAAACTTTAATCAAGCCCAGTCAAGTAAGGCTCCAAACCAAGGCCTTGTCACCAGGCAACCCAAATTAGATCTGAGTGAACGAACAAAGGTAATGTTAATTACATCGGATAAGAAACTCAGTTGCCATACAAAACGGCATTCCATTCATGCCAATCGACGCAACACATAATGTCTATATGTAATGGGTGTCACGCAAAGATAAAACTGTTGAATTAAAGAGAGCACGAGTAGTAACAGATTCCGTATTAAATAGTATATATACAAATTTATCAAGTTACATTCACGGATGCGAATGCGACCTTTCACTTTCTCTGTGGTATAGCGGTCGAGCAGGTTTCTTGCAATGTCAAAAACATGTGATTGAAAAGGCTGTGTAAAAACCAAGTTTGTTTAAAAACTATAATCGATTTTATAGAGAAAAAAATGGAACCACTCGTGTGTGATGTGTTAGTTTTACGGTATAACTATAGTTAAACAAAAATTTTATACTAAAGGTTTATTACATAGCTTGCTCGTACTTGGATGACAAAAATCCGTGGTACGATTAGATACCCGTTTAGGTCTTGCGGTAGTCTCGATGTATGATGTTTGAAATAAATATTGTAAATGATTATATGTTTCCGGTCATAGTCTGATGTAATGACTCATTACAGATGTGCACAGCAATGGCAATAATAATATTTACTGAACTAATATACGTTACTAACTTAGTAAGAGATTAGAAAAAAGAAAACAAAATCATATGTATAAATGATATACCATCAATATGATAATACGAAAAGGGTTGGGGTCCATTATAATTATTATTGTTATTACTGAGCTACCATCACACTAGCTCGTAAACAGTGTTATGATATCCAGGCAAAGTCGGCCGTAATACCCAAATTACGCCCATGACTTTTTTCATTACTTAAGTGCAATTAAACATTTAAATGTAATAAGCTTGAAGTAAGTATAGAAAAAAAAACTAAATATTTGCAATTTAACAATATTTTACTAAATTAATTTTATAAGTTCACATTCTGCGGTATTTTACGAAATTTTAGTAACATATGAAATTATTATTGTACACCTTTTTTTTTCATGGCTGTATGCGTGCTTTTACAACATTCTGATTCGAGTTGTATTATCTATGGAAGAATAGCTGGCCATCTGTTTATAAGAAAAATAATCTTAGTAAAAAAACTGACTTCAAAAGTCATTAATCCCCTATTTTGCCAGTCTTAGATGGAATATTTTCTTCAAATTTAAAGGAGACCACTACCGAGGTACAAAAAAAGAATTGACATCAAAATCAGTTCACAATTACGGTATATTATATTTATTTGTTAAGTTTTTTTGAAATCGGTTATTGAATGGTCACTCTTTCCGAAAAAAAAGAAACATCAATATCGGTTCTCAAATGCAAACAACAAAGTTATCGCGTAACATTCATACAAAGAAGCATACAGTCTAATTGAGAACTTCCTCCTTTTTTGAAGTCGGTTAAAACATAAAACTCTTCAATAGCGAAATCCATAATTGCAGTGTTGTGAAGCGACATTTAGACATACAAGATATAAATTATCATTGTATTTCTTTCCTCGCAAATGTGACCCTCAACCTTCGGCTTCGGGCTTCTAATGGACTCTCGTGATTAATTTCATAAGAAAAGGGCAGTAAATAATTACCTCCCTTAATACATAGTATACTATTAACAGATACTAGCTACACAGTTGACATACGAAAGAAGCTGTAACCATTACACGTCAAATAAATCTTGTCCAGCTTCGGAGCAAATTATTTTCAGCGCTTGTCAACGCCGATTTATGGCTGGAAGCCGAAATTAATCGTTTCAGGAAGTTGAAAGTGTATGTGGCTCGCTTCGACAACGTCGTTTGTTTGACAACTATAGTCTTTAAATAAGCTATTCGAGGAATTCGTCTCCCGGTGCATCGTAAAACCATCGCTGATGAAACGAGCTCCTTCAACGCGAGATTAGAGAGTTACAAGATGTCGCTGCTACATATCACACGTTGAAATCAATACTGTCACTAAACGAAAAACGTAACTTTTTGGGAAAAAACCATTAAAACTTCTGAAAATTTTTAAATTTGAATATGCAACAGTTCTGTTGGTATTGATTTTAGCGTACAATTATTCTGTCTCTAAAAAGTTCTGTAAAAAAATTTCACTTGTAATCTAACTAGTTTTTTTTTATAATATCAAGTGACGGAACGAACAAGTCGTACGCCTGATGGTAAGCTACACGCCTGACCATAACAGTTGCAGTGGCACTCAGAGCTTTAAATCGCAAACATCTGAGGGGCACTACCACTGCGCCCATCACCCTGAGACAAGTTGACAAGTCCCATGTACCTGTAATTTCACCAGCACCCTTACCCTTCAAAACCGGAACACAGTAATGCTACATTACTGCTTGGTGGCAGAAATAGGTAAGGTGGCAGTACTTTTTCTCCACTAAACGGAGTCCCTTTCACCTGGCTACGACTTTTCGTGATACATTCATACTGATAACCGACCGTCTTCACCTACTTGGAATGGACCTGTCGTCCAATCTGAACTTCGGCAGATATATTGAATCCATGACCAAAAATGCAGCCAAGAAGCTTGGCATCCTTTCCAAGGTGAGGCATTACTTCACACACTACACACTTCCGGGACAGTTGCTTCAGCTGTACCAAGCACAAGTCCGGTCGTGTATGGAGTACTGCTGCCACTTATAGGATGGCTCTGCTAAATACCAACTGGCCACCTTGGATTCAACAGACAATCGTGCTAAGAGGCTTATAGGTGACTCGGAATTAGTAGAGGCGAAGCTGCAGAGCCTTGAACACCGCCGTAGACTTGCCAGCTTATCGGTATTCTACAGGATATATCACGGAGAGTGTGCGATGGAATTACATAATTTGATTCCCCTTCTCCTTTGTATCATCGGGAAACTAGACGTGGGCAAGGGTTCCACCCCTATGTTGTGGATCTTCCCCGGATTCGCACGAAGCGTTTCGCTTCCACATTTGTATGACGAGCGGCTCGGGAGTGGAATTCCCAGCCTGCAGATTTTTTCCCCGAACGCTGTAACTTGGACCTTTTCAAGAATAGGCATTATTTCAAAAATTGTCAAATGCGCACTTATTTTTTATATAAAAAAAACTTCCCTGGACGAACTCTTATACAAGGAGTTCTACTGCTACTAAATGTGCGTGTGCATGTGTGTGTTCGTGTGCGTGTGTGCATGTGTGTGTTCGTGTGCGTGTGTGCGTGTGTGAGTGAGTGAATGAGTGATTGAGCACCGCCGTAAAGCTGCCTGCTTATCGGTATTCTACAGAATATAACACGGAGAGTGCGCGATGGAATTTCATTATTTAATTCCGCCTTTCCATCATCGGGGAATTAGCCGTAGGCTGAGGTTCCACGTCTATATTGTCGATGTGCCGAGGATTCGCACGAAATGTTTCGTTACCATATGTTATATGGCTAACGGCTATGGAGTGGAATTCCCTGCCTGCAGACTCATTCCCCGAACGCCTTTTCAAGGCTTTTCGTCACTTTCCATCAGATGAGATGGTGGCCAAATGCGTAAATATTTTTATATTTGAAATTTTATTGCACTTATTTTTAGCGCCTTTTTATGACATATTTTATACCATCTTCTTACTGTAACATTGTGAAATAAACTTTGTAAGTACAATTTCTGCGGTCTTGCTGATTCATCTATCCGACTTACAGTCATACTGTCAGTTACAAAGCTAATTTTATTATTGTGGGCACAGATCAGTCTGTTGACAAAGGGGTCAGACAATAAAATGACAGTGATCAAAACAAGTATATGAATCAGGAGGCATCGCACCGTTAATAATAAAGGGAAATTTTTGAAAATAAGCAAATAATATTAGGAACAAAAATATACGAAATAAAATTAATAAATCGTTTTTCATTATTACACTTTGTCGTTGGAAATGAAACTATTTGTTCCGGTTCAAAAATTCCATGGTATTAGTGTTTTTACAAAAATCTTGTTTGCGGTTTTAGCAGGACGTATGGACAAAAGAAAAAATAGTTTTTGTGTAACAATCACGAAAACCTAAGAGTCAGCTATATTTTTGTCATATTTATATTGTTTTTAAACTATAATAATAACCGTGAAGCGATGGTAGCCTTAAAGTTTGACCTACTGCCTCTTAAGCAGAGGGTCGTGGGTTCGAATCCGGGCGGGTAATTCGAAATTTATCATGAGCTTTTAATGAAGGAAAACATCTTGATGAAACTCACACGTTGAAGAAGGTTCACAACGGTTACCATGCCGGACTGCCACGCAGAGGTCCTAGGTTCGATTCCCGGGTCGGGAGAAATATTTGTATGACCTACATTCATTTTCTCTCGTGAGTTTGGGTGTAATTTGTGGTTGTCTATGTGTGTGTCCATGGCACCCGCGACACAGGGTTTCCCTAGTGCGGGGCTATGTTGAGTGTGTGCGTTATTATATTATATATTATATAGTATATTGAGAGATAAAAACGCCTTGAATTGGAGAATAGCAAAACCAACCACTAAAATAATTACTCCTTAAGTAAAATTTAGGCGCTATTTATAAAAATGAATGTTCATGCGTGATCAGCCACCCTTAGAGGTGGACGATTTTCTTCAAAATGAAATGGGACCACTATGGAGATACCCTCTTTCCAACAAAAAAAGAATCCTGAAAATTGGTTCACAAATACCGGAGTTATCGCGTAACATACATACAAAAAAAACATAGTCGAATTGAGAACCTCCCCCTTTTTTTGAAGTCGGTTAAAAAAGCTTATTTTGTACCAAATTTAACCAATCTTCAAATACAGGTGTTTTAATTAAAATACAATAATAATGAAATGATAGTTGTGGTATGAAAGATGATGTAGTTTAGTTGCAGATCTCCTTGTGAAAGAGTTCGTCCAGGGAAGAGCATTACTGCGTTCCAGTTTTGAAGGGTGCTGGTGAAATTACAAGCACATAGGATCTGTCAACTTAAATCTCAAGGTGACGGGCACAGTGGCAGTACCCCTCAGATCTTCGTGATTTAAAGCTCTGAGTGGCACTGCAACTGTTATGGAAAGGCGTGTCGCTTACCATCAGGCGCACGACTTGTTCGTCCCGTGACTTATTATTAAAAAAAAAAGAACGCCACAACGACGGATCTTGTGATGCTTGCATCCATCGAATTCCCGCGACCTCCACCAGATCATCAGTTCATTTTGTGATTATATTTATGCAATAATAAAAGGAGACCCGCAATTGCAATAATTTACGCGTTGTTAACACGCGCGTTGCGCTCAATAAAGGCATTAAATTCACAGCTGAATGTAATTAAGAAGCAATTGTTTCATCGAATGAAACACAATACAGGCGCGTTGCGTACATTTCCTGTCAGTTGGGGTCGAAGGGCATCTTGCCTACTTATACAAGTACAAAATGATTTTAAACAATTGGAGAAATCCACAGTAGGGAAAGCAAGAAGACAATCGTTTACTATCACCTTACGGAGCGAAATGAAAGTTCTACAAGCACGTTTCTGATGCTATTTGAGGTTGCTTAAATTTGTACTTCGTTTGTAACACAGTACAATATTCAAAAACGCAATATAAACTATTCAACACACTCCAATGCATACGGCATGATACAATTCTTTTGTTAACGGCAAATGATAAGATATATAAGCGATAGCGCTATAATATTTAATGTACAGACAACGTTTTACATACACGTCTCCTTTTACACCGAAAGTGTAAATTTATCTCTACGTCACTTTGAATAAGGTTGCCGAAAACTATCGAGTATATAACCAGAAATAGAGAAATAAGGGTCATCCATCCCTGGCATCAGGTAAATGGGCCTTATTCAAATATCAAGTCTCGTTTGCGCTGAAATCACAAATTAGAAAGCTGAAATAGTACAGCGCCAACAACTGACCTGTGTGTACGTCTCCGTATATTCCAAAAATATTCTGTATTTATTGTAATAAAGATAATATCTTTAACATTGAGGGCCTGTTCCATTTGGTGGTGTGGGAAAAACAGCAAACCATCTAATTACAAGCTCAAGCTAAACTAGTCGATTTGAAGTGAAACAATTGACGACACCCGTTGGCTGGCCAACCGGAGCGCCGTTGTCGCCGTATTGATATGGCAGAATAGTTTTCAAATAAATTAAATAACATTTCGTCTCTATTTCTGGTTATATGTATACTCGATGCCGAAAACCCAGAGTGTATATCCAAGCGTGATTTTCTTTGACAAGAAAACAGCAGATGCTTAGCTATCTATTGGGCCAAAAGCACCTGCGTTTAAAAATCAATGTCAAACTTTAATCAATTATATATTGGCCATGTTGATCCATAATCTTTTCCAATCTTTCGAGTAACTTAGAATTCCCCTTTCACAAAAATTCCTGTCTTTACTTATGAATAACAGTTTCTAATGTCTCTTAGTTATCAAAATTGTGTCCATTCAAGGAATGTCAATGTGACGAGGTAACACTTTCAACCTAACTGCAATTATTTGAAACGGCTTTGTAAAGATGCTTGTGGTTTGGCATTATCATGATAAAATACGACACCTTTGCGATTAACCATTTCTGGGCGTTTTTCATGAATTATAACTTAAAACTCCCGCCATTTCTTAAAATGCGCGCTAAAATATTAGTTTTTAAAGTTCCCATAGACAATATCACATTTTAAAATAAAAAATTCTTATTAACCGATTTCAAAAAAAGGATCATGTGTATGTTACGCGATTACTCCGACATTTGTGAACCGATTACGATGATGCTTTTTTGTTGGGGTACCTTTGTAGTGGCCCCATACAAATTTGGAGAATTCTACTTCTAAGGGTGGCAAGTTAGGGGATGAGTCCGCTTTATTGGGTTTCATCCACAGTCCGTTAACCGATGTCAATAAAACTTGGCAAATAAATGTAATTCCACTAACTTTTCATATCGGTTTTTTTATAACTTGTTTAAAGTTAGCTAGTGGCCAAAAACCGTATCGTCTTTTTGACCAACCCATTATCATACTTCACTCCGTTATAGAATTTACTTTCACTGACAGTACGTTACCACCTTCTTCATTTCCAGATCCATAAGCGGTCGAGATAATACAAAGCAATAAGAAAACATTGCTAGACCGCCAGGCCTGAATGACCTACTTCAAATGGCCCCGTACCAAGACAAGTGTACAAAAGAACGTACCGACAAAATTCTATACATCACTACTTTCCCCGTGAGATTAAGTGGAGTTACGACTATCGTTTGTGGAAAAAACGTTTATTGGTGACTGCCTGACTCAAAATGTGCGTCAATCGTGGGTTTTTAAAGAAAACAAAATTGTTGAACTGGAATTAATATGTCCAGTTTGTCCCATCACAAATTGGTTAAATTTCGTAACCAAAAAACGTAAGGTACATAATTTTCTTTTCCATAATTTTCGTATCGCTTTTTGCTCTCCTGTATCCGCAATTCAAATCCTTCTTACCTTAGAGAAGAACATGATAAAGACGTTATACGTAAATAACAAAGAAAAGTTAATAAATAAGTAAATAAAAATTGTAAGTCCTTTTTGCCAGACCACCACACCAATGACCTGGTCTCAATCTAGGTTACAGGGAGTTGTACTATGAGTACCACAGTAATGGAATTCAGTCTGGGGCACTTCCCAGAAAACACCTACTAGACCCAACTTAGAAAAGTCATATCTCAATGTGGTTTCTACCGGAAATCGAACCCGGGACCTCCTCATCCGGCGCCCAGACTACAAACGGATGGGTCACCGTAGTCATCTATGAAAACTATACTAAATGGTTACTGTTTTCAATAATAGCGCCAGATAACCACCGCAATTACCTTTTTTTAACCAACTTCAAAGAAGGGGAGGTTCTCAATTCGACTGCATGTTCATTTTTTTTTCTTTTTTTTTATGTATGTTCCGTGATAACTCCGGTATTTGTGAACCGATTTTCATGATTCTTTTTATGTTGGAAAGGGGATATCATAGTGGTCCCATTTCATTTTGAAGAAAATCATCCACCTCTAAGGGTGGCTGTTCACGCTTGAAGATTCATTTTTATAAATAGCGCCTAACTTTAATTTAGGAGCAATTTTAATGCGATTTTAATGGTTGATTTTGCTATTTCTCCAATTAAAGGCGTTTTTCTCTCAATATACTTTGAGTAGTGAGAACCGATTTTTATTATCTCCAGTGACAAGTCCTGTGTAGTGGCGTACTAGGGGATATTTCAATAAAACTTAGCAAATAGACGTAATTCCACGTACTTTTGAGATCGTTTTTTTAGTACTCTGTACTGAGATTATTTCAAACTAGGAAATTACCACAACTAACTCCGGAGCACTATGCAGAACATTGAGACTAGGATCAGGGTAAAAAAGTCCTTTTTCAAAATTGGTTCAGCTGGGAATTTAAACCGAGACCTCTTCATCTAGCGGCAACATCAAGTAGTAACCACTTTGCCATAGAGATTGCCAACAACGAAGCGAGAGTGAAGCGAAGTAACACAAGCATACTAATTAACAAGTGACCGAGTAATTACTTGAAGCGTAATCTATTCAATATCAAACTTAACACATCTCAGAGAATCGAGGTAATCGGTATGGAAGTAATACTTTCAGAGCACGGTACGACTCACGGCCTGTTTGACCCCATAAATCAGTTGCTAAAAGGGTTAATAACAGATTTTTTGGGTTATTGTCAGGTTAGTTTTCTCTACAGTATAATATTATCATGAAATATAAAAAAACTTTTTACTTTAGACTTTATTGGCCAGACTTGATGGCTTCTCTGATGTGTTGTCGCATTGCATATTTAGGATACTACACTCGAATATTAAGTAATACTTCATAATAATATTCTGGAATATTTAAACAATAAAAATTGCCACCGAAATTAGGTAGAGAAAAAATCGTGAAATTTGCTTACAATATTTTTTATTCTAATTTTATTTATACATTTTAGGAAAATTCGTCGGCTGATTAGTAATATACTTATACAAAAAAGATGATTTAAATGCCGTTAAAAAATCCATAATCAGAAAAAAATGTGCTTTCAAACTCCAGGAGATATTTATAAAATCATAAAGGAACACTAAACATCAGAAAAAAATGGTGTGCCAGACAACCACATAGATTGCCTGGCCTCAAATTAAGACATTCCACGGAAAAGTGCCCAGCGCATAATCATATTTGAATTGCAGTTTCAAGAATAAAAAAGTTGTAGAATGATCGAGAAAGCACAATACTAACTTTATTACGTTTTTTCATTCGCTAAACTGTTACAAAATACAAAGCTAGTTAGTTAATACATTTTATCATTTCATTGGCACACATAACTTAATTACAATGCCTATAAACCATTACATACACTCCTACAAGTATCTCAAATTGATAAATAAAAATAAATCACTTTAATACATACAAAAGTAGCTAAAGAAGTCAAAATAACAGGGGAAGGTTCATCACCCCTGCAACACGTTTACCAAACACTAACCTATAAAAAAACAAACAAAAAATCGAAGCGTCAATCGCTCTGTGTAAGAAACGCAATATCGTCTATACGAAGATATAAATAGAGCCGGGAAACGTACAAGGGGAAAATAGCGAGGTTATTTCTGGATGCATTCAATAATACAAACAAATCATATTTAAACTAAATAATGTATGGCACAGTTTGTGTTTGTAAATAAATAATGTTCGGAATGTTGTATTTTGGAATTGTACATTGTTACAACCGGTGTTTGCTCTAAAAGGGCGATCTTGTTTACTCATACATATTTTGAACGTCGGTAAGAGCATAACTAGACCATGCTAGTGCTTATTAATAAGTAATATTACGGACATTTCCTGTTTGTCCATTTAAAATACAGAAACGTATACATTTTTACTTTTATGTTAGGTTAGGGTGGATTCATATGAGCTGCATGCCAACTGCATCACACTGCATCACAACTGCCTATTATTATTTCTTATATTATTATATTATTAGTTCAGTCTTGCGTATCTAAAGTGCAGTTGGCGAGAGATCGCGGTGCAGTCGCGCCGACTGCAACTAACAGCTTGCTCGCTCGAATGGAGTTCGTGTGACAACGAACTTAGTGATTGTCGTTTCTGAAGAGAGTAAATTTATTATCATACATTTCGCACCCTCGCACCATAAAGTGATTTAATTCGAAAAAGAACGTAAAGTGATAAGATAGATTTAAAAAATAACATACGTGGTACGAGCGATACATTTGCCTGGTGCCAAACATACAAAAAATGATTTCATAAAAAATACGATTAACTACCTAGTTAATTAATTAGCTTCATATAATTATAAATAAATACATTTAAACATACTAATTATGTACACTTGCCGGTATTTAAGTATATTATAAAATCATAGACACCGTTATTTTTTAAGCTTCTGTGATATCTTGTAACTGGCACTATTTACTGATCGTGTAAAAAAGTTTTTAAGTTTGAATTTTATGTTGTTGGATGTACTTTAACAAATAAATATTTTACACACTGTAGTGGAACGTTAGTTCCACACTTTGCTGCTAGATGGCATTGACAGTTTTGCAAGAAATTCTGAATCGCGATGTTAATATTAGGGGTTAAAGTATGAAATTGCCGTTTTATTGCAATAGGTTCTTTGAATTTTCATAGAATCTTCATGGTTTGAGGTTTTCGAATGAAACTTTTTTCAAATGGTTTCTGTGATTTTTTTTTTTTAAATTTGAAACATTTGAATATCGACTTTCAATTGTTTTTGTTATTCAATTTAGACAAGAAAGATGGATACTGCGAAAATTCGAGTGATTTTTGAATACGAGTTCCGACGCGGAACTAACGCGGCAGAAACAGCCCGCAATATCAATGCTGCGTTTGGAGAGGGGTCTACTAATGAACGCACCGTGCGATTTTGGTTTAAACGCTTTCGTGATGGAAATTTCGACTTAAAGAACGAGACACGAGGAAGACCGCCCACACAGGTGAATAACGATGAATTAAGAGAGATAGTGGAAGCCGATCCTAGTCAAACTACCCAGGAATTAGCGGCATGGTTTAACGTTACCTTACCCACAATATTGACTCACTTGCGTCAAATCAATAAAATAAAAAAATACGAAAAATGGGTGCCTCATGATTTGACTGACCTGCAGAAAGAAACGCGTGTTGAAACTTGTGTTGCCTTGTTGAACCGGTACAGAAATGAAGGAATATTGGATCGAATTGTAACATGTGATGAAAAGTGGATTCTTTATGATAACCGGAAAAGAAAAATGCAATGGCTGACCCCAGGTCAAATGCCACAACAGTGTCCTAAAGTAAAACTTACCAATAAAAAGGTAATGGTAACTGTTTGGTGGTCTCAGCATGGTGTTATTCACTATAGTTTTCTCCGATCTGGTCAAGCAATAACGGCAGATGTCTATTGTGCCGAACTCCGAACCATGTTGACAAAACTAGTAGTAAAACAGCCCCGACTCATGAATCGATCTTCACCATTATTGCTCCACGACAACGCGAGACCTCACACAGCACGAGAAACCATTTTGACCCTTCAGGAACTGCAGTTAGAAACCATTCGTCATCCTCCGTATTCACCAGACCTTGCTCCAACGGACTACCATTTTTTTGTGATTTGGACAATTATCTACGTGACAAGAAGTTTTCTTCCCAGGAGGCAGTACAAAATGCTTTCACACAGTTTGTGCAGTCTAGATCGTCGGAGTTCTATCGCAAAGGCATTAATAACCTTCCCATTAGATGGCAGCAATGCATAGATAATAATGGCAACTATTTTGATTAAATAAATTTGTTAAAAATTTAAAAAATAAACAATTTAGATTTTCAGTACAAATCGGCAATTTCATACTTTAACCCCTATTATTTTCCATCTGAACATTAAGTAGTTAAGTAACAATTGTATGATTTGAATGAAGATATTGCAGGTTATGAGCCTTCAGCTCGCCCATTTCATCCGGTGGCGCAGTCAAGGCCGTCGGTGGTCAACTGCAAAATATTATTATCAAAAAAAATACTTATGACTTGATTCGATTTGTATTTACTCACTTGTGAACAGGTTGCAACCAGGATCCAACGAATGAAGAGAAATTCTTTGTTTTTTTCTAATAACGAGGTTTTATTTCGCCGAACGAACCCCCCATTTCGCCAGATACGGTGAACCGCGTTACAATACTTTATTTTGTCAGTTTTCCACTACTGTTACTTTCCGAAATGTGTCATTTTATTATTAACGGTGCGATTTATTGTCTATAACACCGTCCCCATAAACATCCTCACTTTCTATCAGATAAAATTGTGGACAAAACTACGCCTAACTCAAATAAAAAAATCACCATGTGGGTTCTTCCGCTTTATGATGTTGCTTGGCCGGTAATTGAAAACTTTCTGATGTTTGTAATTAAAGTAATCACCCGATTCCAAGTCAACCTTTATGACAGCACGGTAGTAATAAAATCCTATCTCTTGATTTTCTAAAAATATCACGAGAAATTAAATACGATTTTTATCTACAAATTAGAATTAATCACTTTAATGTAATACGTTGGTTTTAGGAAGGCAAAAATAGTGAATGATTAGAAATAAACATTCCTAAAATCTATAAGCCACTCATTTGAAAACTTGCCATTTTGTAATTGAGGCCTTATTACACCATGCGTGGGAAATAAATCAGTCCATAACTGTTATGAAATAAGGTCCTTTTTCTCAATATCTAAACATACCACACTAATACAACTCTCAATTACAATAATTTGAAAATAAGACCCTACGTTAAGCTGTATACACTTCGGTATAAAGCAGATAGATCGCAAGGAACGTCTCCCCAAATCAAAGGGAACGAAGGGGAGGAACAAATTGTAGGGGTAGATCCCTTACACCTGGTTTATTCTGTCGGTGATTACTTTTAGATATGAGTATATATAACGGTGCAAAGACAATAAGGGACTAGCCGGGAAGTCTGGGTAGGAATGCAGGAACACCATATTTTATATATATAATTGGAAAAAACGATTCGACTACATATTTTTAACCAACTTCAAAAAAGGAGGAAGTTCTCAATTAGACTGTATTATTTTTTTATGTACGTTACGCGATAACTAACATTTGTGAACCGATTTTCATAATTTTATTTTTATTGGAAAGAAAGTGAGTAGTGGTAGACCTGGGTAGTGGTCCCATTGAAATGTAAAGAAAACATTCCACCTCTAAGTGTGGCAAACCAGGGGATGAATCCGGTTTCGCGCACTTTCCGGTAACCAATTTAAATAAAACTTGGCAAATAGATGCAATTCCATGAACTTTTGAGGTCGGTTTTTAAGTACTCTGTACAGAGATTATAACTTTTAAGTTCAATTTTTTTTGTGAAGTTTCTTCACTTATGCCAGATGCCACTTGCAGAGTACAGTAGTCCTTAACAGTTGTATAGCTCTAAATCGCAAAGACCTGAGGTGCACTGCCACTGCGCCCGTCACCCTGAGACATTAAGTTACCAAGTCCCATATCGATATCTTACTTTCTCAACCACGTATCTACATAGGACATGGCAAAAATTTCTATTTATTTTAAATTTTTTATCAAGGATGTTATTTTGGATGCATTATTTTAAGAATAGGTAAAAAGCCAGTGTGTGAATAAGAAGGAAATGTGATGTGAAATTAGCCTGCAAATTTGTATATACCATGCATATTTTGCATTTCCGTAACTTTGAGCTTTAAGATACGAGTTTGAGAAAGTAAGGCGATGATATGCCTGTAATTTCATCAGCACCCTTAGGTTACAAAAGTGGAACGCAATAATGGTCACATTATGATGGCAGTACATCCGTGGAGCGACTCTTTCATAGGAAGCTCTACTGCTACTATTTTTTGTATTTATTATTATACACTAACAATGACATAACCGTCCTTGTCGGAGTCTGTTACGAATTATTTATCAACAAAACAAACTTAAGCAGTACAAGTTATGAGAAGTTTTACAATGCCACATGTGATATAGCGAGTGATATTTTTAGCCGACGACACGTTAACTTAAAAGTTACGTGTTTTGTCACCTGAATAAATATGTCAATTTCTAATCGTCAACTGTGCATATCTTTATTCAATTCTGTACCCGTGTTATGTATAGCAACATACTAATATATAGATTTTAGTAGCAATAGAGCTCCTCGTGGAAGATTTCGTCCAGGGAA